>NC_056729.1:746518109-746868109 GCF_019279795.1 Protopterus annectens
AACCAAGGTGCCAGATCCAAAACAGCATACGTGTCTTCTTTATATATGAATAAGGCAGCTCACCAAAAGGCAGAAAAGGTATAAAAAATCCAAAACGTTTTATTCCATACACAGAACAGATGATAAAAGGGTAAGCGCTTTCGCCAAATGCTTCATCAGACCCAATTAAACAAACAGATGATGACATTTAAATAGTAAAAATGGCGGTAACTCACACCAATCATTTTAAAGAAAAAATGCACACATTTAAAAACAACATATGCACATAAAATATATAAAAAGCCTAATAACTACAACAACATCGTAACTCACTAGACTCTTACTAGAGAAAAAAATATATATTTAAAACATAATAATATAACAATTCATTAAACGATCTTTATGTACAAAGTCTACGAGACTTCAAGAATGGTTTAACTGGGACCATTGAGTTCAGACCAGGAAAAATGTCTGCTCTGAATCTCATGATCCAAATAGCCTCTCGAGTTTCAGTATATGTGCGTATATCACCTCCCCTAGGTCCCTCATTAATCTGTTCAATCACCCTAAAAGTAAATATATGTGTCTCACCCCCTGCAATTACATGTTTAGCTAGAGCACTCGTTTTATTACATGTCCTGATGTTATATAGGTGCTCACGAATTCTATCCTTTAACAACCTATTGGTCTTTCCAATGTAGAATGCTTGGCACCCCTCACAGGTAGCCAAGTAGACTACATTGGAAGACAGACAGGAGGCATGGACTTTGAATGTAAAAGTCCTATTGGAAGCTGGACTGAAAAAACATTGTTCCATATTAATGTGGCTGCAGTAATTGCACTGCTCACATCTCACTGTGCCATATCTTGAAGGGGAAATATGAAGATGTTCATTTGGATAACACAAAAGTCTTTTTAAATTCTTTTTGTTTTTATATACGAAATGTGGACTATCTCCAACTATATCTCTTAATGATGTATCGACAGTTAGGACTCGCCAATGAGTCCTAACTACATCTTTAATCATCCCCACATCATTAGTATAAAATATGGGGAATGCCAGTTTCCTGTCCCTTCCCTCGGAGATCATACTAGTCCCCATCTCCTGTCTTGTTCCCTCAACACAAACCTGATCACTCCCAAAATATGGAGTTGCACAATCCCTCCTAAGTGTGGATATGTCCTTAATGCCCTCAGAAATGTCACTATTAGAGTAACCACGTTCTAGAAACCTGTCACACAAATTGTCCAGTTCCAGGTGAAAGCCCTGTTCAGTGGGATTATATCTCGATAAGGGAGGTGGGATAGTGCTCATGGATAAGACTCACTATGTTAATAGAATGGACAATATGCTATCTGATAATAGCTTTTACAGATGCATCGATAAAAATGAAATTGTTTCCGTGATATCTAATATTTCTAGAGTATTAGGTAGTCTACATGAGAGAGCACTGATTGATTCTGATTTATATAAATTTTTTAAGGTAGAAAATCCACTTATTCCAGCAATTCAGGGTCTACCTAAAATTCACAAAGTCAGAGATGATCCTCCACTGAGACCGATAGTGGCAGGTAGAGGGTGGATCACTGAGCCGCTCTCCATATTTATAGAGAAACAACTTAGACCATATGTAGACTCAAATAAATTTATCTTACGTGATACTAAAGAATTTTTATTAGATTTGAATGATTTCTTTAAGAACAATACATCTGTAACTGAGTACCATTTTGTGACACTTGATATTCAGTCACTTTTTACCACCATCCCTAATAGTGAAGGAGTCTTTATGCTTGAGAGATATTTGAGAAGAGAAACACGAATACATACTGATCACGTGAATTTATTGGTGTTGCTTTTGAGTTTAGTTCTTGAGGCTAATATATTTTACTTTGATGGGAAATATTATATTCAGAAGGATGGCGTGGCTATGGGCACCTCGTGTGCCAATAGCTACGCCAACCTTTTCATGGCAGAATGGGAATGCACCTACCTGTTTGTTATGCAGGAATTTCCCATGTTCGTTCCGTTTTACAGGAGGTTTGTAGACGACCTGTTCCTTTTATGGACAGGTACGCCAAGCCAACTGGAGGCGTTTATTTACAAGTTGAATTCATTCACCAACTATTTGAAATTCACATATGAACACTCATCCACTAAGATTTCCTTTTTAGATATCTTTGTTGAGAGGCTTACGAATGGACTTGTCAACACTGGGGTCTTTAGGAAAGCCTGCCATAAGAATGTCCTATTGCATAGGACGAGTATGCATCCGGGTTATGTGTACAATAATATCATAAAGGGACAGGCCATACGAGTCTCGAGATATAATCCCACTGAAAAGGGCTTTCACCTGGAACTGGACAATTTGTGTGACAGGTTTCTAGAACGTGGTTACTCTAATAGTGACATTTCTGAGGGCATTAAGGACATATCCACACTTAGGAGGGATCGTGCAACTCCATATTTTGGGAGTGATCAGGTTAGTGTTGAGGGAACAAGACAGGAGATGGGGACTAGTATGATCTCTGAGGGAAGGGACAGGAAACTGGCATTCCCCATATTTTATACTAATGATGTGGGGATGATTAAAGATGTAGTTAGGACTCATTGGCGAGTCCTAACTGTCGATACATCATTAAGAGATATAGTTGGAGATAGTCCACATTTCGTATATAAAAACAAAAAGAATTTAAAAAGACTTTTGTGTTATCCAAATGAACATCTTCATATTTCCCCTTCAAGATATGGCACAGTGAGATGTGAGCAGTGCAATTACTGCAGCCACATTAATATGGAACAATGTTTTTTCAGTCCAGCTTCTAATAGGACTTTTACATTCAAAGTCCATGCCTCCTGTCTGTCTTCCAATGTAGTCTACTTGGCTACCTGTGAGGGGTGCCAAGCATTCTACATTGGAAAGACCAATAGGTTGTTAAAGGATAGGATTCGCGAGCACCTATACAACATCAGGACATGTAACAAAACGAGTGCTCTAGCTAAACATGTAATTGCAGGGGGTGAGACACATATATTTACTTTTAGGGTGATTGAACAGATTAATGAGGGACCTAGGGGAGGTGATATACGCACATATACTGAAACTCGAGAGGCTATTTGGATCATGAGATTCAGAGCAGATATTTTTCCTGGTCTGAACTCAATGGTCCCAGTTAAACCATTCTTGAAGTCTCGTAGACTTTGTAAATAAAGATCGCTTAATGAATTGTTATATTATTATGTTTTAAATATATATTTTTTCTCTAGTAAGAGTCTAGTGAGTTAGGATGTTGTTGTAGTTATTAGGCTTTTTATATATTTTATGTGCATATGTTGTTTTTAAATGTGTGCATTTTTTCTTTAAAATGATTGGTGTGAGTTACCGCCATTTTTACTATTTAAATGTCATCATCTGTTTGTTTAATTGGGTCTGATGAAGCATTTGGCGAAAGCGCTTACCCTTTTATCATCTGTTCTGTGTATGGAATAAAACGTTTTGGATTTTTTATACCTTTTCTGCCTTTTGGTGAGCTGCCTTATTCATATATAAAGAAGACACGTATGCTGTTTTGGATCTGGCACCTTGGTTTGCTCCCTTTGTTCTTGTTGACATTAATTTTTGCTTTTGCTGTTTACGAAGGGGCATTTACTCCGCACCAGCACTTATTGGACTTTTTATTTCATATATATATATATATATATATATATATATATATATATATATATATATATATATATATATATATATATATATATATATATATATATATATATACATACACATATACAGACACTCACACACACGCCCCTTAAAAATACAGAATAGTCAACATGCTTGTAAGCAGAGATTCTCTTAATATGTTTCATTTGTACATTTTCTTATAATTTTAACTCGCATTTTGAATATATACAAAATTAATTTATTGTAGAATATGCCTAACATAAGACACATAGTAAACCTGATAAAGTTGCAAGTGCCCTAGATGTCATGGTTGTGTCTGTAAGGCTCGTTAATGATAATTTGATCTTAATTTGCAAGACATTCTTCCTAAAAGACTGTTTATAATGAGAATTCCCAAGTGCTTTTAAGACTTTTACATCTTCTATAATGCATTGTTCAATACGACAGACATGATCTTTTGTTGATACAAAGTGCAGCCACTTAAACTTTAGTGCTTAGCAACAGAAGTAGATCTTTCAGCCACTTACTTATGCTCTGTAAAAATGTGTTCATACCCAATATGTTGTCTGTAGATGTAACAGACCCTGTTTTAATAATAC
Source organism: Protopterus annectens (assembly GCF_019279795.1). NCBI lineage: Eukaryota > Metazoa > Chordata > Ceratodontiformes > Protopteridae > Protopterus > Protopterus annectens. The sequence continues at coordinate 746,522,368 of NC_056729.1, forward strand.
CTGCATATTTTGAGACCCTCGCTTGGTCAGTAACAGAGTGAAGACAACTGTTTAAAACAAAATAAGGCCCAACATAGACCCCTGTGGCACACCATTAGTAACTGGGACCCATTTTGATGACTAGTCAAGCAAGAGTAGCTTCCTGCTGTCTGCCAGAAAGCAATTGACGTACCATCTCATATTTGAGTTAATTGTTCTAGAGTATGCAATACATGTTTTTGTTGTTCAAAAATCTGCATGCTGATTGGACATCCCATTCAGCATGTATATTGTAAAGTCAGTGTTACTAATAGGAAATAGTTTGGTAGCCGTGCTGCAGGAATATTCTTGGCATGACTGCTGACTCGCAAATACTCATTTTCTTTGTTAATATGCCCCTACGAGTGCTAGCTGCCAAACAGAAGTCCAGGCAGCAAAGGACTTTACTGATGTACTCTTCTGTTACAAAAAACTAGAACTGTATAGGGATTTAAAAGCATCGGGAACCAACAAGCTAAGATGGAAAGAGCTAAACACTCAGAAACTTTTAAAGTTAAAATGCTCTTATTCCTCTTATTCACAAGAACTTCTTAAGAATGAAAGTGCTTAAGTTTAAAATTTCCCCAGTATTCATCGTTTTCCCCTTGTATCTTAACTTCTTTTTAACCAACAGCTACAAGAAACATGCACTTTGCGTTGCACGTATATGCCGAACGCATGCACAGTACATGCTTGACAACCTGCTATAAAGAAGAATCCATGGAAGAACATTTCAAGTCCATTTATACAATGGTATAATGTAAAACAAAGGTAAGCAGTTTCTTTCTTACATAATGTCATTGTATAATAGCAGTAATCCAAAACTGTATGTGAGTATATCAGTATTTACACATGGTTGCCTTTGTTTAATCATTCAGGCTTCACCCTTGTAATCAAAGCACACCAACCATGGGTAAATCCTGATATACTCGCACACCGCTGTGGATTATTGCTTAATATGTCTAATGCAACTAGTGTATAAGGTTCGGAGATCTACAAAGGACTAAGAACTGCAAGCATGTTAGGACCACAAATTTAGTATACATTGCTGGAAGCAAGGTGTTACAGGTAGTGTGTAATTTGATACATGCATAGAAAAGGTGCCTTGAATATATTTGTCAGTGAAACGTGGATGTTGTAGTGAGTCGCATCACTCTATCTACGGATGCTTCTTCAAAGATACTGTAAAAGCCTTGTTTTGATGAATGTCTCAAACTATGAGGTAGCTTTTTCCAAACTTTGCCAATATGTACTGGACAGTGAGGGTCTCTGTATTTATTCCTTGTTTTTGGGATTTATTGCAAAGTAAAAATTCTAAATGCTATATATTCATACTGTGCCACACTAGAGTATTAGCAAAAGTGGTACACTTAGGAATAAGCCAGGAATTTATGAGCAAATATCTGCTGAATCATGGGTAGTCACTTGTTAAAATCCAACCACTGAAGGCTAAGCAGTGATGTATTCTACACTGATGTCCTGAAGAAAATATGCTTTAACCATATAGTAATGAGCTTTGGAACAGTGTTGAAAGTGCAATTTAATCTTCAAAGTGGCAGGGATAATAGTATCTAGCCTATCAGTTCTGTTGAACTTGCTTCCCCATTAGATAAGCTTTTCTGATGAAATGGGGACAATGGAACTGTCTTTGGATAGTCTAGTGATGAATGTAGTAAAAGAAGTTAGGCATGCAGTCCCTCTCTCATTCTGCCAGGATCAGTCACCCTAATGCCTTTGCCAAGCAGTACAGCCTTTAATGCTTTGATCATCCTTATCTTTTTTGCTATCTGCAGTTTTAACACTCGACCTCAGGCTTTTCATATTAAAGTAGGCCTGTGTGTGTGTGTGGTGGGAGTATGGATGGGGACATAGCCTTCTACATGTGGCTCCCCCCTCACAAATGCAGATGTAGTAGCTCTGCTTAAATTAATATGTCTTTGACATCATAGCATGAAAAACCTGAAGTAGGAGTACATTTCAACTGTCCAGATGTTAACAAAGATCCTGTTAGTCTAGCAACGTTCTAAGTTTATAAGAGGAATTTTTAAAATGTCCCTATTTTTAAGATTTTGCCCCCCCCCCCCATTATTTAAGGCTTTCTCCAGATTTCTTGTACTAAGAGGTTGAGGTGTATGTCAAAGGTCTTGATAATAGATATGTTTTAATTGCATCTTCTTAAAACCATACAAAAAATTACTGGAAAGGAACAGGAATGATATTAACTTTTCTGCCCTTTGACATTGAACAAGTCCTTGCTAGACTTCTACAACTTGTTGCAAGCAAAACAGATCTTACCTCAAAAGTCTGTAAGAGACTGAAAGAAGGGATAGAACTTTCAGCCTTTCTTGATAGCTTAGAAAACTGTAGGACAGTGATATTTTTTGGTTAGCAATCTTTGGGGTCTTTTTAATTGTTTGATATGTTTAGTGAAATAAATAGCAAAGATGACATTGTACTACATAACTGGCCACATCCATGCTGAGTATATGGAAGTGATTACACCTTGAAACCTTGATGATGATCCTTTGGAAAGTAGCTGAGATATTTCAAGAGACTTCCTGACAGCCATTGTCACATGATGGTCAAAAGAAAGGGAGGTGTCAAACCACGTAGCTAGGTTCTTGACCATACTTTATTTTGTGATGGTATGTTGTCTATACAGTATGATGAGCGGGGGGTTTGCCTACTAAAAGGGATGATACTGTACTTTTTAAAAGTTAGTCTGAGAATGTTTTTAATGCATCTTGAGCTTACTAGAGAGAGTTTAAGTATGAAGGGTTTGGGTGTCATAGGGACATCTACAAAGCCAGAGGTCTTGGCTCTGCTTGGAGATGTGAGAAGTAAATACCAAAAAGGAGAGGTCCAGGGACCAAGCCCTGTAGGACACCACCGGTTACTTTCGTGCTTTCTGACAAGGCACCTGCAACTTATACTGTGTGTGTTCTGTCTTTCAGCCAGATTTGCTGTCCATATTACCACATATGGGGAGATTTTTAAAGCAATTTAGTTTTGTATGATGCTAGCATGTGATCGGATACCTCATGCATGTTGTTGATAAATGGTGATGCCAGCAAAAGTTATAAACTCAGAATGTAATTAAATCTGCACTGGTTTAATGTACAAAGGGTAAAAATGTTGGCATTGCTGCATTGTAACCATGATCAGGCTTCAGAGGCAAGCAATCCAAGTACCCAATTGACCATATAATCATGAGACTGATGATTATCCAGTGGTGCTTACACCTGCCACCAGGACAGCAGCTTGTTTGAGAATCATATTCCAACATTTTAGTAGTGCTAAGCTTTGTCAGTTCATTCAGTGGATCACCCCTTTAAAATCCATTCAATTTTAAATGGAATGGTATTAACTTTGTTGCCCTTTATGATACTGAATAAGTCCCTGCTAATTTGCCAAACCTCTACAACTTGTTTTTATACATAGTAGCACTATCGGAGGAATAAAAGGGTGTGTGTGTGTGTGTGTGTGTGTGTGTGTGTGTGTGTGTGTGTGTGTGTGTGTGTGTGTGTGTGTGAGTGTGCTGAAAATGTAAGAAAGAACCTCCCATGAATAGACCATGTGGGAGTACATAGTTATACTGCTTCTGGGGAGTGTGTCCTAACTCCTGCCTTGCAAGCTTAAAACGTATTACCTTTGGGAGGTACGTGCATACTTCCACATATGTACAACATTCTGACTAAATGGCTCACTGCTTATGCAATATGGAACTTTGCCAGGCTCTTAATGTTGCTTATTTCAGTGAATCCCAGAATGGGTGTGCTAATATGGGCTAGTCACTCCCATCTTCCTTTTGTAGCCCTTCCATTGCCTATGCCACTAATTAAACAGTGCTTATTCGGTGTGCAGTAAAAGCTTTATCAGCGCATGTCATGAGGATGCTTTCCCTGGTACTTAATTTTATGTTAGTCGGTAAGGTCAATCTTTTGGAAAACCGCTTGCATTTCAGCATCTGGACATAGTTCATTAACTTGGGTGTTCCTCCAAGATGGTACTTGAGTAATAAACAGTATTTCTGCTGCTCTGACACTAAATGCCTCTTTATGGTGTAATCCGTATCTGTTAATCTCCAAGCTAGCAAATTGCTTAGAGGGTATAGCCACAGTGAGCCAAGTTGTTGCAATTCTGCCCTGCCTGCATTTACCAATTTTAATTTTTAATGACATGCTGCCTCTTCTACTATCTTAACCTGCTGCACTGTCAGTGGGATAATGTTTTAACACAAGCAGGTGTATTGCTGCTTTTAAATTACCCAAGACTGAAAAACTATTTTTCTCTGGTGTACCTCTCAGCCTTTTGGTGCAAGAAATCTGGACAAAGCCCAACAAAATGGAGGGGGGGGGGGGCAAAGGCTCCAAAATAGGGATATTTTTTAAATATTGCTCTTATAAACTTAGAAAGTTGCTAGAGTAACACTGTTTTTAACATACATTTTGTGAAATATTTGAAGTCTGAAACTCAAATTTATGTCCTTATTTAATGACTTCAATCCACAGATCATTCCAGTGATTGGCCAGAAAACCACAAATTTTATGAAGAATAGACCGATATTATAAGCCGAAAATCTGGACAGTTGATAGGTGCATCTTCCAATTTCTTCATGGATTCTGCTAATTTGTTATTAAACTTTTGTGGTACTTCTGTTCATAATATGCATTCCATCTAAATATGAGAAAAATTGTATGTTTCAGGTGTTGATTATATCTACTGCCAGATTCCCATAGATCCAGTAAATATAATCTTCAAAATCCTCATCAACAATTGTATATTTTTAAGATACAGTAGATATAAAAAGTGTACACACCCCTATTAAAATGCCAGCTGTCCTTCAAGGATGCAACTGCAGTCCTGACATATGGGTTGTCCTGCCTCAGGCAGCCCTTCGGTCGGCCGGATTCCAAAGTCTGGGTCCGGCGTCGGCTGATGTCGCCCTTTCCCCGACGTCAGAGTGCCTGGGGTATAAAAGCGTCAGCCGACGCCATCTTCTTCAGTATTTCTTGCCGCGCGGCGCCTGAAGCAGAAGCAGTTCGCAAGTGCCGGTCGGCCAGCTCCTGTGTTTTCAGCTACTGATGTCTTCAAAAAAGCTAAGTACCCTGTTGGGGACCTTTTCTTGCCTCAGCCGATGTCAGATAAAACTGAAAAAGTTAATAATTGTTTAACTTGTGGGAAACAAATACCTCATAAGGATTTCCACTCTTACTGCTTACCCTGCCTAGGCCCAGAACACAACGTCTCGGCCTGTACAGCTTGTGCTTCTTTCAATAAACGCACTCTTAGGTGTCGGTCAGAGTTTGCACAGGATTATTTTGGGGAAGATTTCTGTTATATCATGCCGTCGGAGCTTCCGACAGCACATTTACCTAAAAAATGGAAGGATAAGGACCGACACCCGTGGTCCGCGGTCTCTGCCGACACCACGCTGAGGCCTACCGCGAGTGTCTCGGTCTCTTCTGAGCCGGTTTCACAACCACTACAGACCGACGACACCGCCCCACCGGTGACTTTGGTACCGGAGGCCAGCTCGGTGCCGGTTTCTGTTCTCCCCTCTGAGACCGTAGCCCAGGATATTTCTGACACCATTTCAGTGGATAAGACTACTCCAGCACGTGGGGCTGCCAGGCCTCCAGTGTCTATGTCCATTAAGGCCTACACACGTGCTAAGGCTGCCAAACAGGCTAAGTCTCTCCCTCCAAGATCTGTTTCTCTGGGATCCACTTCTGGTTCTCAAATTTTAAGTTTAGTTGAGGACCTTATTTCTTTAATTAGGGGTTCTCAGCCACATCCAGACAGAGGCTCTCAGCCGCCTTCTGTCAAGAGGCCTAGGGTTGAGCAGGTAGATCCCCAGTCCTTCGATGAGGCCTCAGGTGATTCTGCACATTCAGACTACCAGGAGGAGGCCTTCCCGGCCTACGAGGATTCTGAGGCGGAGGAATCCATTCCCTCTGCTTCTCTTCCTGAGGAGTTTTCCTTTGGGGAAACGCTTCATTCCATGAGGGAACACTTCAAATGGCAAGGCCAAGAATACTCAGATTCTAGGAAAAGGTTAAGGGAATTTTTAAAGCTACCTCAGCATAGACCCTTAGCTATTCCTCCAGTTTTAAATGTTTTAGATGATGTGTACTTAGAATCTAGTGTTTCCTGACTCCTCCCCTGCTCCTGTCAAGCCAGACAGGTACTACAGGGTCCCAGACACACATCAATTTCTGTACAAGGGCCATACTGCTGACCCTGAAACTATTTCTCAGGGGCCTAAAGGGGTTTCCTCCACTACTACTAAGAATCCACTTCCTTCGGAAAGAGATTCTAGGGCTTTAGAAAGGTGGGACAAGAAAGTATATACATCTTCCACCCTTTCTATGCGAGCATTAAATTGTCAATTTCATATGATTCTGTATCAGGAATACATGTTGGATGACTTGCAAAACAAATTGGCTTCCCCTGAACCATTAGATAGAAAGGGGTTACAGGAATTGGTTCATAATACTCAGCAGGTTAGCAAACATTTCCTTCAGTGTGGATATGATGCATCGGAAGCTTCATGTAGAGCAGCAATGACAGGTGCGGTCATACGCAGACATGCTTGGTTAAAGGAACAAACATTGCCAGACCATGTGAAAATTAAGCTTTTGGATGCACCACTAGAGAAACATAAGCTATTTGGTGCTACTGCACAAGAGGTTTTAAAGAAAATAGAGGAAAAGGCAAAATCGGTGCAAACAGTCAAAGATTTCCTCCAGGTACAGCCTCCAAGATTCAGCAGGAATTGGCCTTCTAAGCACTGGTCCTTTCCAGACACAGACAAATTTCAGAGAGGCAAAAACAGACGTGGCAGAGGTAGAGGGCAAACTCGAGGCTCCTACAGAGGACGTCAATGGCAGCCTCCAAACCAGAGAGGTGGGGCAGGACCTTCCACTGCTTCGCAGGGACAATCTCAATTACTTGACTTTGACTCCGCCATCCAGGGCTCAATTAGAAGCACCTTTGGGCGGAAAATTATCTTTATTCTCACAAAATTGGCACAATATTACAAAGGACAAATGGATACTGGACATAATAGACAAAGGATACAGATTCCATTTCCATACACTACCAACAAGACATGGCAGGCCAAACCTGCCACCAAATCAAAGGGTGGAGGCACTCAAACAAATAACAAACCTACTTCAAATAAGAGCAATAGAAAAGGTTCCTTCTGCAGAACAAGGCCAAGGATTTTATTCAAGACTGTTCCTTGTTCCAAGAAAAGAAAACCAATGGAGACCCATTCTGGACTTGTCCGCACTGAATACTTATCTTATTGTGCCAAAATTCAAAATGCTGACTTTACAGCAACTCCTTCCCATGCTGGGCAAGGGGTCTTGGCTGGTAACTCTGGACCTCAAGGAGGCATACCTGCATGTCCCAATCAGACAAAGTTGCAGAAGATACCTCAGATTTCTTGCAGGCTCAGAGTATTATCAATTCTCAGCATTGCCCTTTGGCTTATCTACTGCCCCAGAGTGTTCACGAAATGCGTGGCATCAGTAATTGCACATTGCAGACTTCAGGGGATACAAATATACCCTTACCTGGACGACTGCCTTATACAAGCGGACAGCCAACAAGCCTTGTTAAAAAACTTAGACTGTGTTATTCACCTACTGCAGGCCTTGGGATACACAGTCAATATTCAGAAATCAAGACTCGTACCATCCCAACAAATACCTTTCCTGGGTGCCACACTGGACACAATCACCCAGATGGCGTTTCTGACAAAAGAAAAACAAAAACAATTACCAGAATACTCAGAAAGTTAGCAACACACACCCAGATGACTGCAAGGAAAATCCTGCAGGCCCTGGGTTTCATGGCATCTTGCATTCTTCTGATTCCACACGCAAGGCTGCATATGAGGGAAACTACAATGGTATCTAAAAAGTTTATGGTCTCAACACAGCCACAGCCTGGAAGCATTGATTCCACTCATTCCATGCCTTCAAAAGGAATTTCTGTGGTGGGCTCAAGCAAGCCAGATAAACAAAGGTCTGCCTTTCAGCAAGCCTCATACAATTCAAACCATAACAACAGATGCCTCAGACCATGGATGGGGGGCATACATGGAGGGCAGATGCATTCAAGGACAATGGACAAAAAAGAAAAGCACCTGCACATCAACCAAAAATAAATGCTGGCAGTGATACATGAAATCAAGGCCTTCAAAAAATTCATGCATCAGGGCCATCTACTAATAAAGACAGACAATACCACAGTTATGTGGTACATAAACAAGCAAGGAGGTACCCATTCCTACCCTCTTTGCAGACTGGCAATGAATCTCTGGGATATTTCCCTACAATTGAAAATAGAGCTACAATCCCAGTTTGTACCAGGGAAGGACAATGTTCTGGCGGACAGCCTAAGCAGAAATATCATGGATCCACACGAATGGATGTTGCATCCAGACATTTTATTACAAATAACTCAAGCATGGGGAAGGCCGGACATAGATCTTTTTGCCTCCCATCTCAATCACCATCTGAAAAAGTTTTGCACAAGGACATACCATCCTCAAGCATGGAAGGTGGACGCTCTCTCCTTCAGTTGGAACTCTCTAACACTATATGCCTTCCCACCTCTTCCTTTGATGACCAAGGTGTTACTAAAGATCAAGACAGAGCAACCGAAAGTCATACTGATAGCTCCAGACTGGCCAAGACAACACTGGTACCCACTGCTACGGAGCTTGACACACACCAATCTGTGGCTCCTTCCTCAAAGGCCACTTCTGACACAGCACAATTACAGGGCAATACATCCCAGCTTGAAAACATTGAAGCTGACAGCTTGGAAGATTCCATGACTATTCCTCCGGATACACTTTCCAAAAGGGTAAAAGATATACTGGAGGCACGCAGACCTTCCACTAGAAAAACATACTCAGCAAAATGGAAGAGATTTCTTATCTGGAACAGCAAAAAGGTCAAGACCCATCAGTGATGAGCATTCCACAGATCCTAGAATATTTGGCTGAAATGCTCCACAATGGCCTTTCATATTCTTCCATAAAAATACATGCTTCAGCAATATCTGCCAAATATAACACTGATCCGCTTGTATTTTCTCACCCATTGCTAAGACAGTTTCTAAGAGGTATAAAGAACATCAACCCTCCAAGGAAACCACCAGTGCCTGCATGGGACCTCAACTTCATGCTGGAAAAATTAACTCTTCCTCCCTTTGAACCAGCAGCATCTTCAGAGTTGAAATTTCTGTCTTGGAAGACAGCTTTCCTTCTGGCAGTAACCTCAGCAAGAAGAGTCTCTGAGCTACAGGCCCTTATGGCAATACAACCATTTCTCATTTTTCATCAGGACAGAGTTTCTTTGAGAACCAATCCATCATTCATGCCAAAGGTGGTATCCAGGGTGTCCCTGAATCAAGCTATTCACCTGCCTACCTTCTTTCCCAATCCTCAAAATAAAGGAGAGAGACTTCTGCACACCTTGGACATACACAGACAGTTGCGCTACTACTTGGACAGAACAAAGTCTTTCAGAAAATCTGACCAGCTTTTTGTAGCTTGCGCTGCTGGATTGCAGGGAAAAGCAATTTCCAAACAGACAATTTCTAAATGGATTGGAAATTGCATTCGATTCTGCTACTCTTTTCATGGAAACACTGTGCCAGCTGACATCAGGCCACATTCCACCAGAGCTACAGCCACCCCCACAGCCTTTTTAAGAGGAGTGGCAACAAAGGACATTTTAGAAGCTGCTACATGGAGCTCCGTGCATACATTTTCCAAACATTACAACCTGCCTTTATATTCCAGATCCAGAGCAGGGTTTGCTTCTGCAGTCCTGCAGGGCATTTTAGCTACACCATCTTTGTCTTAGTGCCTACCACCCCCAGGTTGGCTATGGTATTCAACCCATATGTCAGGACTGCAGTTATCCTTGAAGGACATAGTACAGTTTTGTACCTACCATAAATGTAGATGTCCGATAGGTATGCAACTGCAGTTAGATTTTCCATCCCACCTACCCCTCTGTGGTATTCTTTTGGGTTTCTACCCCTCATTTTAGCTACCTGGGGTAATCTTTTATGGTGTATTTGTTTTTATGTTGTTGTACTTGTCTGGAATTTTTTCTCTATTTTCAAAATTTAGCCTTCCTTAGAGGGCACCTGGCATCTGGGGCAAGAAACACTGAAGAAGATGGCGTCGGCTGACGCTTTTATACCACAGGCGCTCTGACGTCGGGGAAAGGGCGGCATCAGCCGACGCCGGACCCAGACTTTGGAATCCGGCCGACCGAAGGGCTGCCTGAGGCAGGACAACCCATATGTCAGGACTGCAGTTGCATATCTATCGGACATCTACATTTATGGTAGGTACAAAACTGTACTTTTTTGTGATATAAAAAAGAGACCACAATAAATAATTTCAAAACATTTCCCACCTTTAATGTGACCTATAACCTGTACAATTCAATTGAAAAACAAATCTGTTGGAGGAAAAATGTAAAAAAAAAAAAAAAAATACAATAAGCTGGTTGCATAAGTGTGCACACCCTTAAACTAGTACTTTGTTGAGGCACCTTTTGATTTAATTACAGCATTCAGTCTTCTTGGGTAGGAGTCTATCAGCATGGCACATCTTGACTTGGCAATATTTGCCCACTCTTCTTGCAAATGCATTCCAGATCTGTCAGATTGCAAGGGCATCTCTTGTGCACAGCCCTCTTCAGGTCACCCCACAGATTTTCTATTGGATTTAAGTCTGGGCTCTGGCTGGGCCATTCCAAAACTTAAATTTTCTTCTGGTGATGCCATTCTTTTTTTGATTTGGATGTATGCTTGGGGTCATTGTCATGTTGAAAGGTGAAATTCCTCTTCATCTTCTGCTTTCTAGCAGATGCCTGAAGGTGTTGGGCCAAAAGCTGAAGAAAAGCAACCCCAAAGCATGATACTACCACCACTATGCTTCATCGTAGGAATGGCATTCTTTTGGTGATGCAAAGTATTGTTTTTGCGCCAAATGTACCTTTTGGAATTGTGGCCAAAAAGTTCATCCTTGGTCTCATCAGACCATAACACATTTCACACATGCTTTGGGGAGACTTGATGTATTGTTTTGCAAATTTTAACCAGGCCTGGATGTTTTTCTGTCTAAGTAAAGGCTTCCATCTATTAATCCTACCCCATAGTCCAGACATATGGAAAATCTGGGAGATTGTTGTCACATGTAGTACACAACCAGTACTTGCCAGAAATTCCTGCAGCTCCTTCAGTGTTGCTGTAGGTCTCTTGGCAGCCTCCGACTAGTTTTCATCTCGTCTTTTCATCAATTTTGGAGGTATGTCCAGTTCTTTGCAACATCACTGTTGTCCGATATTTTCTCCACTTTTTGATGACTGTCTTCACTGTGTTCCATGGTACATCCAATGCTGTGGAAATTGTTTTGTACCCTTCTTTACTGATGCCTTTCAACAATGAGATTCCTTTGATGCTTTGTAAGCTCTCTGCGAACCATGGCGAACATTTTTGCTGTATCAGGCAACTGAGTTTCCCTTTGGGGAAAAAACATGTACCCATGAATTTACCATATAGGTGGCAGTACACTAAACACCGAAAGTGTGATAAGAGACTTAGGGACACAGGTGGACAGTGGTCTGACCTTTGATAACCACATTGCCACAACAGTCAGGAAATCCTTCTATGTGGCACACCTCATCACCAAGAGCTTTTCATCCAGGAAAAAGGAGGTCATTGTCCCACTGTACTCATCCCTCATTAGACCCATTATAGAGTACAATGCTCCATTTGGTATGTACCTCTCAAGACATCTGCAACAGCTGGAAAGGCCACAGAAATACCTTACTAAAAGAATCACAGGCCTAAATCAGATGCCCTATGCTGATCATCTGAAAAAACTCCAGCTATACTCTGTGGCATATTGTCTACTCATAGGCGAACTCTGCTTAACATACAAGGCCATGTCAAACCCTGAGCTGTTGGTCATGCTCCACTTAAAGAAATCCCAATCCTTCTGCGACACATGTTCCAGGGGTCAAAACCTTGTCATCACAATGAACAAAACATGCTGGGGGGATAGGTTCCTGACCCAGAGACTCCCCATACTCTAGAATAGACTGCCCATACATGTCAAGCAGAGCGCCTCCTTGGCCCTCTTCAAAAGGAACCTTGATGATTGGATGGTAGATGGGAAATTCACCCTGGGGATCACGTCAGTCGCCTGCTAGACAGGGGTCCAGGGACGTAAATATTGTGGGAAGAAATATACAGGGAATTGTTTGGCTAGGCTTGTATAGGCCCTAGGGCTGATAGCCTAGTAGCAACCTATGTCAGGAAAATCCTACTAGGACAGCTGATCTTTATTTGGGGTTCATCAGAGTCAGTTTAATTGATGGCAGGTGTGTACACAAGAAGACTGAATGCTGTAATTAAATCTAAAGGTGCTTCAACAAAGTATTAGTTTAAGGGTGTGCACACTTATGCAACCAGTTTATTGTACTCTTTTTATTTTTTACAGATTTGTTTGTTTTTCAGTTTAATTATACAGGTTATAGGTCACATTAAAGGTGGAAAAAGTTTTGAAATGATTTATTGTGGTTTCATTTTTTTATATCCCAAAAACCTGCCATTTTAACAGGGGTGTGTACACTTTTTATATCCACTATATGCTTGACATACCATTGTATTTGCTTGTAGACTATTTTTAGAGGGTGTAAATATAATCTGGTCTTTCAGTTTTGTACAACAGATAACTGTAACACGTTGAGATATTTTCCAGAAGCTGTAGAAAAGCACCGGGACCCACATCAGGTATATAAATCTTCCAGCAGTTTTAGGGTCTTGCTTGAGTACAAGAAAGTGGAAGTCATAGTCTGAAATTACATCATAGTGTTTTAAATTCTAGTTATGGGCCTGTTTTTATAAATTAAAATGTTTTCAAACTAAAAGAAAACAAAATACAATAGCAAAAACATAAATATGTTTTTTAGAAAAGAGTGAACTAAGCATTTTATGAACTAGGCAATATGCAAAATGTTCGTTATATATTGTGCAGGTTTTTAGAAAGCCTTTATTATCACTTGAGAGATAGGCAAACATAGATTAAGAGAAAAAAAAAACATATCATTTTTCTATTTGCATACATTATATATCACATATTTTTCTTTGTAACTATCTGTGCAACATTATGTAAATTGCCGAATTTCTCCCTTGACTTAAACCTCACTCCTTCTCCTCCTGAACATTATTCTGCATGTATCGTTCCCACACTTTCTATTTTTACTATATAATTTGCTCCTTCCCTTTTCTGAAGATTTCTATTTCAGTTCTTTTACCTCTTTTATATAGTAATCAGTACTTAAAATACAGTGGTTTAGACTCTGATTTCTGTTTTCTAGTAATTGCCTTTTTGGCAACCAACAGAGTTATACTTAATGAGCCCTTAGTATGTCTGGGTAATTCAGATCCTGTGTCACAGCTCAAAAGAATCATTTAATTTAACTACAAGCATTTGCTCACCAAATATTTCTGACAGAGTACTCTGCAGAAAAATTTTAAAATCTGACAACTCGTTTCATGTTCCCAGTTACTTCTTTATTCCCCATCACACTTCCAACATTTTCTATGTACCTGTAGAAAAAATATTTACCTGTGGAAAAATTTCTGCTTGGAGTATAAAAACACCAATGCAAAGACTTCCAAGCAAAGATTCTAAACCTTCTAGACTTTGCTGCATATTTGGGAGGCATACATGTCCTCACACTCTTCTTTTTTAAATTGTTTTTCCAGTCTCTCTTCCCGATCTTTTCTAACCTCCTCTGATTCTTATAGTCATCATGTAATATTTTATATGCCCTACTAATTATCCCTTTTTTAACAGCAGCTTCTCTTCTAGACTCAGTCTACCAGAGCATCTTCTAGTTAAGATTCTCCATCCCTTTCTTTTTGTCCATAATCTGATATTAATCCCTGATAGGGAAGACAGTCTCTAGTCTGTAGTCCAAATGTCGTCTTGTCCTCATCCGACTCTTATTATCTTTCACTCCAGTTTTTTTTCCAGAAAATTCCAGCTCCCCCTTGCCTACTTTCTGTACACTTACTTGCATAATCCCTATTGGCAAAATCTCCTTTCTCCTTTCTCCATTCTAATGTTGACTTAGTTCTTGGAATACTTTCTGCTACTTTATGAATATAATATTTTATATGGTTGTTGTTCTTTGGGATCTTCATCCAAAATACCACCCTTTCTCTATTTCTTGAACTCCTTCCTGCTTCATTATCCCTGTCCATTTTGAATTATAACCTTTTGCTTGTGTTGTTTGTGTTATTTTTATATGAGCCTTAACTATACAGCTCTAAAATATCCCTTCAAATCAGGTAATACTAATATATATTGTGCATGTTATTCAAAAATGTTTGGGAATAAATCTCCAAAATAGTTATAACCATTTCCTGCCATAATGTAAATTGTTTGTTAAACTTTACATTCAGTTTTGAAATGTTTATATATTTTCCTGCGTAATTTGCAAAATTCTTCATAGATGTTTCTGGTAAATTCAACCATTCTATAATTATATAAGCAGCACACCTCAGATGCAAAGGTGTCTTGTAAAGCTTGGCAGTATTTTAAATCTTATTTTAAAAATCTTTAATTTCTTTAACTTCATATTTTAAAAAAATCAGCAAAGTTACAAAAAAAAGAGTAATACATAGTAAGTTTTATAGATGTAACTTGTGCATTATATAGAAACAGAACCCAGTTGTGATAAAATTTAAAGAATTAAGCAATTTTTAAAAGCAGGTTCCACAAACCAAGATCTATTTATTTATTTATTTATTTATTCCAGCTTGGTGATTGGGGAGGTCCATTGGACTCGTGAGCCCATTTTCAGTGGAGGCCCGGGGAGAAAAGCTCCACAATACAAAGTTACATTACATAGAGAATTACAAGAAAAATATTTGCATTGCAGTCAACAGGTAGTACAACAATCAACAGGTAGTACAACAATCAACAGGTAGTATAACAACCAACAGGTAGTATAACAATCAGCAGGTAGTATTACAGTCAAAACAGGTATCATTCAGTGAAGACAGCAAAACTGTTAAACATTTTCAAGAGAAAGACAGGCATACAGCATAAAGGCTGGATGTTACTGTTTAGTTACATTTATAATCTAAGTATATGAGAGAAATTAGGAAGGTATGAAGGTTAGCCAGGAGAGAAGGAGGAGCAGAGTTTAGGAGGTATGAGTTGAAGAGTGCAGTTGTTTTGGGATTAACCAATGTACATCCTTCCCTTCACTATGTAGTGCTACAGTACATGGGTAGAAAAGGATATCCGTGTGTGCATAGCCTTCGTCACTTGCTTCTCTTGTTGATTACTGAGAATGTTAGAGTAACATGGTTACTTATCTAATGCCTTTGTGTGCACCATCACAGCACTTCACCTATAACACTCACCCTTAAATGTTTTCATTTACATCTAAAATAACTCAGAAGTTGGATCAGGAAAGCATTGTGTAACACTAGCATAATAACAGTTGCATCTTGACTGTATATTTTCAGAAAAGGGAAGCTAGTTATGACCATGAAGAAAGTTAATGATATAATGACCCTAGTAAAGTATTTCAGCTTGCACCTGTCATTAACACCCACCTCTCCCCAGTGCAGTCATTACAGTAGTGTTGCTAATAGTCATACAGTAGTGTGACACTCCCTGATCACTATTATTAACGTTTTACAATCTTTCCATCTGCTTCTGTCATTCATATTCCACCCCAATTACAGTAATTAGAAAAGAAAAAGTAACACATGCTTACCTCACCTATTAATAGAAAAGTGATTGTTTAGCCTGCCTTGCTACTGTGAGAGAGGAAGGGATTTTAGTAAACTTTATTCATCGATTCTCTAACTTTTACACTATGGTAATATCAATGATTATGATAAAGTGCATACCTGTAATCTGAGAATGAATGAAAAGTATGGCTATCTTAAGAAAGCATCTAAAAATAACAATATAAAGCTGCATACAACCATTTCCTTGTTTTGGATGCCCTATTCATTTATATAAAATACTACAATACTTAAAGGAAGAAATGCATGTTAACAATAAATCAAAAAAAATGTTTTGAAGTCTGCCCTGATTGTGACATTGGAAAATGCGTATCATGAAGGAGAAAGAAAAGTGAGCATCTTATAATGCTGTGTTGTAAGTTAGCCAGTAAAAACTGTTCTGTTGCCAAGCAGTTTGGTATAAGTGAAAACGTTTTCCTGACTAGAAAAAAGCAAAGCAGATTTACACAACATGCCTATTTATTTGTGACTACACTGATGTATCTTTTTGAAAATACAAGTAAAGGAAGAAAATGGCATAGTTTTGTGGAGAGTTTTGCTGTAATACATTATGTTTTGACAAAATAGTGTGGAGTTATTTTCTTTTCTTTTCCATTAAATGACAGAACATATTTTCAGAAGAATATAGCTGTTGAAAATTAGTGGCAAAATACTTTGTTTTAAGACTATAGAAGATGATCAAAATGTTGAAAATTAGTGTATGTACCATTTTAGAGTAATTGGGTGCATTTTGGACTTCTGTTTGTACAAAAGTGTACCATTCATTTGAACAATGAAATTGTAAGTTGTAAAAATATAAATACATTTGTATACTCAGTAATGTGTCTGGAAATGTCTGTGCATTATTATTTTACAAAATATACATTTATAGCACTGCAGTAAACACTCGGTGGAGCAAGAGTACTTAAAAGTAAAATTAAGAATATTGCTTATTCTATGGCATAAAAAAGTGAAGCCATGAGTGTTCCTCAGATAAGTTTTGCTCAGTTAGCAGCCGAGCCAAAATGTAGTCAGCAAAGGAAGGATAGCAGTGAACACTCAAATGAGCTCCCAAATCCCAGGAAGGGGCTGGTTCTGATACTGTTGCTGCAGTGCCACCGGGTGGACAACTTGGATGTGCACTACCGAGCATTAAGGTTAGAACTCAAGGGTGCAAGCACAAGTAAGGAGTACATTGCACTCTAGATAAGAAAAACAGGTGTGTCAAAGCACTCAATTGCATAGGGTGCTGATACAGGAGTATTGCACTGCACCTGCTAGCCAACAGGAGGGGCATTAGAACAGTAGAAGAATTTGCTAAGCTCCTGCTGGATGTTCCCTTTCTTAGCTTAGACTCAGTTTTCAAAGCAGAAGCCAAGGGGAGAGCAAATGGGCTAATAAGGACTGAGGCTTGGCAGATAAGAGACTGGGGTCACAAACACAATAAAAAAAACTTGCTAGTAAGATTCACATTTATTAGAAGTATATTTAATGCATGTGCATTCCACTGCTCATGTTTTGGTAACACTTTACACTACAAGCATAAAAAGACAACAAGAGATTTGTGTTTATATTGTATATTGAAGCATGTTGCATTGGTGCATAATTACTTTGGATATTTGTGCACATTCAGGGTGTAATACTCTTAAGCTTTATTTCCTTGTTTAATCCAAAGAACTTTACATATTCAGCTTGATAGCACAAGTAAAATTTATTTTATTTATTTTATTTATTTATTTAACATTTGTTGACCGGGAATGTCTGACTAGGTTCCACAGAGCCTGTTTTCAGCGGAGGCCCGGGGAGAAATGCTCCAGATGCATGTCTTTGGAATGTGGGAGGAAACCGGAGTACCCGGAGGAAACCCACGCAAACACAGGGAGAACATGCAAACTCCACACAGAAGGCACCCCAGCCGAGAATCGAACCAGAGAACCTCTTGCTGTGAGGTGACAATGTTAACCACTGCCCACAAAGTGTTTCCAAACTCTGTCCTGATTAGTGTGCAATACAAGTTTAGGATAACCTCAGGTTTCCATAATTTTATATTTCTAAAACATGTCCCTTATGGTTCTGTAACTCTTTTTTTCTACAGGCTGTGTCTGCATGAGGTTTGAAAGAAAAGGACTGATTCATGTGGATAGATTTGAG
The DNA here is from genome assembly GCF_019279795.1 of Protopterus annectens. NCBI lineage: Eukaryota > Metazoa > Chordata > Ceratodontiformes > Protopteridae > Protopterus > Protopterus annectens. The sequence continues at coordinate 746,540,398 of NC_056729.1, forward strand.
TAATATGAGAATAAGATGCATCCGTATTAACACTTGGAGCTTTTCTCCCCAAGCGTCAGCTGAAAATGGGCTCCTGCTTGGGCAGACTTTCCCAGTAATCAAATGTCAGTCAATAAATAAATACTGTTAATGGTGTGCCAGAAGTCACCAGGATTGCTAATCACATGGAACTGTCCCAGCTGAATTTTCATCAGTGAAAAACTCCCAAAGTGCCTCTGTGCTGTTAGGTCTCCATTTCTGCTTTCAGTACCAGTTTTGTGCAAAGTGTCTTATTCTTTACACCAGGGTTAATAGGCCCCAGGTTTCTTGTTCCCATACTTCATTGCTCCATCTCCTTGGTTGTTCCAACATCAGCCCTCTACATATGTTCTGGTTTATCCTGTACTTCAAAATCATGCTACCTTTATTATGGAAATGCACTTGTGGGCAACAAAATGCTACAAGACAGGTGCCACACTAAGTGCATTCTGTGACCCTGGTTAATTGCACATTGTGACTGCTTTCTCCATTGCTAAGGTATTTAACAAGGCCAGTGTGTGAAGCACCAAAGGAGTACCCTTGCAGCTTATCTTACGCAGTGGACTCTTGATGCCAGACCACAGTTGCCCTTTTCTCTCACCAACAAAGGTTATTCCAGACCTTTCCCATTAGCTCTCCAGCCATAAATTTGCTGAGAAATGTCTGAAGGCAGAGATTAAAAAAGAAAGCCATCACCCATCAGGGGCCTTCACCCCTGAAGAAAAGAAGTCTTCTCATTCACAGCCTATTGTTATACCCTTCCAGTGCTGCCCCTCCTGCAACAGCCCAGGCTGGTCCATGTACGAAGTCTGTAAGAGCTGGGGCCCTGATGTTTCATCATTCTTCTGTGGTTCCTCTTGCAGGCAATTCTTCCCAGGAGACCACAAAGAGTATCACTATTAAGGATTCCTGTCCGTGAAATTCTGAATCCATGTTGCAGGTGGGAATAACTTCTGCAGAGAGACAGCTGTCCATGGGATCATAGGAGGTTACTAGACTAATGGCCTTGGGGCCCTTACAAGCCTACCCGAGAGTTTATCCTCAAAAAAGAAACCTCAGTCAGCACTTGTTGCGCCCGACAATGAGGGACAAAGGAGGACCCCCTAGGACAAATTTGTGGTTTCCCATCCACTCATCAAGGTTGTTCTTGAAGGTCAGCAAGGTACTCTGACATGTATGGGAAGTCTATTCTAGAGACTGGGCAGCCCCTGGGAGACAAACCTGCCTCTCCAGCACATTTTGTTGATGTTGCATATTAGATTTAGGCCATTTGAGCGGGTAATGTGCGAGGAGTTAGACGTACAGATATGGAACATCTCTAGTAGGGCAGGGTCTGATATTGCCTTGTAGGTGAGATACAGATCACCTCTGAGCAATCTGTATGATACCAAGTAGAATGATAGTGATTTGAGCCTGTCCACATAGGACAGATGCTGGAGGCCATGGATTCTCTTTGCGGTAATTCTGTGGCCTTTCTAGTTGGTACAGGTGTTTGGAGAGGTACATACCAAATAATGCTGTGATCTATAACACAAATGCTTCTTAAGTGACTTGTTAAAAGTAAAGTGTGATGTGTCTAGGATGCCCTTCAGTTCTTCTACCATATGTAAAATATTCCAGTTCTTTTTTTATAACGTTGCAGCAATTATTAATGTCACTGGAATAGGGTAAGGGTACCCTCAAAGTATCAGTCATAGCAGATAATGCCTGTGGACTATGGGGTGCCTCTGAATTATAATAGGCCTTGCATCTCCTTCACTTTTCTTGCCAAGCATTGGTGATACAGGCATCAATTTCTTTCCCCTTATTCATTCTGAAGGACGTCCTAGAAACTACACCACACTTTACTTTTAAAAACAACAAGTCACTTAAGAAGCATTTGTGTTATAGATCACAGCATCACATTGGAACTGTTTGATCCAGCAGGAAGGGCACTTTTTCCTGTAGGTCTTGTGCAGTGTATAAGTATAGTCTTAGAGGTTCTTTTTATATACATCCCTATGTGAATCTTAAAATCGAGTTAGACTTCTATGCTGACTGCAAAACTACCAACATTGTTTACTTTAATAGCTGTCAGGTTTGTCATGCCTTTTATATATGCACGACTAATAGGTCTTTGAAAGACAGAATTTTGGAACATTACAGGGATATTACAAACAAAGGAGAGACCAATGCTTTAGCACAGCACATCATTCAGTGTGGCCCAGGACATAATTTTAAGTTCCTAGTTCTGCAGGTATTGGCTGTGGGAATTAGACGGAGCAATTTTGTTAACCGTACAGGAGTTGTAGAAGAGAAATGGATTTTTTTGTTTAATGCAGAGAAACCACCTGGTTTAAATGGGGTATCTAGCCTCAAACCTTTTTTGAAAGCATGTCCACTCAAACATTAGTTTTAATTTCTGTACAATATCCTATATATGCACATATTTTATACTTTCTTGCTTGTGTAATTTTCAGTATTTTACTTTTTAGGCTTTACAACTTGAACTTGTGTGCAGTTTTCCCTGTGACTATACCTTTTATGTTAAATGGCTTAATTGATTTTAGGAATTCATTGGTTAGTCTCATTTTAAATTGAGTGCTGTTTTGTTCAGTTTTCAGTCTGATGAAGCGATGTTGTAATCGTGAAAGTGCTTACTTTTAACATTTTATTTTGAATAAACATTTTTCAGTACTCAGCCATGTCAGTGCGGTATTTATTATTTTTTGGTTTATGTGTCTCCTTTACCGCACCTCATCCTGTTCCTGTGTTTTTATCCAAGCTTTTCAATGATGCCCAAGTGGGGGATTGTGTCAAAGGCCTTGGCTAAGTCAAGGTAAGCTGTATGCACTGACTTTCCCTCATCCAGGGCCTTGGTGACAGTCTCAAAGAAATCAGCCAGGTTCAGCAGGCAAGATCTTCCCCTGACTAATCCAAATTGGGTGGGGTGGAGTGCTTGGAGATTGCCTATGCCCTTGTTGTTTGAGATCCATAATACTACTCCATGACTTTACAGATCAGGCTTGTCAAGCTGATGGGGTGATAGTTTCCTGGGTTAGTAGTAGCACCACCTTTGTGCAAGGGGATGACAATGGCAGTTCTTCACTCTGCTGGGATGAAGCCTGTACTTAGGCTATGGTTGAATAGGGTGCTCAGTGGTGAGACTAGTTCTTGCTGGAGATGGTGCAGAATGCAGCCTGGGATATTATTAGGTCCCATGGAAGCTGTGTTGTTTGCCTTGGAATAGGGCCTTTAACACTTGATCTACGGAGATGTGAGGTGCGGGACAAGTATTGGAGATGTTGAATGGGCCTTTGGGGGATATGTGGGTGAAGTTTGGGCTGAACCTATCAGCTAGCAGGTTGGCTAAGTCACCAGGATCAGTGTATGTGGTACCGTTAAGTACTAATTTAGAACAAACCTGGGCTTTGCCATGGAGGTTCCTGATGTAGCTGAAGAAGGCTTTGTGGTTTTCTTTTGTTTCAGAAGCTAGTTTCAATTCATAACTGGTTTTGGAGGTTTTCACTAGTGATCTAATTTGCTTGTTGAGGCTGAGGAGGGAGTTTTTCCAGTTTGAAATTTATTCCTTTTTACCCTTGGACAACAGTTTTTTCCTTTTGTTGTAAAGCCTGTTGATATAGGATGTCCACTAGACTGGTTTGTGTTTCCTTGAGAGCAGGATTTAGTTCTGTTGGGTATGGCTGAGTCCATGCAGTTGTACAGGTGCTTGTATACTACATTGGTGTACTGTTCAGTATAGTTGTCTGCATCCTCTGAGGGGGTCATGCTGTGAAGCTACTGATGCCTTCCCTTAGGAAGTTGTAGTCAGCATTTGAGAAGGTTTTTAGCCTGGTTATGGCAAAGGGGTTGGGGAGTGGGTGGGATAGAAACTTCGAATGAGACAGACTGATCTGACCTCACCAGGAAGAGCATACTATGGGAATGGTGCAACAAGTCCAGAATGTTGTCTCCCCTTGTGGGGGATGAGAAGAGCTAGTCTAGTTCATTAGAATTGATGACGTCAAGGAATCACTGGATGAATGCATTAGTGCAAGAATAGTTTACCCAGTCTCTTGTGGGGTAGTTGAAGTCAAGTATCAGGGTGTTAGAGGGTACCTTGATGGAGTCAAGTAGGTCCAGGTAGGAGGTGTGGGTGTCCTGAGTCATGGAGGGGGGTCTACAGCTGGCTGTAACTAGGATGGGTGTCTTGCTAACTGTCAGTTGCACCTGGAGTAATTCCAGTGCGTCATGCTGGCAAACCAGTCTGGAGGTGTGCCTGTCAATAATTAAGATAGACTCCACCACCTTTAGTCTGCCCAATCTTGTTTTGGGGTAGGAAAGTGTGGAATGAGGTATAGCCTGGTAAGAGAGGAGGTGTTCTCTGTAGCTCTGAACCAAGTTTCCCTGACCACACCAACATCAGCATCATCCAGTGTGAGGAGATCCTCCAGTGAGTGCATTTTCAGGTTAAGGCTGGTAGCATTAAGCTGCATGACCTTCAATTTGCTTTTTGACACATCTTTTATGTTGGAAGATTTGTCTTTGGGACATAGCCTAAAAAGGCACAATGGGGAGGCAAGAGACTTGCCCAGGATCCGAAACCCCAGGGGTGACAGGTGGAGGCCATCTCTGGCAAAGCATCGAGGCCTGTCAGCCATGTCATCCCAGGCAGATAGATATTGAATCCCCTTGGAAAGACACCAAAAACTAAGCCAGTTGTTGAAGTCGATTATTTTGTGTTGGTATTGTGGTCTCATTCTTGGTGAAGGTAGGATGTTGCTTATGCTAGGGTCATACCTGCCTGGGACACGTACTCTGAGAGCTCATTCATGTCTCTCTTCATATAGTCCAGGGAGGAATGACTCAAGTCATTCACACCAATATGGACAATGGCAGAGTCATACTTGTACCTGCTGTGGAGAGAAGTGCGTACGTGATGTGGCAGATTCCGGCACCTGACAAACAACTGACCCTGTCCTTCTCCTTGTCAAGCCTAGTGAGGGGACATCCATGTGTCTCACTATTGAGTCACCAATGAGGAGTGAGTCTGGTTTATTGTTATGCCTAATGGGCTGTGTTTGTGAGACACTGGTGTGATGTCTACTGTGTGGATGTGTTTGGTGTTGTGTGGAATATTTGTGAGTGTGTTTTGGGGGTCTCTGTTGTTTAAGTAAGTTTTTATTGAGGACCCCTGCATAGGTGTGTGTTGTGCTTGGCTATGTGATGTGGGTGGTGTGGTATTTATGCTGGCAATCTCCCCTTTGTTAGGAGTACTGACTGTGGCATGAGAGAGCATGGATTCCAGGTTACTGATGTAGATGCATTTCTCGTAAGTAGAAGAATTATGTGCTAATAGAAGAGGACTGTCCATGAAAATTAAGCAGTTGCTATACTGTCTCAGTATGCCATTTTGACCAGGCTGGCAGGAGAAGCTTAGTGTTCTGAATACTTGGCAGACTTATGGAGAGCGGGTTTTGATAAGGATTTGTCTACAAGAGTGTAGACCACAAAATCCTTAAATGTAAAATAACTGGCCTGAAGCACAAGTGCTAAAACCAAAACTAAGATGCTTGGAATAGCAGATAAATCCCTTGCCTCATCAGATTTAAAGCAGCTGGGTAGAGAACTATGGTCTGTATTGGATGAGATGCTGGCTGCTTTAATCCCAGAGACATCACTGCCAAGAACCAGTTACCTTAACCAGTGAACTGGTATTATCACTGTTCCAGTCAGCAATGTTCTCAATAGTGCTGGAAGCATCCCTGACATTTGGCAAGGTACTCATCAGAAACTCTGACTGCATATTTGAATTTGTCACATCTTTACTCTGTTGTTGAGAATCCCAGTGACGGTCATGCAGTTGTACTTACTGCAGTTACACTCTTCATTGGGAACCCTGTGACAACTGCGCAGTTATATTCACCATTGCTGCAATTGCTAAAGCTGCTATCTCGCCAGGTTAGGTATTTGGCCTCTCTTCAACCTCTGTGACAAGCTCCCATTACTCTTCTAAATGGTCCGCTACTAAGGCTTGGGTTTGCCTCCATCAGGCATCAGTGACTGCCACCTCCAGCCAAATGTCCCCCATGGCTCCCCCATGACAGATCATATAATGTGCCAGCATCTGTCCACTTCTCCACAACCTGCCTTGGCATTAGGGTCTCACAGATAGTGACTCCCCTCCACTTCCCCCAACAAACCCTGCCACCCTTTAAGAACAACAGGGAAGTAGCACTCTCTCCTGTGTAACTTCTGGTAAATACTCCACAAAGTTTTTGACCCTGCACAACCAAGAAGCACCAGCCTCCTTATTCAACTCTGAGCACTTTCTGAAGAGACCAAGCAAGGCTGCAGCCAAAGCGAAACACGGAGAGAATTATAAGGAGGAGCTCCCAGATGCTAATTTAGATAATGAGGAGGGGTTTATTTGTCCCCACTTCCCTACCAAAGACCCCAGATTGAGTTTTTGAAAGTGATGCAAGAGAAATTAAAGTTGCCTACAGGCTTTGCCCACCCAAAAAAGAATGTGCAGGAGGCATGCTGTTTCAGCCCTACTCCACATGAGTAATTCTCTTCTTGGTTGGACATTTAGGATCATAGGAGGTTACTTAGGCTATCAACTTGGAGGTCATTTCAAACTTAGCCGTTTCATCCCAATGTAGGTATTCTAGTTAATACCCAGGATTGTATTTATTAATGACTGCTCATGTCCAGGAGGGTTGTGGGCACTATCCCTGGTAAGAATTTACTGTGCCCCATCCACTCATCCAGGTTCCTTTTGAACAGTGTCATAGAGGTGCTTTGCTTCACATGAATTGTTAGCCTATTCCAAAGACACAACAGTCACTGGGTGACAAATTTGTCAGTCCAGCACATCCTATTCAAGTCGCCGGCCATATTTAGGTCCCTGGAATGGGTAGCTCTAGTCCCATTAGGTTTACGGATATGCAGTAAATTCATTAGGTTTTGGTCTGAGATTGCTCTGTAAGCCAGGTATAAGTCTCCCCAAAGAAGTCTATACAATACTCAGTATAGTGACAGAGACTTTAGTTGGTCTGTGTAAGGCATGTGCTAGAATCCCTTGATCTTCTTAGAAGAACTCTGAGGTCTCTCCAATTGCTGCCGGTGCTTTGTATGGTACATGCCGAAAAGGCCATTATACTTCAATTATGGGCCTGATTAGTGATGAATATAGAGGGGTTATAACCTCCTTTGCTGAAAGGTGATGCCTTTGCTAATCAAGTATGCTACGTAGAAGATCTTTCTTACTACAGTAGATACAAAGTGGTCAAAGATAAGGTTGCAGTCTACTTGTGATCCCAGATCTCTTACCACTTCATAGGTACATAGGGTATTGTTAATTTGATAGTGTGAAGGGACATTTTTTTTACCAAAGGGAATGATGATGCATTTATTTGCATTCAGTTTGAGGCCGTGGCTAAGACACTAGTCATTGGTCTGCATAAGACTCTCCTGAAGTATATTGACATCATTTGGGGATTTAGTAATAGCACCCAGTTGGCAGTCGTCTGCAAACTTGGTCAGCCACAGCCCCTTAGTTTTAACCTAAACTGAGAAGTATATACCAAACAGTGGGGGGCCCAGCAATGACTCGTGTGGCATCCTGCTAGTTACAGTTCTGCTGGATGATCTGGAGTCCCCCACTTTGATAGTGTGTGACTGTTTTGTAAGCCTGTTGGTACAACAAAGGGGTTTACATTCAGTTAGCTAACTTTATTGGTAATGCCTGAGTGTGGGATTGTGTCAGAGGCCTTTGCCAAGTCGAAGTATGCTGTGTGCACAGATTTGCCCTTGTCAATGGCCCTGGTCACATTTCTGAAGAAATCCACCAGTTTAATTGTCAGGATCTGCCTGTGATGAAGCCAAATTGGGTCAGATCCAGGGTTTGGAGGTCACCTCTGTCTTTGAGGACCATGATGATGCGTTCCATGGCCTTCCAGATGAGGCTGATCAGACTTATGGGTCTATAATTCCCTGGGTCTGTTGCTAAGCAAACTTTGTGGAGGGGCTTAACTGTCGCTGTTCTCCATTCCACAGGAACAAAGCCAGTGGTTAGGCTGTGGTTGAATAGGGCACTTAATGGTGATGGTAGTTCATGTTCTAGTTTGTTTAGGGATGCTGTGTTGTCCCACAGAGGCTGTGTTTATTGCCTTAGTCAAGGCTTTAATGACCTGCTTTTCAGATATGTAGGTTGGGGGGAAGTTGGGAGAAAGGTTTGATATAAGTTTGGAGGGGATAAGGGAGTGAAATTTTTGCCAAATCTGTCGGCTAGCAGGTTTGCTATCACTGCGGGATCAGTGTGTGTGATACCGTTAGCCACTAGTTCAGCACATGCTTGGGTCCTACCTTTTAAGTTATGTACATAGCTGTAAAAGGCCTTGTAATTGCCCTTGGCTGTGATTGCTAAGTTTTTCTCAATGTTACCCTTGGAGTTTTTGCCATGCTGTCATATTTGCCTATTGAGGCTGAGGAGGGTACTTTTCCGTTGTTGTGGCCTTGCCTTAATTTTCTTAAACAGCAACCATTTTGCATTTGTTGTAAAATGTGTTGATGCTGGATGTCCACCACAGCAGCTTTTTTTTTTTTTTTTTTACTTGGGACTTGATTCTTTCTGGAACAGCTGAGTCTATACACATACACAAGTGATTGTACAGGGCTTCAGTGTAAGCTTTGGTGTAGGTACCATTTCCAGCTAGGAGTGGGGCTTGGAATGCTTTTATACCTTCCCCTAGGAGGGTATAGTTTGCTTTGGTGAAGTTTTTTAGTCTGACTTCAGCCTTGAGTTCTGGTGTTAGTGTCAGTTCAAAGGTGACTGATTTGTGGTCAGATTTAACTAATGAGGGTCTGACTGTTGTGGTGGTGCATCTGTTATGTTAGTGAGGACCAGATCTAATATGTTTGTTCCTCTTGTTGAGGTTTGAACATTTTGTTCTAGGGCATTTGAGTTAACAAAGTCAAGTAACTCTTGCACTAGTGATTTAGGGCTAGAGTAGGTTTCTCATTTGATGGTGGGATAATTGAAATCCCCCATGATTGAGAGTGGTAATATTTAGATTGACTCCAGTTTGGTCAAGCAGGCCTTGTGCACATCATGATCCATGGAGGGAGGATGTATGACTAGCTATGACTTCAATGGAGGTCTTACCCACAGTAATCTGAACATGGAGCAACTCCAAGGAGTTGTCCGGTCTAATTAGTCGGGAGGTGAATTTATCTCTAATGTAGATAGATAGAAACACCACCTCCTTTGGTTCTCACACATTCTTTTTGTGGTCTGAAGTGTATGGAAGCATTGTAGCCTTGCAAAGCTGGGGGTACACTCTGAGGCCTTGAATCAAGTCTCTGACTGCACAGACATCTACATCCTCCAGTGATAGAAGTGCTTATTAGGGTGTGCAGGTTTTGATTTAAGCTTCTAGCGTTTAGCAGCATAACCCTTATTTTGTTATGGTTGGCAGTTTTCATGTCGGCAATTTTGTTTTTGAGACCTTGCCTAAAAAAAGGCACTAACGGAGAGGCAAGAGCCTTTGCCAGCAGCCAAAAGCCTAGTGGTGCCAGGTGCAAACTGTCTCTGGCAAAGCAGCGAGTTTTGTCGACCATGTCATCCCAGGTTGGCAGAAACTGGATCCCCCTGGAGTGACACCAAAAACTAAGCCAATTATTGAAATCAATCATTTTTTGTTTATACTGTGTGGCATCATTCTAGGTAAGGGTAATATGCTGCTCATGGCTAGGGACATACCTGTCTGGGATACAGAATACTACCAAGAATACCTGGAAAATTCTTGACACACTGGCCCCGGTTCAAGGAAGGCAGACAGTCTTCTGCTCACCCAGAGACCGGAGAGTTTAGTCATAGACGACCAATCTGAAACTTTTAGCTGTAGTAGCAACCCTCAAGAGGGCTCCTACATCAGAGAAGTGCCATCCCCCCTGAACAAGGTGCAAAGAACCATGAATAGGCTGTGTAAGCAAATCTGTCTTTCCATACTTTTTCTCTCTGTGGCACTTAGCTACCTAAAGTATATGGTTTGTTTGCATAAGTATCTAAGGGACCAATGTAGCCCATCTGCAGGGGGTTTGCCACAGAGAAAGTCAAGAATGCAAATTATAGCATGAACCAACATGTCACTTTTAAACCATGATTTGAATCATCTGTAACATGGCCGATGCTTCTACTGAATCAGTAGCATGGCCGATGCTTCTACTGAAGCAGCAGTAGCATGGCTGATGCTTTTACCTGAGAAGCAGCAGTAGCATGGCCGATGCTTCTACCTGAGAAGCAGCAGTAGCATGGCCGATGCTTCCACCGAATAATCAATAGCATGGCCGATGCTTCTACCGAAGCAGCAGTAGCATGCCCGATGCGTCTACCTGAGAAGCAGCAGTAGCATGGCCGATGCTTCTACCGAAACATCAGTAGCATGGCCAATGCTTCTACCTGAGAAGCAGCAGTAGCATGGCCGATGCTTCTACCTGAGAAGCAGCAGTAGCATGGCCGATGCTTCTACCTGAGAAGCAGCAGTAGCATGGCCGATGCTTCTACCTGAGAAGCAGCAGTAGCATGGCCGATGCTTCTACCTGAGAAGCAGCAGTAGCATGGCCGATGCTTCTACCTGAGAAGCAGCAGTAGCATGGCTGATGCTTCTACCTGAGAAGCAGCAGTAGCATGGCTGATGCTTCTACCTGAGAAGCAGCAGTAGCATGGCTGATGCTTCTACCTGAGAAGCAGCAGTAGCATGGCCTATGCTTCTACCTGAGAAGCAGCAATAGCATGGTCGATGCTTCTACCTGAGAAGCAGCAGTAGCATGGCCGATGCCTTTACCTGAGAAGCAGCGGTAGCATGGCCGATGCTTCTACCTGAGAAGCAGCGGTAGCATGGCCGATGCTTCTACCTGAGAAGCAGCGGTAGCATGGCCGATGCTTCTACCTGAGAAGCAGCGGTAGCATGGCCGATGCTTCTACCTGAGAAGCAGCGGTAGCATGGCCGATGGTTCTACCTGAGAAGCAGCGGTAGCATAGCCGATGCTTCTACCTGAGAAGCAGCGGTAGCATGGCCGATGCTTCTACCTGAGAAGCAGCGGTAGCATGGCCGATGCTTCTACCTGAGAAGCAGCGGTACCATGGCCGATGCTTCTACCTGAGAAGCAGCAGTAGGAATGTGAAGATGGGGAATACTGCTGTTGGGACATTTAAACAGAATGACAGAACAACAAAGGACAGCTTTGGAAAGGGGGAAAGTGGAAGTGTTGGTCCATGCATTGTGAAGAGCCTAAGTAGCAGGATGGATCAATGATGTACAGCAGTTGTGGGCATATTCATTTATTTGTTTCAGCCTTAATGGAAACATGGGTTATAGGGGATGGATGTGGAATGCAATATGTGAAGTATGATGCCATGTATGCAAACAGCTTTGGTAACAGACTGAAATTAGCAACATACAGGGCTTTGAATAAAGCCAAAAAGAATCCAGACAGCTGAAAGTCCCAATGAACACAGTTTTTTTATTTTAAAGCATTTTCATCATAGATATGACTTCTTCAGAACAGTGGTGGAACGTAACACAGTGTAATTAAAAAACGGAATGAAATAGCTGATTAGAAACACACCCGCAAAACTAACCAATCATAAATAATTTTACTCTGTCAAAGAAATTAAATAAACAGCCATAAAAAGCATGTCTAAAGGCAGAAAAGAACTGATCGTATATAGTAAAGCAAGTGACATAAGTAAATATAATGTCTGCAAAAATGGAATTAAGGTATAGCAATAATTCAAAAACAAACTGCACTTTTCTTCAATTCACTAAAAATAGAAATATTATCATTCAACCCCAGGAGATTAGCTGCATCATGTTTGATTTGCCAAACCATTTCAGGATGCAGCAACACGTTTTGCCAATCCCCGGAGAAAGCAGTTGCTTGCACTTGATCAATTGCCATGAACTTGAATTTTTCTGAAACCCTTACAAATGCAGGAGTGCCGAGCTAAAGCACTCTTGTTGCCATTACGTTGGATACTATATACTTGTTGGCAAATTCTTCTATTTAATGCATTTTTCATTTTCCCAACGTAATATGCTGTTATGCTGTGCAGGTTTCACAAGTTGCCAAGTAAACCACTCTTTCAGAGTGACCGTTAAATCTTCTTCCACAATTGGCAGAGCTGAGCTTGCCCACTAGGACATTGTCAACATCAGAATGTATATAGTGACATTGTCTACAATGTCCGTACATCTTAGTCATTTGGCTTCCCAATGTGTGACTGAAAAGATTTCTCTAAGATACGTTTTATGATGAACTTGCTTTTAAATGTAAAAACAGGTTACTTTGAAAAGTGTCACTTTATGTTCTTATCACATTCAAGTAGAAAGGCCAGTTCTCAAAATTTCTTATATGTTTGTGGCATACAATGAATAATGACAGGCCATATTGTTTGTTTGAGAAGTCAGTGGTGTTCTCCCTGGCCACCAGGTTGAGATCTTTCTTGATTATAGGTGCATATCTGTCATTCCTGGCAGTCCAAATCACATCTTGTACCTTGTTTGAGTGATGCAGGATAGCTACTATCAAGTAACATTGGTTTAAGCTTGTCAAATTGCTGTAAACAAGTGGAACCCTCAGATGTAAGTCTACATATCCTGATGAACTGACTTCTCACAATGCCTTTCTTCAGGTAAAAAGGATGACAACTTCTAATGGATAGAAACTTTTAACTTCTGAAGGATAGAAAGGCATGCAAAAAAGTAGGTTTCCTATAAATCTTCCAAAAGCTTAGTGGTACCCAGGTGCAAACCGTCTCTGGCAAAGCAGCGAGATTTATTGACCATGTGATCCCAGGCTAACAGAAAATGGCTCCCCTCTGAATGGCACCCAAAACTAAGCCAATTATTGAAATCTATCATTTTGTTGTTTATACCATAGCATCACTCTAGGTGAGGGTAATATGCTGCTCAAGGCTCGAGACATAACTTGGCTGGTATACAGGAGACTACCAAGACTACCTGGAAAAATCTTGACATACTGGCCTTAGTTCCAAGGAAGGCAGGCAGAGTCTTTTGCCCACCGAGAGACTGGAGAGTTTAGTCATAGACTACCAAGCTGAACCTTTTAGTTATAGCAGCAGCCCTCAAGAGGGCTCCTGCAGCACATAAAAGTGCCATCCCCCCCGAACAAGGTGCCAAGAACCATGGATAGGCTGTGTAAGCTCATCTTTGTCTCCTCAGTTTTATCTCCGTGGAACTTCGCTACCTAATGTATATGGTTTGTTTTCATAGGTATCTAATGGACCAATATAGCCCAACTGCAGAGGGCTTATCACAGAGGAAGCCAAGAATGCACATTATAGCATGAACCAGCATGTCATCCTTAAACACTATCTGAATCATCTGTAACATGACTAATTTTTCTACTGAATCATCTGTAATGTGGCCAATTTTTCTACTGAATCACCTGTAATGTGGCCAATGTTTCTACTGAATCATCTGTAATGTGGCCAATGTTTCTACAGAATCATCTGTAAAGTGGCCGATGTTTCTACTGAATCATCTGTAACGTGGCCAATGTTTCTACTGAATCATCTGTAACGTGGCCAATGTTTCTACTGAAACATCTGTAACATGGCCAATGTTTCTACTGAATCAGACGTAACATGGCCGATGTTTCTACTGAAACATCTGTAACATGGCCAATGTTTCTACTGAATCAGACGTAACATGGCCGATGTTTCTACTGAATCAGACGTAACATGGCCAGTGTTTCTACTGAATCATACGTAACATGGCCAATGTTTCTACTAAATCAGACGTAACATGGCCAATGTTTCTACTGAATCAGACATAACATGGCCGATGTTTCTACTGACTCATCTGTAACGTGGCCGATGTTTCTACTGACTCATCTGTAACGTGGCCGATGTTTCTACTGACTCATCTGTAACGTGGCCGATGTTTCTACCTGAAAAGCAGCAGTAGGAATGTGAAGATGGAGATTACTCACTAAACTAGGTATAAATCCCTATGTCAAAAGATGGGTTGCCAACTGGCTCACTGACAGAACTCACACTGTGAAAGTAGCAGACTCCAAATTCGACTTCAGACCACTGACAATTGGAGTACCACAGGGTTCAGTCCTGAGTCCTCTCCTGTTTGGTATCTACTTCTCTGAAGTGCAGGCTAACACAGAAGGTCTTTGGCTAATGAAGTTCGCAGATGACTGCAAACTAGGAGCCATAATCAAAACTCCTAATGATGTGGGCATCCTACAAAAGGGCCTCACTGAGACAGATGCCTGGTGTCAAAGCCATGGCCTGAAGCTCAATGCCAAAAAGTGCATGGGTCATCCCTTTTGGTAAAAACTCTGTACTCATGAACTACCACATAAACAGCAGTCTACTTAACACCAAAAGTGTGATAAGAGACCTTGGAACACAGGTGGACAGTAGTCTCTCCTTTGATAATCACATCAGCTCAGTAGTCAGGAAATCCTTCTACATGGCACACCTAATTGTTCCCCTCTACTTATCACTCATTAGACCCATTATAGAGTACAATGCCCCTTTTGGTATGTACCTCACAAGACATCTACAACAACTGGAAAGGACGCAGAAATACCTCACAAAGAGGATTACTGGCCTCAAACAGATGCCCTATGCAGACAGTCTCAAAAAACTCTGGCTTTACTCTGTCTCATATTGCCTACTCAGAGGCGATCTCTGCCTAACATATAAAGCTATGTTAAACCCAGAGCTGTTGGACATGCTACACCTAAAGAAATCCCAATCCCTCCGAGCTACATGCTGTATGGACCTAAACCTTGTCAGCACAATAAACAGAACATGCTGGAGGGATAGATTCCTGTCCCAGAGACTTCCCATGTTCTGGAACAAGCTACCCATCTATATCAAACAAAGCTCCTCATTAGCACACTTCAAGAAAAATCTTGATGATTGGCTGGGAAGTAGGAAATTCACCCCGGGCATCACCTCTGTGGCTCTGCTCGACAGGGGCACAGGAAAATAATTTTCTTGGGTGGCGAAAGCCAGGGTACCTTTTTTGCTAGGATTATATAGGCCCTAGGGCCAATAGCCTAGTACCTACCTATGAACTACTGTTGGGACATTTAAACAGAATGACAACAGCAAAAGACACATTTGGAAAAGGGAAAAGTGGAAGTGTTGGTCCATGCATTGTGAAGAATCTAGGTAGCAGGATGGATCAACAATGTACAGCGGTTGTGGACATATTTATTTGTTGCACCTTAACAGAAACATGGGTTACAGGGGACGGGTTTGGAATGGAATATGTGAAGTATGATGCCATGTATGCAAAGAGCTTTGGTAATCGACTAAAATGAGCAACATACAGGGCTTGTAAATATATTTATTTGCTGCAGCCTTAATGGAAACATGAGCTAGAAGGAATGATTTGGAATGAAATACAATACTAATTGGACTGAAAATATTAAAGCCAGAGAGACAGAGAAGGTAGAAGGTAGCAGAGATGTAGGGATGAACATCCAAGAATATGTAGGTGAATAGTGAGAGAGACCGGAGGAAGTAAAAGAATGGATGAGGATGTTGGGATTTAAAGTTGAGGGATGAGATGAAACACCTGAGGAATGACTACAACAAGTAAATAAAAATAATCCGTAAATAAGAATATTTATGACTACAGGTCTAGGAACAGAATTAAAATGAGTGGAGTCTGCATGTCCTCCCTGTGTTCATGTGGGTTTCCTCCAGGTGCTCTGGTTTCCTCCCTCATCTGAAAGACGTGTAGGTGGATTGCACACTCTAAACTGGCCGCAAGTGTGTGTGTGTGTGTGTGTGTGTGTGTGTGTGTGTGTGTGTGTATGAATATGTAGTATGGAAGAATAGCTGTGGCAGGGCTAGCCACCCAGTGGTGTAAACCATGGCTCTAGATGATTGTCACTGTTGAAGTGACACCCCAAATCCATGTGTAAAAATGGAAAAAAGGGGTTGTGGATGGATGAATGAATGGGATGCCTTAATATTTTTATTTTATTTATTTAACATTTGTTTACTGGGAAAGTCCGACTAGATACAGGTCCGTTTTCAGCTGAGGCACAGGGATAAAACCTCCTTGAGTAACAGTATATTTTAATGCATGAATTACAATTCATAGGTTCATAGGTAGGTACTAGGCCATTGGCCCTAGGGCCTACATAAACCTAGCCAAATGGTACCCTGGCTTTTGCCACCCAAGAAAATTATTTTCCTGTGCCACTGTCAAACAGAGCCACAGAAGTGATCCCCGGGGTGAATTTCCTATCTCCCATCCAATCATCAAGATTTTTCTTGGAGTGCTAATGAGGAGCTTTGTTTGATATAGATGGGTAGCTTGTTCCAGGGTATGGGAAGTCTGTGGGACAGGAATCTATCCCTCCAGCATGTTCTGTTTATTGTGGTGACAAGGTTTGGGTCCCTAGACCATGTAGCTTGGAGGGATTGGGATTTCTTTAAGTGGAGCATGTCCAACAGCTCTGGGTTTCACATAGCTTTGTATGTTAGGCAGAGATTGCCTCTGAGTAGCCGATATGCGACAGAGTAAAGCTGGAGTTTTATGAGAAGGTCTGCGTAGTGCATCTGTTTGAGGCCGGTAATCACCTTTCTGAGGTATTTCTGTGGCGTTTCTGGTTATTGTAGATGTCTTGTGAGGTACATACCAAAAGGAGCTTTGTACCCTATAATAGGTCTAATGAGTGATGAGTAGAGGGGAACAATTACCTCTTTTTTTCCTGGATGAGAAACTTTTTGTGATGAGGTGTGCCACGTAGAAGGATTTCCTGACTACTGTGGCGATGTGATTATCAAAGGAGAGACTACTGTCCACCTGTGTCCCAAGGTCTGTTATCACACTTCCGGTGTTAAGTAGACTACCGCCTATGTGGTAGTTCATGGGTACAGAGTTTTTACCAAAAAGGATGACAATGCACCTTTTGGCATTGAGCTTGAGGCCATGGCTTTGATACCAGGCATGTGTCTCAGTGAGGCCCTTTTGTAGGATGTCCACATTGTTAGGAGTTTTGATTATGGCTCCTAGTTTGCAGTCATCTCCGAACTTTGTTAGCAAAGACCTTCTGTGTTAGCCTGTATTTCAGAGAAGTAGATACCAAACAGGAGAGGACCTAGGACTGAACCCTGTGGTACTCCACTTGTCACTGGTCTGAAGTTGGATTTAGAATCTGCTACTTTCACAGTGTGGGTTCTGTCAGTGAGCCAGTTGGCAACCCATCTTGTGACATAGGGATTTATACCTAGTTTAGTGAGTTTATCTATAATTCCAGAGTGGGGAATGGTGTTGAAATCCTTGGCGAGATCTAGATAGGTTGTGTGAACCACCTTACCCTCATCTGCGGCTTTGGTGACCGCTTCAAAGAAGTCTATCAGGTTTAGGAGACATGATCTGCCTTTTACAAACCCGAACTGGGTAGGGTCCAGAGTTTGGAGATTACCAGTGTCATTGTTTATAAGTTCCATGATGATACATTCCATAGCCTTGCAGACCAGGCTCGTCAGGCTAATGGGGTGGTAGTTCCCGGGGTCTGTGGTTGCTACTCCTTTGTGGAGTGGGATAACCGTTGCTGTGCGCCATTCAGTGGGCACAAAGCCTGAGGTGAGGCTATGATTGAACATGATACTTGGGTGGGGTGCCAGTTAATTCTGTAGTTCATGTAGAACGCAGCCTGGGATGTTGTCAGGTCCCATGGATGCTGTGTTCTTGGCTTTGGAGAGTGTGGTTTTTACCTGTGTAGCCATGATTACAGGAACTTTGCATTCTTCCGGTATAGAGGTGGACCCTTTAGGGGATGAGAGAGGGGTAAAGTTAGCACTGAACCTATCTGCCAGGATGTTGGCAATATCAGTTGGTTCTGTATATTTAGTGCCATTGTGCTGTAACTCAGAGCAGATCTGAGTGTTGCCATTGAGATTCTTGGCATAGCTATAGAATCCTTTGTGGTTGTCTTTAGAATCAGTGGCAATTTTGTTTTTGTAACCAGCTTTGGAGGATTTTATGAGGGATCTCAGCTTCTTACTATGGCTGACCATGGAGTTCCTGCAATCATAGGATTTTACTCTTTTTTGCAACAGTTTCTTTCTTCTGTTGTAGAGTTTGTTTATGGCAGGGGGCCCACCAGATTGGCTTCCTTTTTTTGGAGGATAGCTTCTTGGTTCTGTTAAGGATTGCACGATCCATGCACTTGTGCAAGTGCTTATAAAGTGCAATTGTATAGGATTCATCAGTCGTACCTCTATTGTCCATCAACATGGGTGTCTTGAAGTTTGCCACTTCTGTCTTAAGAAATGTGAAGTTGGCTTTGGATAAAGTTTTTATGGTGGTTTCCGTAATGGGTGGGGGTGGGATGTGAATGTCTAGGCTGATTTGCTTGTGGTCTGATCTGACCAATGAGGAATTGACCTGTGGTGTGGAACACTGGTTGCCCATGCTGGTAATGACCAGGTCTAGGATATTGCTGCCCCTAGTGGGGTTGTGGATAAGTTGATCCAAAGTGTTGGAATTTATGAATTCCAGAAAAAGTTGAGCACAAGAGTTGGTACATGAGTAGTTTTCCCAGTTAATGGTGGGGTAGTTGAAATTGCCCATTATTAGGATGTTAGGTTGTACCCTAATATTTTCCAGTGTATCAAGAAATGAGGAGTGGGAATCCTGGGGCATGGTGGGGGATCTGTAGCAAGCTACAATTTGGATTGCTGTCTTGCCCAGAGTTAGTTGCACTTGGATAATCTCGGATGCATTATGCTGAGCAACTAGCCCGGAGGTGTGGATATCCTTAATGAATATGGACACGCCTCCGCCTTTAGTGCTTCAGTCCAGGTTAGGTGGCTGAAAGGTGTGGTATGAATTTATAGCCTGGTAATGCAAGGGTGCTCTCTGGAGCCTTCAACCAGGTCTCTGTCACTGCACAGATGTCGATGTTCTCCATTTTAAGGAGTGCCTCGAGTGAGTGCATTTTGAGGTTTAGACTTCTAGCATTAAGTAGCATTACCCTTAGATTTTGCTTGCTTGTACCTGTTACGGTGGTGAATTTATCATTTGAATATTGCCAAAAAAGGCACTATAGGGGTGGCAAGAGCCTTAGCCAGTATCTGGAATCCTAATGGCAACAGGTGCAGGCCATCTCTGGTAAAGCATCGTGGTTTGTCGATCATGTCATCCCAGGCAGACAGATACTGGATCCCCTTAGAATGACACCAGAAGCTTAGCCAATTGTTGAAGTCAATCATTTTTTCCTTGTACTGTGGTATCATTCTGGGTGATGGCAGGATGCTACTCAGGACTAGGGTCATACCTGCCTGGGCTACAAGATCGGACAGCTCCTCCATGTCTCTTTTCATGTAGTCCAGGGAGGTACATCTAAGGTCATTCACACCAACATGGACAATGACAGAGTCATATTTGTACATGTGGAGTGACCTGAGTGCATGCATTATGTGGTGGAGCCTGGCACCTGACAGGCAGCTGAAAATAACTTTCTCCTTGTTTAGCCTGGTGAGTGGAACATCAGTGTGCCTGACTATAGAGTCACCGTTTTGGGTACGTTGTTATGCTTTATGGGCTGTGGTTGAGTGGCACAGTGAGTTTGTGAGCTGTGTCATTTGGGTTGTGTTTGGGGGGGGGTGGAGGTTGCTTGCGTTTCTGCTTTGGAGGTCCCTGTTGCTTGGGTAGATTTTTTTGGGGGGCCTCCATGAATGTAGGTGCGTGTTTTGTGCTTCTATGTGTGTGTTTTGGTGGTGTAGGTTTTGAGGGACTATGTGATGAGTGTGGTGTAAGTGTTTACCTTCTCCTCTTGACTGTCTAGTCCAGTCAGCTTTGCTTCCAGTTTGGCTATATAAGTGCATCTCTCACAGGTTGTATTGTTGGGTGGTAGGAGGAGAGGGTTGTGTGTGTACATGAGGCAATTGCTGCATTGCCCCAAGATGCCCAGATTCATCAGGTAGACAGGAGAGAACACTGGGAGCTGACCCTTAGACATGCCTGGATAGGTGCTTATTAAGTACTAAAAACTGTTTTCCTCTAGACAATTGAGGAAAGTTGAGTGTTGTAGTAATTTGTAGCTTATTTCATGCTTACAATGAGTTCTGAACAAGTGCTTACCTCAAAGAAACAGATTTGAGTGCTGAAATTAGAAAACTGGCTAGTTCTAAGAAACAAAATTAAGCTAGAAAGCTTCCCTCCAACACAGAAAGGCTTGGGGGCTCAGAAGCTTACACACAGTCCTGGATACAGCAAATCTGTATCTGGACTAGACTACTTGCAAGAAAGGCAGGAAACAAGCTTAGAAATTTTTTTTTTTTGTAAAGTGGAAAGGGGAAAGGAGGAGCAGAAAGTAACTGGGTTGGCCTTCTCAAATGTTCTCCCTGGATTAGGTAGAGTGAGGTAATGACACTAGACTGGGAGGAGTATCCCAGATCAAATTTACAGTAGGGGCGGGCAACTGCAAAGCCACCAAGTATAAAAACAGAATACTAATAGGGAGAGAGGGTGTCATAGGTGACTCCATAGTCAGACACACTGACGTCCCACTCACCAGGCTGAACAAGGAGAGGGTCACAGTAAGCTGCCTATCGGGCGCTAGAATCCGCCACATAACACAAGCACTCGGGTCACTCCACAGCAAGTACAAATATGACACAGTCATTGTCCATGCTGGTGTGAACGACCTGAGACGTACCTCCCTGGACTACATGAAAAGAGACATAGAGGAGCTCTCTGATTATGTAGCCCAGGCAGGTATGACCCTGACCCTGAGCAGCATCCTTCCTTCACCAAGAATGATGCCACAACATAGAGACAAGATGATCAGCTTTAACAATTGGCTTAATTTCTGGTGTCATTCAAAGGGGATCCAGTGTCTGTCTGCCTGGGATGACATGCTTGACAAGCCATGCTGCTTCGCAAGGGACGGCTTGCACCTGTCACCCCTGGGATTCTGGATATTGGCTAAGGCTCTTGCCACCCCCATAGTGCCTTTTTTAGGCAAGGCTCAAATTCTAAACCTACCACCCTAGAAAACAAAAATGGGAAGAAACTAAGGGTAATGCTGCTCAATGCCAGAAGTCTAAATCTCAAAATGCACGCACTCGAGGCCCTTTTCAGTATGGAGAACATTGATGTCTGTGCTGTGACTGAAACCTGGTTCAAGGCTCCTGAGAGCACCCCGGCACTCTCAGGTTTTACCTCATATCATGCATTCCGGCCCCAAAACCCAGACCACACCACAAAAGGAGGGGGTGTATCCATATTCATCAAGGATACCCACACCTCCAGGTTGGTGGCAATGCACGAAGCACTGGAAACCATCCAGGTGCAATTAACCATAGGCAAAACTGCTCTACAATTTGTAGCATGCTACAGGCCACCCTCTCAAACTCAGGAACCCCACACAGCCTTCCTGAAGACACTGGAGGGTATAAATGTATCTCCAAACACCGTTATATTGGGTGACTTCAACTACCCGAATATAGACTAGGAACATTACTCAAGCCCAAACTTTCTAGCCCAAAGGTTCCTGGAGTTCATAAATTCAAATGCCATGGAACAACTAGTCACCGTTCCTACAAGAGGAGAAAATATACTAGATCTCATCATCACAAACATGGGGACAAAATGCTCCACACCGGAAGTATATCCCTCATTGGTGAGATCAGATCATAAACTAATCTCACTGGATATCCACATCCCGCCCCCACCCCAAACAAAAAAGACCACAGTGAAGAACTTCTCTAAAGCAAACTTCACACTACTCAAGACTGATGTGGTATCCTTCAAGGCCCCCAAGCCAGTGGAAACCACAACCCAAGCTGCGGAAGCCCTTACAAATGCCTTCTACGAACACCTCCAGGACTGCATGGATCAGGCAACCCCTAATAAAACCAAGACTCTTTCCACCAAGGGCAAACGTCCAGTCTGGTGGACCCCAGCCATAAACAAACTTTACAATAAGAGGCGAAAGCTGTTACATGATGGAGCAAAATCCATAAAAGAGAAGACACCTTTGATCATTATTAGTAAAAAAATACGAGCACTCATAAAATCATCCAAGGCCAACTTTGAGAGAAAAATTGCCATAGATTCAAAAGACAATCATAAGGCCTTCTTCAGCTATGTTAGAAACCTGGGTGGAAAGATATGCTCAGAATTAATCCAAAATGATACAAAAATCACTGAACCCACAGACATTGCCAACATACTGGCAGACAGGTTCAGTGCAAACTTCACTCCCCTCTCCCCCCCAAAAGGAGAGATAACTATCCCAGTGGCGTGCAGCCTCCCAGACATCTCCAATGCGCAGTTGAAAGCTGCTCTCTCTAAAGCTAAAAACACAGCATCAATGGGACCAGATGGTGTCCCCGGCTGTGTGCTACACTAACTCAATGAGGAACTAAACCCGCACATAAGGCAGCTGTTTAATCTTAGCCTTACCACAGGATACGTGCCCAAGGAGTGGCGTACGGCAACTGTGGTCCCACTCCACAAAGGTGGTGCCTCTACGGACCCTGGTAATTACCGCCCCATAAGCTTAACAAGCCTGGTCTGCAAAGCTATGGCGAGGATCATAATGGAACTCATAAACAGACATAGGGGACTTGCAGACATTGGACCCGACCCAGTTTGGCTTTGTCAAGGGCAGATCATGCCTTTTGAACTTGGTCGACTTCTTCGAAACAGTCACCAAGGCCATTGATGAGGGAAAGGCAGTCCATACAGCCTACCTTGACCTTGCAAAAGCTTTCGACACAATACCCGACTCGGGTATTATAGAGAAACTTGCCAGCTTAAATGTAAACCCATATGTCACAAGATGGGTTGCAAACTGGCTAAAGGACAGAACCCACAGGGTTAGAGTAGCTGGCGCCATGTCAGACTCCAAGCCGGTCACAAGTGGTGTCCCACAGGGCTCAGTCCTTGGCCCCCTGTTGTTCAGCATCTACTTCTCAGAAGTACAGGCTAACGTAGGAGGACTATGGCTGACAAAGTTTGCAGATGACTGCAAACTGGGAGCCATAGTGGAAAGTACATTGGACACAGATATCCTTCAGAGGGGTCTCACGGAAACTGATAGCTGGTGCCAGAGCCATGGCCTGAAGTTAAATGCCAAAAAATGTATAGTCATACCCTTCGGGAAAAACAAGGTAACCCCAAGCTACCATACAGGTGGCAATCCACTAAGCACAGAAGAGGTTATCGGGGACCTGGGGACCAAGGTTGACAGTGGCCTTTCTTTTGACACTCACATTGATAAAGTGGTTAGAAAAAACTTCTACATTGCCCACCTGATCATGAAGGGATTCACATCCAGATCAAGTGAGGTCATTGTTCCCCTGTACTCTTCACTTATCAGACCAATGATCGCGTACAATGCCCCATTCGGGATGCATCTCACCCGACACCTGCAGCAATTGGAGAGACCCCAAAAGTTCCTCACCAAAAGGATAAAGGGACTCCAAAATCTGTCATATGCTGCCAGACTGAAGAAACTCCAGCTCTATTCAGTCGCATACCGTCTGCTCAGAGGTGACCTGTGCCTGACATACAAGGCCATGTCCAACCCGGAATTAATGGACATGCTCCACCTCAAAAAATCCAAATCTACCAGATCCACTAGAGCAAGCGACTTAAACCTTAGCACGGATATAAATAGGACATGCTGGAGGGATAGATTTGTCACCCAGAGACTCCCTATATTGTGGAATAAAATCCCGGTCCATGTGAGGCAGAGCACCTCGCTGGCTCTGTTCAAGAGAAATCTTGACCGATGGATGGGAGATTGTAGGTTTACCCCGGGAATCATCTCTGTGTCACTGCTGGACAGAGGCACAACAAACTAATGGGCACAGTATTTTTTAACATAAGGGGTGGCGTAAGCCACAAAAACTCTGGGCTAGGCTTATAAATGCCTTAGGGCAGATAGCCTAGTATAAACCTATGAACCTATGAGAAACAAAAATCAGAACAAACAAACCCAACCAGATGCTTAACAATTGTAGAAAATTTCTAGTTAATACCTCACACACAGTGAAACTAGCTAGCAAAGTATATGCAGACAATAAAAGTGCTATAAATAACTCAGAAATAAGAAAAAAAACAGGATACTTAATGTTATATATCACAGATTAGTTGTCTCAGAGCCCTTCCTCTGACTAGCTCAGTGTGAAATAGCAAAAACATTCACAAGTTAACTTCTTAAGTAACAAAGTTGAAACCTGAAACAACTTTAAAAAAAAGCTTGAAAGAGCCAATGAGGTGCTGTAGTCCAGGCAACCCCAGTCAGCCAATGACCACAAACAATTCACTCTCACTGAAATGCTATACTGGCTCTGGCTAAGCTATGATGGCCTGGAACATGTGCTCAGACACACAGCCTCTACTAACAAACAACTAGGCCTAAAACACAAGCCTGAATATGGACAATGCTACACTACCTACACTACCAACACTACTTAGAAAAGATAAAGGATCAAGGAGACTCTAAAGAATGCTTTTAAATGCAAACAAGTTATATGATACACTCCTAGCAGGAAATCAGAACAAACAAACCCAACCAGATGCTTAACAATTGTAGATAATTTCTAGTTAATACCTCGCACACAGTGAAACCAGCTAGCAAAGTATCAATAAAGTATAAAGTAAACAAAATGTATACATACGAAAATACAAATTTGTTACATCATTACGTTAATATTCCAGCAGAGAACAGGGAAACCTTAGAGACAGAAAAGGAGATGCTGAACTGCTGGAGGACGCCAGATTTGAGGAGGATGTATGAACATCTTAGTAAGGCAAGCTAATATCTCTGACTTTATCTTCACCAGTTTTTGAAGATTAGAGTGAAGTAAAGATGATGATAAAGCAGAAAGAAGTATTACTGTTGCTTATGATCCCTTGTACACAAATGAGAGGGGTAGGTAGTTGAACTATACTGTGATAGGATACTAGTTGCTAAGAACCATGATGAGAAGTAATATTGAGGAGAAAGAAAAAAATAATTCCAGTGTCAAAACTGTAGAGGTGTGTAAAGGAACAAGTGCATCTCATATTAAGGAACCAAAAATTACAAATGAAAACTCAAAACACACAAGAAATCCACGAGCACACAGAAGCTCTGAACAAAACGTGAAAATGCAAAAAAAAAAAAAGTTTTATATATATATATATATATATATATATATATTTTTTTTTACGTTTTCACGATTGAATTTGAATGACTGAATTTTTACAACAATTGATATTTTCACATACAAATTATTATTTTTATATTATGCTTTGACTGTTTTTATTGTTTTACAACACATTACAGCATTTTTATATGTTTGGAATAGAATTGCAGGGGTTAACATTGTAGGGCAATTACATAACGCTAAGGGATTTGGTTTTTAACTATATATGGCAGTTAATTATGTGAGAAAGCGACTGTGAAGATGCCTTTTGAAGGTGAAAGCGCTTAGTCGTGTCACATAAATTGTGTGTTTTAATTTAATTTTATTTTGATTAAAACATTTCATTCAGAGCTTTTGTGCGTTCGTGGATTTGTTTTGTGTGGTTTACATCTCATATTAGACCAGGATAAGGAACTGTCGCTAAACTGAGATATCTCACACGAATAAAATTAAATTGGAGTTGCTTTTCACATTATTTTTTTACAGTATAAAACTAATGTAGATGTTACGGTTGCTCTTTTTATAGGGTTACATAGAATAAACATTGTATGAAAATGGCTCTGTTCTAATTTGGAGTTAGGGTATCAAAGTACAGTGCGCGAGAATTGCAATTTTGGTGCGTGGTGTAAATATTTGCCTTTCTGCATTTCCATTAAATAGCTTTTTGTAAAGCTTAGTGGAATGACGGTTTCTCTTAACAATACTGTTGCTGCATGAGAGAATATGCTGTTTGGCTGAAAACGTTATCTGCACAGCATTTACAGCCTTGATCACGTGACCATAGCAGAATATGCTGTTTGGCTGAAACTTTATCTGACTGCATTTACAGTCTTGATCACATGACCTTAGCAGCAGCGCAAAAATAGTCATGCTTCATAGGACCAGATTCCAAAAGTTGCTCTCGGTGGTCCCGATTCCAAAATACTTAAGACTCAGTGCAGGCAGCTTACTTTTGTGCAAGGCCTATCTATAAACAAGGTTACACCATGGGCCAGAGTCAAAAAGACCTGCTGTCAGTGTAAGTGCTCAATTACACTGAGAGCAGGTCTTTTGCAATTGGGCCCAATATCTCTGCATCTTAAGTTGGATGAGGCAAAACTTAGTATGCTGTGATCTGACTTTAGTATGAGTTCAGAATTGCGTTCTGATGTTGTTGTTCTTTTCGGCTTTTCCTGGTTAGGGGTCGCCACAGCGGAACTCCGGTCCGCTAATGATTGGCAGTAGATATTTTATGGTGCCGAATTGCCAGCCCAACGCTCAACCTTCAGTGAAGGCACGCCCATTCACGCATGTCTTTCGGAGACCACTCGATCGCGGGGATTACATGCAGACTCCACACAGAAGGCACTCCAGCCATGAATCGAACAGGAGAACCTCTTGCTGTGAAGCAACAACTTGATGTGAAGTCAAAATTGATAACTGGTAACATGCATGTTACTACTTGTGGAAGCTTGTTACCCCTCATAACAGTATGGAAATTATTTACTCCTCAGTAGGTCTTGACCAAGTGGTGTGTTTATGCTGTAGTGGTGGGGGGGATGTTAATTTGAAGAACTTTGTTTGTGACATAAATGCCTCTTTACAGGCAAGGTTCTTACTCATTTCCATTAATGTTATGTTTTGAAAAAGAAAGTCACTTCAGAAGCTAAATCAGGTCACAGATCCCAGACATATTAATGTCAGAGAATAGAGATTCAGGAAATCATGACAAAGTTGACTGCATATGGTTGTAAGCAGTGAAATATTCAGTAATACAGCTTTGCTGATAAAGTGGACTATATGTTCTGCATAGAGTAAATTCTTGAAAAAAATGCAGTAAATGATGAATAATTACTCCTTTAACTAAACAAATGACACGTTTTTTTTCTGTGCTTCATGGGAAGTATTTAACTCATTACAGTCGAGTGCACCTCCAGGTGCTTCTGCAGTTACCTCCTACTGCGCCTCTAGGTGTCAAATATTGCTTGTTCATATTTGCATTAATAATTCCAGAACCATGCTACATACAAGGTTTCAGAATATTTTATCTTGTGTAAAAAACTTCTCTGTGTAAAGATTTTCAGTCCGTATATCTCTAGTTAATCACTGTATATTAATCAGATCAGACAACAGCAGTAGAAGTAGAGAACTTAAACTCATCTTAAGTAAAAAATAAAATAAAATAAAAAATATATAATTTGAAATATTGTACAGAATTACTAAATATTCAAAAGTAATCCAAGCAAGGCAGGCAGTCTGTTTCCAGTTGAAAATCCTTTATTAAGCCTGCCTTGATTGGATTACTTTTGAATACTTAGTAATTCTGTACAGTATTTCAAATTATATATATATATATATATTTTTTTTTACTTTAGTTTAAGTTCGCTATTTCTATTACTGTTGTCTGATCTGATTAATATACAGTGATTAACTAGAGATATATGGACTGAAAATCTTCCATACAGAGAAGTTTCTTGCACTGTTTTTTGTTTTTGGACCCACTATATTTGTTTAATGTGTTGTTTGAGACTTTGGGGATACCACAGAGATTACTCTTTTTTTTTTTTCTTTTTGAGTATTTTATCTTGAAGCGTACATGATGGCAAACACAACTGAATTGATATCTGACCTCTGTCAAGGAGTATTTGTTAGAGCTGTAAGGTGAAAACTTCATTTTTTAAAGGCTGGAGCCACACCCACTAGGAGTTAAAGGTACATGCTCAAAACAGCTGTACTGGAGGAAATGAGTTAAACAAGTGACACATTGCAATCTGAGACAAACTAGGTGAAATATGTTTGGAGTAATGAGTCTAAGGGCTTTTTTTAAATGCAAGGTAAATTTTCTAGAGCAAAATACCACTGCATGTACAAATCGCATCTGAAATGTTCTGAGTTTTTTTTTTTTTTTCTTTACAGTAGTTAGTTCAGGTTTTTTCCTTCATATCTAGTAGTCAAAAGCAGAATTATAGGCATCTAACCTGTATTTTAAAAACGTAATATTTTATTTAACATTTTTTTATTTAACATTTGTTTACTGTGAAAGTCCGACTTGGAACGAAGCCAATTTTCACCGGAAGCCCAGGGAGAAATGTTCCAGATGTATGTCTTTGTAACGTGGGAGGAAACCAGAATACCCAGATAAAATCCACATGAATGCAGGGAGGACATGCAGACTCTGCACAGAAGGCACTCCACCCAAGAATCAAACTGGAGAACCTCTTGCTGGGAGGCGACAATGCTACCACTGCACTGTCCAGTCTATGATGTTAAAATGACAATGTAATTATCATTATAATTCAGAAATGTAGTATTTGTCTAATACATGGTTTAACTGTGACCCTGTACTTTACACAACTCATTGGCATTGTCCCTAAGCATCAAACACCCTATTCACAAGCAAAAACAAAGCATTGTGACTGTCACTGTTGAAATACACACCCCCGTCACTGTATTTTTTCTAACATCAGGCACACATCACCAGTGGTTTTCTAATAGCAGACTCCCTTCCAAGTTCTTGAGCACACAGGTCTTTGCAGTCTTCTTTTGAATACCACTCATTTATTATTATGGAGGCACAATGCTTATTATATTTTGTAATGGTTGTTAAACCCCTGTAAATGTTGAAAACATAGGTTAGGTCCCTTAAAATTTTGATTAGTCAATGAATTATATTTTCCATCTGTTCCATTTAATGTTCATAGGTTCATAGGTTGGTACTAGGCTATCAGCCCTAGGGCCTATACAAGCCTAGCCATAACAATTCCCTGGCTATTTCTTCCCACATTATTTACTTTCCTTGTATGCCAGACACAGGTCACCTATTAGCAGTCTGTAGGATACAGAGTATAGTGACAGGGCTTTGAGTCAGTCCATGCAGGGCATATTGTTTAGGCCTTGCATCCTTTTAGTAAGTTATCTCTGTGAGTGATCTAGTTGTTGCATGTGTCTGGACAGATACATGCCAAAGGGGGAATTATACTCAATGAGTGACTTAATGAGGGCTGAGTAAAGGGGGACAATGGCATCCCTAGATCTAGACACAATCCCTTTGTTTATAAGCTGTGTAATATAGAACTTTCTTACAGTAATGAACAGATGGTCAAAAGTTAAGTTATTGTCCACA
This sequence comes from Protopterus annectens, assembly GCF_019279795.1. Classification (NCBI taxonomy): domain Eukaryota; kingdom Metazoa; phylum Chordata; order Ceratodontiformes; family Protopteridae; genus Protopterus; species Protopterus annectens. The sequence continues at coordinate 746,569,722 of NC_056729.1, forward strand.
TAAGTTCCCAAATCCCAAACAGCAGGGTCATCTTTTAGGAGCATATTGTCAATGTCGTAGTTCCCAGGAAGGCAGATGACTTCCTAAAGGATATGATACATTTTTTGTCATTTAGTTTCAGTCCATGATTTTGACACTAGTTGTTTATTGGGGGAAAACCTTCCTGCAGGATGGCTATGTTATTTGGGGGGGGGGGGTCTATCACTGCTGCTAGCTTATAATTATCTGCAAATTAGTCAGCCAAAGCCTTTTGGTGTATTGTCTTTTACTTCAGTGAAGTAGATGTCAAACAGAAGTGGTCTCAACATAAAATTCTGGGGGATTCCACTGGTGGCAGATCTCTTTGTAGAGGTGACTTTCCCTATTTTGATTTCAATCTGGGGGGTTACTCCCAGTTTATTTAGCTTTTCTTTTATGCTTCAGTGGGGGATTGTGTCGAAAGCTTTGGCCGGGTTGAACTCAATAAATCTATGAATACCACCTTCTCTCTAAAAAGCAATATGGCTTTTGGTCTGGTCACAGTGCATCCACAGCTATCTGAACACTGAACAACAGCGTTCTTATTGGAATGGACAAAGGCCTATTTGGCCTCACTAGAGCCTTTGATCTTGTTGATCATTCAGTTCTCTATACCATCTCACTAAAGTAAACATTAGTGATGACACACTGTCCTGGTTCAAATACTACCTCTCTAACTGGCACTTCTCAGTGAATTTAAACTCCTCAGCTTCTCCATCAGTCCCTCAGTAGAAACGTGCCACCCAAGGGTCTGTCCTGTCACCTCTCTTCTATCTACATTGCAAACTTCCTTTTGATTCACCCCAACTTCCTCTCCTGTTTTATGCTGATGAAATGGTTCTGCTCCAACCACACACTGTTCTCTTGAACTTGGACATCAGGCTGATTTATATACACCTTTATCCAATGGGCAATGATAAACAATTACTGCTTAATTCCTCTAAAATGAAAACAATGCTTTTGGCAATAGGCAAAAGCTCACCTCTCTCTTCAGGCCTCTAAACAATCTCAGTCATTTTAAGAACACTGTTGAAAATGTCGCTGCATTCAAATACCTAGGAATTTGGTTGGACCCCTCCTATTTTGGACTAATGGTATCTCTTCTTTTCTATCTGGACCCTGTAGAAATGCCATAGGCAAAGGTATATTTCTTACCCAGCTAGAAATATTGTGTCCCTCTAATTGCTGCAGCCTCTACGAGAAATGCATCCACCATCCAGTCCATGTCAAATGCCATATGCAGATTCAAGACTCTTCCCAAGAAATTATCACAACTGCTAAACCGTTGAAAAAGCTAACTGGCTACTTGTGAAACAATGTGCTGACTTTCTACTTGCCTCTCAACTATTTAAACTCATCAGGAATGATACCTTCCCCCAGACTTTTCAGAGATGTACCAACCTACAGCCATAAACACCTCAACCACTCATGTCCTCCCCTAAACCCCCCCACCCTCCAAACTAGGCTTCAGTGCACAGACCATGCTTTCTCAGTCCTTGGTCCCAAACTGTGGGAATCTCTCCCTTTTTCTTAAAGATCATCTTAACCCATTTTCTGATCATAAATAAAAATACACTTCAAGATTCTCCAAAATGCATCTGCTCTCTCTGGTCCTATAATTTAACCTCTTCATACCCTTCTTCCCTCTACATACCTTTTTCTGACTCGACTTTTCATTGTGTTTTTTCTGCAGGCCAAGTCTGAGTTCCACTCTCTGTATAATGCATATGTATATTGTGTTTTGTCATTAATTTTGTATGTAATGTCATTAATCTGTTGCCTTTATGTCATCAACCCAACTTTATTTACTTTGTATACAATATATGTATATATTGCATTTTATAATTTACTCTGCATATGATGCTTTGTACCTGTTGTGCTTACTTCGAGTTGAGACTGAAATAGGTCAGATAGGATCAGTGCTCTACCTTGTTAACAAATTCAAAGTAAAATAAGAAAATAAATAAGATTGATGTTCTATTCATCTTTGTTTCATTGGCTAGTGTCATTTTCACAACCATTTACCATAAATATTTCCAACATTCAGAACCTTGCAGTATGATTTTAGGATGAGGTCACCATGCAGTGAGTAGAGTTCCTCTAATTCAAGATGGAGTAATTTCTACTTTTACATTCTTGTTGTTATGAAGTGTGGCTCCTTACACTGTCATGCTGTAATTTTCAAAATCGTTTACAAAACAGAGTACATGTGAATCAGGTAATGCACCGATGAGAGCTTGCATGTTGCTTTATGGAATGGGTTGGCATGAACATTATTATGTTAAGACAGGGTGGTTTCAGTTTGCCAGTCCTATGACTTGGGTATTGATGAAGTATGATGTATTGAGTGCTCCATATACTAAAAGTATTTTTATATTCTTTATATGCAATGAAGAGCTGTATGCTTCTGTCCCTTTTTTTTTTGTTTTGTTTTTTGCACATTTAGTAGTTTGCATTACTTCTGTTGCCAATGGCATTTGAATGAGCACTAGTTCTGTCTCCTTTTGGTTTGTTAAAGAGAAGTAGCACTGGCTTCTTCTCTGTACTGAACTTTACATAGAAAAAAACACTGGCATTTGTGGGGGGAGTATCAGTATTTATGAAAGGATATCATCATCTCACAATAGATTCCTTGAGATACCATATGTGAACTCACAGAAGTATAAATCACCCTAAACAAGACTAATTACCACTTCATAATTATCTATAGAACATCCTATATGTCCCCTTCTGAGCTATCTTTACACATTAACAATTCCAGTTAAACACAAGACCTTTCTACTGCAGAACTTCAACTATCCATCAGTAAAGTAGCTTACATACAATGTAATGGTCAGCATACCCAGTGCTTCCTTGACGTTATAAATACTAACTCTCTTTTAAAAACAAAAGCATGGCAAAGAGAGCTAGCTTCGAAAAAGCAAAATGAAAACCTGGAGTACTTAAAACTTTTTAGTAATCCCGTGAACACCAACACAAAAAAAAAAAAAACAAATGATAAGCACTTTTGTCCTGTTAAATCACAAGAATTCTTCAGATGGATAACTATCAGTAACTTCCCATTAAAATACTAACAAATGCAAGTCAGATGATCTTAAAAAGGTACTATCTACTAACATTTAAAGTACCAAGCACTAAATAAAAAGACCTTAAAAATTAAGTTAATTCTAAATTATGAATTATATTGCCGGACAGTAAAAACTGTTTCCAACCCTTTTCTATATCACTTAAGCCTAGGCTATCTACGTAAAGATTTAAGTTTTAAATCACTCAAGATGGAAGTTATGTCATTAAATCCTGGCCAATGCTCTGCATTCAAAGCCAGGTGCCAATATAATTCCCTGGCTTCCAAAAATAAATGCCAAGGACCACCCCTAGGATTTTAACCACTTGTTCAATCACCAAAAATTTGAAACAGTGGTCCGAAAATTCAGATAAATACTTAGGTAAGGTGTTGGTGCACTTTTTAGTGCGAATTTCATACAGGTGTTTGTACATTCCTTTTTTTAACATTCTTTCAGTCTTTCCAATGTAAAAACAAGAGCAGACTTGGCATAACGCAGTATAAACTACTGCACTAGTACAGCAGTCAAATTTCCCTTTAAGTAAATTTGCAGATGACTGTAAATTGGGTGGTGGTATTTGATCTTCACCTGACTCTCAATTGCTCCATTGGGTCTAACATTAAATGTAAAAAAAAATGTAGCATAGTTTGTTTTGATAAACAAAACAGTTTCACTTACTGTATAGGAGATGCACCCCTCCAGTCAGACATTGTTGTAAGGGATCTGGGTACACTTTTTTTGGATAATTCCTTATTTGACCATCATGACTCCACAGTAGCTCAGAAAGCCTTTTATCTGGCCCATCTAAATTTCAAAGGCATCTCTACTAGATCCAAAGAAGTCTAAATTCCCATTTACTCCTATCTTATCAGATCCATTATTGAATATAATGCAACTTTTGGCATGTCTTTAAACTTGTCACACAATTTGAGAGACCCGAGAGATTAATAAATAAATAGATCAGTGGCCTCAACAATCTTAGTTATCAGGAGAGATGAGCAGTACTCAGTCTCTTACAGACTGCTCCATGGAAATCTATGTCTAGCCTTCCATGCCATGAATCATCCAAACCTATTTGATCTCCTCTTCCTTCACAGAACTAATGGCACATCAAATACTTGGCTAAAGGAACTAAACCATCATACGTAGATAAATAAGACACATCGGCCTGATATATTCTTAGCTCAATGCATCTCTTCCCTCTAGAACAAACTTCCACTACATGTCAAGCAGTATAGCACCCTTGTCATTTTCAAGGTAAACCTAGAAAATTGGATGTGCAGTCTTAAATTCTTTCCTTTTCTATCTGTCTTGCCCTCCTTGAGGCTAAAAGGAAATTTTCAGTAGTATTTTTGGCTAGGTTTGAAATGGTCTGCAGACCAGATTGCTTAGCGCTTACTTAAAAACTTATGGGTATCTTTACTGTGGTCAACTAGTCCAGATAGAAATACCAGGATACAATGTTGTCTTAGCCATCCAATCTCAAACTGAGGGTTATTAGATCCACTGCTGGCCATTCTCATAATCTTCAGACAAAGAACTTTGCCTCTTCTAACCGTAAGCCCTTACTGTAGTACTGTATCCTCACATCTCATTTGCGACCATTATGTTTAGATCATCAATGACTAGCGCTGCTTGGCTATATCCTTTGGCTATTCCTAGTAAAAACAAATTTTCAACCTCTGTTTTCCTCTTCCCTGTTTACTTTAGATATAGGAAAAGTATTTGTTAATGTAAGGTTTTCGTCTGTGTAGTGTCTTGTTGATGCCCTGACTGAAATCACTATTGCAGTATTCCTGACATACAGGTTGTCACTGCTGATATCTGACCAATGTACCAAAGCTTTATCTTTCCTAGGTCATATGTCCAATGCATGACCTCATCTTGTATGCGTCTGGGTATATAGACGGACGTATGAGCTTGAAACCTCAGACTATCTCATTGCCAACCAGAATGCAGGTTGTGCATCCATCGGACTGTTCGCAGTTTTGTCACTGGTACCTTTGATTCAGTCACTTATCCATACAAGTGCCCCAATGGGGAATCTTCCTTTTTACTTGCATTATTTTGTTGAAAGTTGCTAGATGTCTGCTAAGGGGGTAAGTCCAAGTGTGGTAGGCAGATTCTGTACAAGGACTTGTATAACCAAGTATCTTCTTTGCCTAGGCCTCTGGAACACAAGCACAGACGTTTCTCAATCTGTCAGCCATTTATTCCCAAAACCCTTAAGGTAAGGCTTTCCACTCCCAACACCTTTCTAGAGACCCAGTGTCTTAAACACGTGGCCCAGTCCAAGATGGCTGACTCCACATCCTCTGACATCCCTCTGCCACTGAAGAAAAAACTAAAGAGGGTTAGAGTAGATCCACAGTCCAGTGTTTGACTCTAATGCACATGCTGAGGTTCCAGAACCAGTGGTACATCAGGCTACATCTCAGTTGCCTGCTACTAAGACACTGTTGGAGGCTGGTATGGCTCCTGAGGCCTTGCAGACTACTGATATGTCCAAGGAACTGCATCTCATTATTTCCAAGGGGCCACATAGCATCCATCAAAGAGAGCCTGGGATCACTTCCCTAATAGAAGCAAGACAAGGGAACCAGATCATCTCATCCAGGTGGATGTCATACCTAAAAAGAAAAAAAAACAGAAGCCCAGGCATGTGACCTTTCTCTAAATAGCTATTGAAAAGGACTGGATAGATTTCTCACAGGGGTTGTTCAAAGCTATTATGTCCTCGAAGCCTTCCTCCATTGGATCTCCACAAACACAGGCTACTCCTCAAAAACTTACCCCGGTTTCCTCTTCTTCTGATGAACATGACTATGACTAACCATTCTGTGGATTATTTCTCTCTCAGCTGCATTCTCCAAGATAAATCTCTTCCAACTCCCTGTCAGCAGATTTCCTTGTTGAGGAAGCTTCCTTAGTGGAGACTATACAGTACTTGAACGCTCTCTGTTCAGATAAGCCCTCTAAGCTTCTGCCCAGTGTTATTGTCCTTCCTACAGACAAAGATAGGGATATGGGTAGATGGGAAAGATTTACACCTCTGCTACCCTTGCCTTTAGGGCAATTAACTACCAGACAAATGACAAAGCAGTTGAGCTTTGTACTGCATTCTTTAAACAAAGCTATGGTAAACCCTCCTACAGCAGAGTCTAAGCATCAAATCCAGAGCTTACTATCGCAGGCCACTCAAATAGACAGACACAGCATTAAGTGCAGTTACGATGCTGTAGATGCTTCTGCTAGGGCAGCTGCTTCTGGATCTGTTATTTGCAGATATGCATGGCTTTGCAGTCAGCCTGTCCCTGAGAATTTCAAATCAAAAATGTTTCACTCGCCTGGGACAAAGACTTACTATTTGGTTCTCATTCTGCTAGTCTGTTCAAAATTTCCAACACTGAGGTAAGACTGCAGACAGATTCTAGTCTCCTAAGTTCCTAGTACCATAGGAGCTACCCATCTAATTCTACCTCCTTATTAGAGAGGATCCTAGAATAGCTGAGAAACAAAGGAAAAACCATAGGAAAAGGTACTGTGAAAAACTCCATAGGGAATGTCCAGCAGTCCTTCCTTTGGAAGCAAATATTGTGGGACAACCTCTGAAGCACCCCTCCTACTATCCTCAGCCCTATTGCTCCTCTTTCCCAAAGACTATCGCTGTCCCTTGCTAGGTGGGAAGCTACTAAGACAATACACTATAAAAAAAAAAAAAAAAGAAACATGAAAAGGACACAAACCAAACTAAAATATAGAGTCTGGAAAAAGGAATATGGACAGCAACAGTCTCCTCCTAAAACTTGAAGTTTATTGTTAGAACACAGTAAATAAGTGCTTTCTTCTCTGACAATTCAGAGACTTCATCAGATCAAATAAAAGTGTATTACCACCATATAAAACCATTTAAAACCCACACGCCCCTTAAATCAACCAATAAGAAACAAAAACTGCAAACTGGAGGAAAAATCTTGGTGCTATTACAGCATATAGTAGACCCAGCCGATATAATACTATATGCTGTAATGGCACTTAGATTTTTCTCTACATATTACTATCACAGACCAAGTGGGCCCTCTCCCTCATCAAGGATGGCTATGATATGTCTTGGGAAAATATTTCCCCTCTGAAAGGCATGTCACAACCTCCTCAAAACCAAATATCCCTCAGGACCCCCATTATTTAAGACCTCCTGAATCAGGACACCATCGAGCAAGACCCAACGGACTTCATGGGCAAAGAGTTTTACTCCAGGATTTTTCTAGTCCCAAGGAAAGCAGGGTAGTGGAGACCCATCTTAGACCCCTCTGTCTTTCTCCTAAACATTTGCTTAAAGGTGCCATCTTTTAAAATGCTCTCTGTTCACTCTCTTCTGCCTTTCATCTTTTCCCAAACTTTCTTAATATTAGCAGATCTCAAGGGTACATACTTAAACATACCCATTTATCCTTCTTGCAGGAGATTCCTCTGATTTTGCTCTGGCTCCTCATATTATTGGTTTACTTCTCTGCCTTTTGCTCTTTTGGTCTTTCCAAGGCTCCTAGTGTTCACAACGTGTCTGGCTGCAGTAGTAGCTTTCTGTTGCACTTACAGAATCCAAATTTTCCCCTGCCTGGGCAACCTACTGATCCAGGCTTTCTGTTCAGGAATCCTCCTTCAGACATCTGTCTGTATACCTCAAAGCATACGTGTTGTCATGCATCAGACGTATGACCAAGGGGAAGGTAAAGCTTTGGTACCCTGACCAGACCTCAGAGGTGGCAACCCGAATGTCAGGAGTACTATGCCAGTGATCAGTAGGACATTTTGCTGTTATGGTAATTTCTTACGCAACTAAACTTTCCTGCCTTTGGTTCTTTAAACTTTTATATTTAATGGTTAAAGTTGTTTACCCCCCCCCCCCTTTTGCTTGTTTGAAGTTTCTAGTTATCCTTTCTTTGATTTAGATAGTAGTAAGTTTGCTGTGTTTAGAGTTAGATAGGTAGGTAATTATTGTTACTCTTGTAATTATTATTGTTGCTGTTTTTGTAGGTTACAGTGTTGTACTACCAGTAGCAAGGACACCTCTAAAGCTTTAGAGTTCAAAAAGTGCTTCTTGAATGGGTATAAACTGCCATCACATTATACAATGACGTGTGTGTGCACTGTTTCAGATACTGATTGTGAGGTTTACACTGCCTTCAAAGTTTGCATTATCAGTGAGAGATGTTGAAAAGGGTCTCATCAAGCCTGTCTCTTCCCTGGCCTACTCTTCCTCTCCTAGTAAGAAGCATGGTAGGTGGGAGAGGGAGCAATCCAAAGAGAAAGATACCAAATCCCACAAAAAGGAGCAAGAGAGTTACAATCATCTTCTGAGAGCTTGTCAGAGCTGAAAGGTCACCAAACATCCACCCTTCAGGCACTTCAGTGCCAAAGAGGCCATGATTCCTGATTCTTATTTTGGAATCTTCAAACTATATGATCTCAACTATTCCTTGTCCCTTTCTGGTTAAGGACCCAACAGTTTCCTTGAGCAGACTACAGTCTCCTTTTTGCCCCATATCCCTTGTGGAGTGTTCTCCAGGCCATCTCCTTTCCCTCCTTAGGTCCAATCTTCCCTGTCTTGGCTCCATACTTTGGATCCAGTGTTGAACAAGAGGTTAAGGCCACCTTCAGTGGCTTCCTCCTTTAGGTTCATCTGCCAGTTTGGAGCCTCAAACCCTCAAATCTGGAGCAACTGATGAGATCTATATTGCCATCTCAGATGCAATAAAGTATTATCCCAGGTGCCTTTGTCCCAAGGGTTGAGATGTTGGTGCTTTCCTTTATAACTTCCTTGGTTCCTTCAGTTCCAGGGTTGTCGATCTGACTGTGCTGCCTTCCCCCTCTGCCTGTGCCAATGGCTTGGCCACTTCAGGTATCAACACAATCCTTGGCTTTCTTGCCTCTAGCATTCATTGTGGAGAGGATTCTCTCCCATTCATGGAGATAGCTTTCAGCAGTGTATTTGATCTGTGCCTGGGGATCCACACCAGTCTCCTCCGGGATAGCCTATGCTCTTAGGTACCCAGGTTTCCCTGCATTCAGGGCACCTTGCTTCTTCTGTGTCCTCTTCCACTTCCTTATGTAGAGAGAAGCAGAGCAAGAGTTAGTACTTGGACACTGAGGAATCCCTCACTGCGGACAGTGACTTAGATGAAGGGGAGGTGTCTTACTTATCCACCCGATGTCACTTCCTTTGGCAATTTGATGAAATTGTAACATTGTGGGGGTTGGACCACCACCAAAGCCCCTATTTCAGAGAAATAAGTGTTTCTGGAGTCCTTTGGTGCACTCCCATCCACATCCTGGGCAATCCTCCCTCCAGATACTGTTATAGACCCAGTGTCTTAGAGCGCTTAGAGAGAACCCAATTGTTTTTGAACCAATCCACAAGAAACGTGATAAGATTTTGCCCCCTCCCGAGGACAAACCCCACTGGAGGAAGGGTCCAGCTGTGGATGCCATTGCAATTGTGGCAGCCATGAAAAGGACCTTTCTGTAGGTAATTCCTTGGTCCATCTGTCTACCCGGGAGTCTAGGACCCTGCACCATTTGAGAAAGTGTGCCTAAGCTTCAGCCACCTTCACACTGCATGCGCTGAATTACTTGCCCACCTGATGAGACTTCAGTAGGACCTTGTAACTGAAGTGTCATAGACTGTCAAGATTCAACAGCCTCCAGAAGCTAAGAAGATGCTAGCAGGACTCAGCTGTATACTATGCAGTCCAACTCTAACTTCCCATGAGGCTGCTGCCCAATGCTGCCAATTGGACATCACACACAACAGGTATACGTTGTCATAACTGGATACACTTGTGAAGTTTTGCAGACTGTTTCAAAACTTCCTTTGTTAAAGCACCCTTTGATATTTCCTCCCTCCCTTTTTTATATAAACATCTTTATTAAATTATCACTTGTGACACAGGCAAATTTACATTTATACAAAAGTAATCAAACCATTAAATTAACAGTAACAAACATTATACTTTACATATATTGCTATATATCATAACCTAATAAACATTACATAAATTATTCAATTCCTGCCCCTTTTTAAACAAGAAGCATCTTTATTAAACCATCACTTATGACCTAACAATTTTACATTGTTTTCATTTATATAAAACTACATCGACAAAATCCTAGTTGCAAGCATTTTACATCACAAACCATACTGACACACACTCCTAGTTGCAAATATTATACATCACTTATAATCTACCCAACCATTTTCAGTCAAACATTACATAGCTCATTTAAGTCCAGCCTTCTTTTAAACCTCATTCCTTCCCTGTATGTATTGATCACACAATTCACATTTTTTCCTATGTAGTTTGCTCCTACCCCTCTATAAAGATCTCAGTTCCAATTGTTTTATCTCTGTTACTATATTCACTTCTTCTAATGTAGTTGGTTTAGATTTTGATTTTGATTTTCTAGTAATTGCTTTCTTGACAGCCCCCATAATTAGGCACAGCAAGGCCTTACCGTGTCTAGGCAATTCTGATTCTGTATAATAGCTCAGAAACATCATCTGCCTCCTCATACCAAACCACCTACCCAGCATCTCTGACCATACATACCACAGGAAATCCTTAGTCTGCCAACCCACCTCACTCCCAGAAAATATGTTCCCAGGTACCTCTTTCTTCCCCATCACACCTCCAACATTTACTGTCTAGCTGAGGAAAAATTCTCTGGAGTCTACTTGGGGTATAAAAATATCTATGTAAACATTTCCAAGCAAAAATCCTAAATCTTTTAGATTTTGTTGCATATTTAGCAGACATATATATATCCTCTCATTGTTTTGTTGTGAATTGCATATCTGATCTCTCTTCCCAATCCTTTCTAACCTCCTCTGATTGATTCTTATACATTATCATGCAGTATTTTATATGCAGTACTAATTATTCCTTTTTAATGGCAGCTTCTCTTCTAGATTCTACAAAAAATTCTACCAGTGCTGATCTTTTGTTTAGGACCCCCTGTTTCTTTCTCTTTGCCTATACTCTGATATCAATCCTTGATAGGGAAGGAAATCTCTAACCTGCAGTCCAATTAAATTCTTGACCTTTTCCCATTCTGTTACATTTCCCTCTCTAGTTATTTGCTCCCAATACCTTGGTTCCTTTGTCAGTTTTCTCCAATAAATTCCAGTCCCTCTTGCCTATTGTTTATATCCCTTATTAAAGTCATCCCTATCGGCAAAATCTCCTTTCTCCATTCCCATGTTGGCTCAGTTCTTAGAATACTTTCTGATACTTTATGGATATAATAGTCTGTATGATTACTGTTGTTCTCATTAAAGGCCTGTGTCCAAAATCCCATTCTGCTGTTATTTCTTGAGCTTCCCCCCATTTCAACATCATCACTTTCCACTTTGAATTACAGTTTTCTGCTTATGCTATGTATAAGAGCCCTAAGTGTGTAGCTCTGAAATACCCCTTCAAATTGTGTAATCCCAATCCTTCCTGTTCTTCTGGAAGAATTACCTTATCCCACTTGACCCTTGCTGCCTTCCCCTACCAGATAAAGTCCTTATGCTCTTTGTTAATTGCTATCCACAATTTTTTCTCTGGTTGATAAAAATATGCTTGACCTATGTGTAACACTAAAGGGGCTAAAAACATTTTGACTGCTTGTATCTAACTATCCCTATCCATATAATAAAGCTTCCATTTTCCCACTTTTTGTATTAGCTTTTGTTTAGTCTCTTCCCACATATCTTTATTAGTTCCTTCCTGAAGTGTTGCCCAACTACCACTCTGTGGAGGCAGTCGGGGATCGTTGGGCTCTCCATGAAAAGGCTTGGGAGGCAGTCACCACATATGCATGGGTGTCCAGAGGCTATAGTATTCCCTTTTGGTTCACCCCTAAAAGACTTGCAAAGATCCCTCCTGGATGTACCATCCCACAAGGGAAGGGATGCAGCAGTGGTGATTTAGAAACTGCTGATCAACCGAGTCATTCCACACTTCCCTCCAGACCAGAGAGGATCCAGGTTCTATTCCAAATTCTTGTTGGTGCCCAACAAAATCAAGGACCTGAAACCCATTCTGGATCTCAGCAAACTGAACCATTTTGTCAAACAGACCAAAGTCTGGATGGTCATGGTACAGTCCATTCTGCATCTCCTGAGGAAGGATGACTGAATGTGCTTGATGGATGTCAATGATGCATATCATCATATTAGGACAGAAAGGCACTCCAGGAGACTTTTGTGCTTTTAGCTGGGAGCCAGTGTTTACTAGGCTAACGACCACAGGGCCTTTTTAAGCCTAGCCATGCATCCCAAATCTCTGACAAATCCTGATACACTTGATAAGTGTTAAGCATGGGCCTGGGAGACGAACCATTTACAGGTTACCTGTGTCCATTAGAGAGACAGATGCCAAACCAGGGATAAAGTTCCGGTTTCCTATGCAATTGTCCAAGTTTCACTTGAATTGGGTTAGGGAGGAACTCTGCTTCACATGGATGAGAAGCCTGTCCATAGATGCAGTAGTCTCTGGGATACATACCCATCTCTCCAGCAGGACCTGTTTATATCACAGGCAGGGGTGTGGCAAAGAAATTCCAATTGTTCCTCACAAGCTCTTAGTGCTACCCCCCAACACACCTATCACTTAAAAATGGACACATCTCTGAAAAATGCTGCCCCCAAGCACTTAATAAATGTAAGTAGCATTTTCAGCTGTTCCCCCTAAAACAATTGAAAATATTGTTTTTAGATTAGCAGCATTGTACTTGTTGTTAAAGGTATTCTTTTAGACAGTTGTAAGCGCATAATATGAGCTGAAAAAAGTTTATACAGTGCTCAGAAAACAATGTACTCAGTAGAATATAGAGATAAAAAGAGTATGCCTGGCTAACACCCTTGATCACAGGTAAGGTTTAAGTAGGTAATTCTTGTGCTGTTTGTTTTGTGGATATGCAGGAGGTCCATCAGAGTGGGGTCTAACAATGTCCTGTATGCCAGGCATAGATCTCCTCTCAAAAGCCTGTAGAAGACAGAATACAGGAATAGGGCCTTGAGCCAGTCTGCATAGGGCATTTTACTTGCATCCTGTATTCTTTTAGTGAGGAACCTATGTGGGTGCTCCATTTGTTGGATATGCCTGGTTAGGTAAATACCAAAGGGGGCATTGTACTCCATGATAATGACTAGTGACTCATTACCAATTTCAGGATCGGCACTTGAGTCTCACCACAGCCCCCCCCCCCACCCACCCCACCAGGTGTTCACCGTATGCATAGCCGTAGTTGCAGCCTGGCTCAGACTGCAGGGATTCCAGGTCCCTTACCTGGATGATTGGCTCCTGACCACTCTCACAAAGACATACCTAATCCAAACCTGAGATTCGTACTCCAGTTATATCTGTCCTTGGGTATAACAGTGAATCCCAGACTGGTTCCAAGCTGGTCTTGTCAGTGATTTGGGATGCATGGCTCAGCTTATAAAAGCCCCTGTATGCGCCTGTGAACCTGTGTGCTAGAATTTATCAGGTGCCATTTGGATATGGTCACAGTCAAGCTACCATTATCAAAGCTAAGTTTACTTTGTCTACAAGCTTCCCACATTGTGCAGGTTCCCAGATTCTGCCGCTTCAATATTTTGTCTTCTTGGGCACGACAGCTTCTTTTTGTCTCGTACCCCTTGCAAGATTCCTTGTGAGGGTTTTACAGTGGACTCTTGCAGTTCGGTAGTCCTATGTGACTCACCCAATGGACTTTTCAGTGCTTCTGGCAGATGTTTGTCACCACCACATTCATTGGTGGTGGAGTTCCTACTAGTTCCAACAGGTTGATCATTTGTTCTTCTCCATCGCCAGGCCACTGTGACTAAGGACAAATTACTTCAGGGTGGGTAGGGCATTTCCACAGTACCTTGTCTATGAACAAAGCCAACCTTCACATCAGTGTCTTGGAAATGAGTGGTCCTCCTTGCATCACAGACATTTCAGGATTTCTTCCCCAAGGGTGTGATTGCCGTACAGACTGATAACATGTTTATGATGTGGTATCTGAACAAGCAAGGGGGGATGCAAGCCTTTCCTCTATGTTGAGAGGCCATGAGGGTTTGTCAGTGGGTGATGTCCTCTCAGTGATTTCTGATCACAGTGGATATCCCAAAGAGATCAAACATCCTGGAGGACAGCTTGAGCAGGAACATTCTTCCACCTCACTTGTTCCCTGAATCCGAAGGTAGCAGAGTAGGTTTCCAGCCACAGGGGCACCCCCTTCTGCAAACTTTTTGCTTTCCATATACTTTACTGTTTGACTGTTAATGTACAACTGTACAACTGTCTACGATTTCTAACTTTCATGTTGGCAGACATAATAGTGGTGGCTCTCAAGCTTTCTAAGGCCTTCTTGATGGGTACTGTTTAAAGCTTTTGTCAACGAACACCCTCTTTTTGGTGGACTGTCACATCAGCCAGGAGGGTTTCAGAACTGCAGGCATTATTTTCTGTACCCCCTTATTTGATTTTCCATAACGTTGGAGTCATCTTAAGAACCAACCCATCCTTTCTGCCCAAGGTTGCTTCTGAATCTGATTTGAACCAGACCATTCATTTGCCAGTTTTCTTTCCAAATTTCATTAATATAGACAGCTTAGATTCTATTTAGAGAGGACCAAATGTTTTATCAAATCTGATCAACAGTTTCATAAGGCAAGCTTGTTTCCAAAGTGACTGTATAAAAATGGTTTCAGATTGTATTTTCCTTACATACTCCTTGAAAGGAATCCCTTTACCAGTAAAATCAAAAGGTCATTCAAAAAGGACTGTAGCTACTTCAGCTGCCTTTTTATTGCAGGCTTCTAGTGATGGTGTTTGTGCTGTGGCTACTTCGTTTGATACGTGTACCCTTGTGTTCCATTACAAACTAGACATACAGTCCAGATGCAGAGTTCTTTTGGTCCCACCATGTTGCAGAACAAGAAATCATCAGACATGAGTTATGTACTTACCATAACAATAGATCTGTGTTATCTGTATCTGTCCATTTCACCTACCATGCTCTTTTCAAATTTGTCATTTCTATAACGAGTGCTTCTGATTAACCTTGGTGGTTGAGCCTCAGAGCCTGGACACGACGATCCCTTTCTGCAGTCTTCTCTTCCTCGTCCACTGTTCTTCATCATGATTATAATTCATAGTAGTTCAAGGATTAACTTCAGGGGCAAACTCAATCTGAGGAGAGAGTGCTACAGGTCGGGACTTATGGGTAGAGGAGGCTGAGCTCTTACTCTTAAGATTCTAGGAATGGCTGATGTTCGATTCATGTCTGAGCTGATAATCCACAGGTTGAGATGGATGGATGTAAACAACATGGATCTATCATTATGGTAAGTACATGACTTTTGTTTCACTTGTACTGCCTGGAGTGCTTCCCAAGCTTGCTCCACAAGAGCAGAAGGGTAGCCTTTGCATATTTTTGTGATTTATGGTAGGAGATCCAGGGGTGGCCATGGTGGTGCAGCAGTTAGTGTTGCTGCCTCACAGCAAGAGGTTCTCTGGTTTGATTCTCGGCTGGGGTGCCTTCTGTGCGGAGTCTGCATGTCCTTCCTGTGGTCGCGTAGGTTTCTTCCGGGTGCTCCGGTTTCCTCCAACATCCCAAAGGCATGCAGTAGGTAGATTAGACACTCTAAATTGGCCTTGGGTGTGGGTGCGCGCATGTGTGTGTGCCTTCTATGGAAGGTTGGGCGCCGGGCTGGCAACTCGACACTGTAAAACTCCACTGCCAATCATGAGCAGACAGATGATCCGCTGTGGCGACCCCTAACTGGGAAAAGCTGAAAGAAGAAGATGGTAGGAGGTTCAGGGTTTATTCCTGGTATGTAACAGATCCTCACGCCAAAGCAATCTCTGCATGGGTTACTCCGCTACACAAGGATATTCAGTTTAAGCAGCACAATAGCATTGTCAGCTCACAGCAAGAGGTTTTCCAGTTCAATTCTTGCCTAGGATACTTTTTGTCTGGGGTTTGTCCTCCCTGTGTTGCATGGGTTTTCTCCAGGTACTGTGGTTTCCTCCTGTATCCCTAGGACATGTGTTAACTGGACTGGCAACTTAAAATCATTCATATATATTGGCATGTGTTTGTGTGAAATACAGAAGAAAGGCCTAGCAGTCTGTTTCCATTCTTTACTTACATAGTAAAGTCAAAGTAAACTTCATTGTCATTTAAATCTACACCACGGTGTAGCTGAACAAAACTGTGTTGCTTCATTCCCATTACAAGGACATGCATACAGAAAAATATTATAGTAAAAAGTAAATGACATCACAAAAAGATAACATGGAAATAGAACAACATATAGATATTACATAGTGTATATTACACTCTCTTGAATATCTTGTACAAGGGTACTAGTGAAGAACAGACAGAATTGCAAATTCAGACATGGACAGAGACCATCTATATTGCAGTCATATGAAATGAGTAAAATTAGTAGAACATGATGAGCCTGTAATGTGTACTATTCCTGATCAGACAGATATAGACATGCCTAGGTGATTCCGGGGGATGAAGGAGCCAACTTTCTTTTGGTTCGCCTGTCAACAGAGTTCAACAGTCTAATGGATCAGGGGAAAAAAACTGTTGTTCAGCCTGGAAGTCTTGCAGTGCATACTTCTGTATCTCCTGCCTGAGGAGAGGCGGGAGAACATGCTATTTACAGGATGGGTAAGGTCACTGATTATCTTTCTGGCTCTTCCTATGCAGTGAGTCTTGTGCAAGTCTTCCAAGGGTATAAGTGAAGAACCAGTGATTTTCTCCACTGCCCTTTCAACTCGTCTGAGAGCCCTACGGTCAGAGGCATTACAATTTCCATACCAGACTGTGATGCTGTTGCTTAGGACGCTCTTGATTTTGCACCTATAGAATGTTTGGAGGATGGACTGCAACAAGTTTGCTTTTCTCAGTTTCCTTAAGTGCAACCGTTGCTACATTTTTTTTGACAGTGTATTTGATGTGCTCTTACCAGGAGAAGTCCTCTGAGATGTGTATTCCTACAAATTTCGTGGTCTTGACCCCCTCCATTGATACCCCTTTTATCTCTAGAGGTTTATGTGCTTCCTGACACTTTCTGAAGTCCACAAACAGGTCTTTGGTTTTGCTGACATTCAATGCTAAGTTGTTACTATTGCACTAGACTATCAAGTGCTCCACCTCGTTTCTGTAGGTTGTTTCTTCTCTGTTCCTGACCAGACCAATGACTGTGATGTCATCTGCAAATTTGGTGATTTTTTTGGACTCCTTATCTGGCCATGCAGTCATGTGTCAGCAAGGTGAATAAGAAAGGACTCAAGACACATCTCTGTGGTTACCCCAGTGTTCAAAGTTATGCTTCCAGAACTTGCCTCACCCACACAAACCTTTTCCGGCCTGTCAGTAAGCAAACTTCAGATCTACTTGCATAACAGGATGTTATAAAAGGGAGTAAACTCCCTGGATAATGGAGGCAATTCATAGGGTCTTTATAACACTGAGATTTGACTCAATAGTATTGGATGGATTCTTCGGATTAAAGTTTTAAAAGAAAAAGAAAGGCCTTGGTGTGTGTGTGTATATATATATATATATATATGAGTGTGTGTGTATATATATATATGTAAATATATATGTGTATATATATATATATATATATATATATATATGTGTGTGTGTGTGTATATAGTATACATAAATCTATATATGCATACGTATGTATATGTACATATATGTACACTATATATACATACATCTTTGAATGCATATCTGTACATACATAGATGTGTATGTGTTGGGGCCGTGTTAGTGTTTATATATGTGTGTGTGTGTGTATATATATATATATATATATATATATATATATATATATATATATATATATATATATATAGGTCTATATTAGAACATCGAAGTTTCAAAACTTCTAATGTTCTAATATCGAACCATATTCAGTGAAAGCTGAAATTATCGAAGCAACAGAAAACTGAATTCTTTCCTAGGGAAAGAATTCTGTTGTCCGTTTCTGTTGCTTCGGTATTTTCAGTGCTGTGGTGGAAAGTTACGGGTCGGGTTCAGGTAAGTGCAGGTTAGGTATGTGTGCGATTGTGTGGACATGAGGGTTACGGCGGGTTAAGGTTAGGGCGCGGATCAGGTAAGTGTGCAGTTGTGTGGACATGAGGGTTAGGGTGGGGTAGATGATTGAGGGTTAGGGCGCGGGTGAGTAGGTGAGTGAGGGTTAGGGCGTGGGTGAGGTGAGTGTGCAATAGTGACGGACCTTAGGGTTAGGATTTGGGTTAAGGTAAGTGGATAGTTAGTGGTGTGTGTGTAGTTTAGTGTAGGGTTAGGTTTGGTGTACTTGTGTATGTGTTTTGGAACAGCAAATTTTTTCCTTAGGAAAAGATTTGCTGTTCTGTATGTTCAATGTTTTCAGCTTTCACTGAATAGGGTTCGATATTAGAATATTTGAAGCTTTGAAACTTCGATGCTCTAATATAGACCCATATATATATATATATATATATATATATATATATATATATATATATATATATATATATATCATACACACACAGGTGTGTGTGTGCCCGTGGCTTTAAAAGCTGATAGACACTTTGCCATGCTTTCTTTTTTGTATGTGTGTGACATTGAAGTGGCTCACAGCTTTTAAAGCTGTGAGAATACTACAGTTGTGTGTTGGCAGTTGTTAATGCTCCTGCATGAGCCTACAGCTTAACAGCATTGAAAGATACTTAACAAAACTTTAATCCCTTTCTTACGTCAGAGGTGCTTAAAGTAGAGTACTGTATATACTCTTCAGATTTGGATATTTCTCCAGTCAGTGTTTAAAGTGATATCTACCACTGTCCTTAAATCTTTGATGATGGTACTATTTTCTTGTGATGTGGCAGTTTATTTTATCAGATTTTATGTCCTTGTTAGTAAGTTTCGTGATGTTACATTTATTGAAATTAAAGGCGTAGTTGTAACTGATGCATAAGGCATTCATTTTTGTAGACCATCTTGAAAAGCATTGGCATCTTTTACTGAACTAATTGTCAGTAATCAGTAAATATGTTTGGCCAGAGCCTACTTCCAACCTATATATGTAAGAAGAACTGGCTAAAATTAAGTTACCTCAGTACACGACCATGTGACACACCATTAGCAACTTCCACAGAGGTACCCCATTAAATCCCCTTTTTCTGACTGGTGACCTGTTGCCTAACTGATATTTTACCCTTTCGGCTATGCACTGATATTTATTGCTTGTGTCAGTTATTCCCTTGTATGGAGCAGTGTTGAATTCCTTGGTATGGGCAAGACAAGCAGTGTGTACAGTCACTTTCATGACATATTCTTGGTACCCCTGACCTATTGGCAAAAGTTTTAGTTTGTTCAAGTGCAAAAGACAACACAAGTAGGAGCACTTGGGGTATAGTACAGAAACAGTCCGCTATGTGATATCAGATCTTATGATTTTTTTAGATTTGTCTTTTTAAATTTGTTCAGTAAAGGGAAGGCCTAGTTTTGCCTAATTCAAGTTTTGTAGCTGCAGCTGTTTTGGCTAGGTGTGATGCAGTCACGTCTTCCTATTGCATAATATTTGTAACCATGACAATCATGTCTGCTAACATTTTAGATTCCTGGAATTTATTTTAAAGGCACTGGTAGTTTTATGCTTTTGATCATCAATGTCTGCCTCATGAATTAGAATGTTTTGGTCAGGTCATGGCTGAAAGAGATCCTTGGAACAGCCTTCCTACATGGTTAACAAATCAAATAAAAAGTCATATGAGAAAGTGGGAGAGTATTTCACTATTGTCAAAGTAATACCGTTTTGTTTTTTTTCTAGGTGCCTACAGAATTATATCCCTGCCCAGAGTTTAACCCTGTCTTGCCCAGTGTGTCGACAAACTTCAATCCTGCCTGAGAAGGGTGTATCTGCCCTGCAGAATAACTTCTTTATCACTAACCTGATGGATGTTCTGCAGCGGACTCCAGACAGCAGCACTGAAGAATCCTCCATCTTGGAGACTGTCACAGCTGTGGCGGCAGGGAAACCTCTCTCATGTCCGAACCATGATGGAAATGTAAGGCAAACAGTTGTTTCATCCTTTTATTTTTTTTTTTTCTTTGATAAGAATAAATTGAAGCATGTTTATAACAAGTCAAGCAATGTAAAATAGAGTGGTATATTACATATTTAACAACAACAACAATCTTGGGTAGTTCTGAGCTAAGACATCACTTTTTTGTTGTTAATATTGTCACTGGTACAACTGAACAGAGACATTTACATAAAACTTTACAGCAGTATGCATCAAGTCTTTGTATAATAGGCTCACAACATAAGGCACCCAGGAAGCAGTCGCATCAGATCTAGTAGTGTTACATGAGCATGAAGGAAAAGAGCTGAAAAATATGTAGGCATCAGTACTGTGTTTAACTAGGATATACATTTTTTTTCTGATTTGAGTGTGGCATGATCCTTAAAAGAAATCAATTTAGCTTTCTGATGCAAAATAGAATGATGAGTTGGTAGAGTAAAATCAGTACTATTTATTTATTATTTATTTATTAATGTTCGGTTAACAAGATAAACCGATTGGACCTTGAAAGACCCCTTTTCAACAGAGGCCCTTATAGAAAGGCTCCAAAAAATTAAGCAATAATGATATTTTAAATGCACAGTATACAAAAGGATGTTTATATTTACAGTGCTAAGTAAAGCTTAACAAGACAAGGAAAGATCAGTAAAACAGAAGCAGAATTGTTTACAAAAAAGAGAAAACTCAGTACAGCATGAAATTATAAATACAAAGATGAAGTATCTAGGTTAAGGTAACTATATAAAGTAAATAAATGATGCATCCAAAAGGTCAAGTATTAAATATCAGAAGAGCATGATGATTCGGTCTTTGACATTCTCTGTGCTTGCTGGATAAACTAATTTATTATAATACTGTAATGCTGCATCATTTTTTTTAATCTTTATTTTTTTCCCCCCAGTCTACCCCCATGACTAACCATCTTGCTTATTCCTCCTGAATTCCGGCATCCCAGGACACCAGTAGGCCAGAGGGAGAGTTGAGACCCTTGGGATTTGGCCATCATCAAGGAGGGGCTTGAAGATTTTTTTCATAAGCTCTTAGTGCATCTCAGTTTGACCACAATGCACTGTGCAGTGCCGGACCCAGTGTGAGTTGAATGCGCCCTTCAGTTGTGATTTCCAGTTGCAATTCATGTGTGTGCCTTCCTTTAATTGTGCTCTCGGGTCTCTGTTTGCAGTAACTGTACTACTTGGCTTTCTCCCAGATGGTGGAAGTTTTCTTCTGGGTCTCTGCTAATCCCATCCCTCATAGGGTGGGTGAGCTGGTATCAGCCACTCACTGCATCCCTCCCAAGCTGTCTTCTCCAAATCTCAGGCTACTAATTGAACCAGGATCTTTTGAAGCATAGCAGGGGATTCATCCATCTATGCCAAATAGCCTTTTGTCCAATTTGTAATATGGTTAAGTTAGTGACCAAACAGGTCAAAATCCACAATGAGAAGAAGCATACAGAGAAACCCACTCCAGTGAAGAGCAATCCATGCTGTCTATCGTTGTACTGAGTGGAGCAACAAAAAAGTCATAGCATGTGTCATAGCACATAAAGCATGTGAGCATTTAACTCTATGTGCAATGAGTCAAAATAAGTCTTTAATTTTGCAATTCAAGACTGTACTAGAGCTGTTACTGTAACAAATCTGTATTTTCAATGTAGAAAAAAATCATTTGAATATTTACATGTAGTAGCCTTAATATGGAGCTTTAAAAAACTCCATTTTAAGTGTGTTTATAAAACTATTTTTAACCCAGCTGTAACTAAAAATATATGAATGAAGCAGGGAGAGCACAGCTTTTATGCATTTCTGTTCTCTTCTATTTTATCGATGATTTTGTATGTTTTACTGCATCAGTAGTTAAGATCCACAGATAACAGCCATCCAGACAAGGTCATTGTCATACTGCATATAAGGTTCATAGGTTGGTACTAGGCTATCGGCCCTAGGGCCTATGCAAGCTTAGCCATAACAGTTCCCTGGCTATTTCTTCCCACAGTATTTACTTCCGTGGACCCCTGTCTAGCAGGGTGAATGATGAGATCCCCAGGGTGAATTTCCTATCTCCCATCCAATCATCAAGGTTTCTCTTTTGAAGAGGGCCAAAGAGGCGCTCTGCTTGACATGTATGGGAGTCTTTGGGTCAGGAACCTATCCCTCCAGCATGTTTTGTTCATTGTGATGACAAGGTTTCGATCCCTGGAGCATGTGTTTCTAAGGGATTGGGATTTCTTTGTGTAGAATGTCCAACAGCTCTGGGTTTGACATGGCCTTGTATGTTAAGCAGAGATCGCCTCTGAGTAGACAATATGCGACAGAGTATAGGTGGAGTTTTTTTTTTTTACACGGTCAGCATAGGGCATCTGCTTTAGGCCTGTGTTTCTTTTAGTGAGGTATTTCCGCGGCCTTTCTAGTTGTTGCAGATGTCTTGAGAGGTACATAACAAAAACAGGGCTTTGTATTCTATAATTGGTCTAATGAGGGATGAGTACAGTGGGGCAATGACCTCCTTTTTTCTGGATGAAAAGCCCTTAGTGATGAGGTGTGCCACATAGAAGAATTTCCTGATTGTTGTGGTGATGTGTTTATCGAAGGTGAGACCACTGTCCACCTGTGTCCCTAAGTCTCTTATCACACTTTCGGTGTTTAGTGTACTGCCACCTTTGTGGTAATTCACGGGTACATGTTTTTTCTCCAAAGGGGATAACTATACATTTCTTGGCATTGAGCTTGAGCCCATGGATCTGGCACTAAGCATCTGTTTCTATAAGGCCCTTTTGTAGAATATCCACATCATTTGGGGATTCAATAATGACTCCAAATTTGCAGTCATCTGTGAACTTTGTTAGCCAGATTCCCTTAGTGTTGGCCTGTACTTCAGAGAAGTAGATGCCAAACAAGAGCGGTCCCAGGACTGAACCCTGAGGTACTCCACTTGTCACTTGTCTGGAGCTGGATTTGGAGTCACCTACTTTTACAGTGTGGGTTCTGTCTGTAAGCCAGTTGGCAACCCATCGAGTGACGTAGGGACTAATGCCCAGCTTAGTAAGTTTATCTATGATTCCAGAGTGGGGGATGGTGTCGAAGACCTTGGCGAGGTCCAGATAGGCTGTGTGGGCCACCTTACCCTTGTCCACAGCTCTGGAGACTGATTCGAAGAAGTCAGTAAGGTTCAGGAGACAAGATCGTCCCTTCACGAACCCAAACTGTGTGGGGTCCAGTGTTTGAAGGTTACCAATGTCTTTGTTTATAAGTTCCATGATAATATGTTCTATGGCCTTGCAGATCAGGCTCGTCAGACTGATTGGGCATTAGTTCCCGGGATCCAAGGTAGATCCCCCCCTTGTGGAGTGGGATAACTGTAGCTGTGTGCCACTCAGTGGGCATGAAGCCTGAGGTGAGGCTATGATTAAACATGGCACTTAGGTGAGGTGCCATTTCATTTTGTAGATCATGTAGTACACAGCCTGGGATGTTGTCTGGTCCCATGGATGCTGTATTCATAGCCATGGAGAGTGCGTTTTTTACCTGTGTGGCTGTTATAACTGGAATTTGGCAGTCTTTCGGTATTGAGATGGGCTCTTTAGGGGGTGAAGTTTGCACTGAATCGATCTGCAAGGATATTGGCAATATCGTTGGGATCAGTATATTTAATGCCATTCTGTTGTAGCTCAGAGCAGATCTGAGCATTGCCATTTAGATTCTTGACATAGCTATAGAATGCCTTGTGGTTATCTTTGGCAATTTTATTTTCATAACTAGCTTTGGAGGATTTTGAGGGATTTCAGCTTCTTACTGTGGCTGGTAAGGGAGTGTTTTGCATCCTGGGATTTTCCTCTCTTCTGCAATAGTTTATTCCTTTTGTTGTAAAGTTGGTTTATGGCAAGGGCCTACCAGATTGGCTTCCTTTTTTTGGAGGAGAGCGTCTTGGTTCTATTGGGGATGGCACGATTCATGCATGAGTGGATGTGCTCGTACAGTGCCTTAGTGTAGGATTCAGCAGTCAAACTTTCAGTTCCCATCTGCATGGGTGTCATGAAGTTTGTCACTTCTGACTCGAGTAGCATGAAATTGACTTTGGAGAAGTTTTTTACGGAGGTTTCCTTACTGCGGGGTGGGGGTGGGATGTGGATGTCAAGCGTGATTAGCTTATGGTCAGACCTGAGCAACGAGGGGGTTGACTATAGGTGTGGAGCATCGATTTCCCATGTTGGTAATAACCAGGTCTAGGATTCTGGAGCCCCTGTTGGGACTAAGGATTAGTTGATCCAGGGCATTGGAATTTATGAATTTCAAGAACCATTGGGCAAAGGTGTTGGTACATGAGTAGTTTTCCCAGTTAATGGCAGGGTAGTTGAAATCACCCAGTATTAGGGTGTTTGGTTGTATCTTAATATTTTCCAGTATGTTTAGAAAGGTGTAGTGAGAATCTTGGGGCATGGTAGGGGATCTGTAGCAAGCTACAATTTGGATTGCAGTCTTACCTAGTGTTAGTTGCACCTGGTGAATTTCAGATGCATTGTGTTGGGCAACTAGCCTGGTGTTTTGAATAACCTTGGTGAATATGGACACTCCTCCACCTTTTGGTCCTGGTTTGGGGGCCAAAGTGTGGTAAGAGTTGTAGCCTGGTATTGCAGGGGTGCTCTCTGGAGCCTTGAACCAGGTCTCAGGTACTGCACAGATATCGATGTTCTCCATTTTTAGGAGTGCCTCGAGAAAGTGCAGTTTGAGGTTTAGACTTCTAGCGTTGAGTAACATTACCTTCAGATTTTGCATGCTTGTACCCATTACGGTGGTGGTTTTGTCATTTGAACTTTGCCTAAAAAAAGGCACCATAGGGGTGGCAAGAGCCTTAGCCAGTAACCTGAATCCCAGGGGTGACAGGGTTAGACGGTCTCTGGCAAAGCATCGTGGTCTGTCGATCATGTTGTCCCAGACAGACAGATACTGGATCCCCTTTGAATGACACCAGAAGCTTAGCCAATTGCTGAAGTCAATAATTGTACTGTGGTATTCTGGGCAAAGGCAGGATGCTATTCAGGGCTAGGGTCATACCTGTCTGGGCCACATGATCCGAGAGCTCTTCCATGTCTCTCTTCATGTAGTCCAGGGATGTACATCTCAAGTCATTCACTCCAACATGGACAATGACAGAGTCATATTTGTACTTGTGGAGTGAGTTGAATGCATGCATTATGTGGCAGATCCTGGCACCCAACAGGCAGCGGACTGCAATTTTCTCTTTGTTCAGCCTGGTGAGTGGGACATCAGTGTGCCTGACTGTAGAGTTACCTATAACTAAAATGTTGGGTAAGTTGTCTTGCCATAGGGGCTGTTGTTGGGTGGCACACTGGTGTTGTGAGCTATTTGACACTTTGGTTGTGATTGGTGTTTGTTTGCATTTCAGCTTCGGAGGTCCTTGTTGCTTGGGCTGGTTACTGCTAAGGGTTTCCACATATGTGAGTTTAGTGTTGCTATGTGTGGGTGTTGGTGGTGTGGGTTTAGAAGGGCTATGTGTTGCTTGAGGTGTAGTGTGGATGTTAACCTTCTTCTCTTGACTGTCTAGCACAATCTTTGGTGTAGAGAGCTTTGCTTCCAGTTTGGCTATGTAAGTGCATCTCTCGCAAGTTGTAGTGTTTGGTGGTAGGAGGAGAGGGTTGTCTGTGTACATGAGGCAATTGCTGCATTGCCCCAGTATGCTCAGATTCACCAGGTGGATAGGAGAAATCACTGGAAGCGGACCCTTGGACATGCCTGGTTTAGTGGGGTTTTTTTGTAAAGTACAAGAGCTTTTTTCCCTTACCTTAGTAAGGTACTTTGCAATTATAGGCTGTTTAGTGCCTACGATTAATTTCTCCTTATTAACAAGGAGAGTTGAGTGCTTTATTCAGTTTAAGACTTCCTAGTGCTTTCCAGCAGTTTTTAAAGCAAGTGCTAGTCACAGGGATGCTTAAAGGTAAGATGAAAAAAAAATGGTTTATCCTAAACACTGCATTGTGCACTGGAGGAGTTAGATGTGAAAGTAGGTAACTTTAGTTTTACATGTCTAAAAAGTTAAGTTTTAGTGGAGAGTCACTATTTTTGAAACAGCAAGATAGATTGAAAGGGGGTGGTCACTTTTGTATTCTGGTACTATGGAATACAGTAGGATGGCCAATAAATTTAAATTGTTGAAGGGGAGTGATTTCATAAAATGATAATTTTGTGCTTACTCACACAAGCTAGTAAAAACAGAGAGGAAATGAGATATATGGTCAAATTAACATAAGGGGAAGGCAACTAGAAAGACAGTGGTATTTAAGAACACTATAGTAACTGGGTTGGACGGTGAGAAAAAAAAATTGCCTGACTCACAAGAAAAACAGAGCTATGGTCTCTTCAAGTTTTAATATGAAGTTAAAAGCAGAATACAAGTAAAACACAAGGTAAGTAAAACAAATCACAGTACTCAAAAATAGAAAAAGGCAATGAAGTAATACAACAAATAAAAAGCAAACTAACCTTTCCCTCACAGCAAAGTGTAGCAGAGTCTGGGTGAGCCTTTCTAGTAAGTGATTTAAAAAGATGACGTGGATAGTTTCTGTGCCACCTTTCAGTTGCAATCCACACTGACACTGGAGAAAATAACCATATTAGATTAAATACAAAACATATTTTCAAATATATATTGTATAGGGTGATGATAAAGTGATTGGGCAGTGGCTTTAAATACAGGTTTTAATCTCTTTCTTCAAATAGGCAGTATGCGTTCTCTCAGCTCCTAGGAGAAAACTCTTCCAAAATCGTTACTTGTTGGTTAGAGGTTATTTCAGAAAATATTTTCCATTTTACTAGCTCTTAACATCTAAAATAATTACAAGTATAGGACAGTAAGTGTTTCCTGTGCTCCTGTCTCCATTAGGCCTTACCTGAACTAAGTGTAGTTATAAATGCAAGAAGTTCACAACATCATCAGTTAACTTAGACTCATTTGGCACGCTATGCATTTTACTTGTGTTTTTCATTAATTATGTTCAGAGTACTGCTTGGTGTCGGTGATTCAAAGGTTAGCACATTTGATTTTGATGTTTGGAAGATTATAAGGCTCTCTGTTCTGTTCCCTCACCAGATAGGATGCGCTTCTACAGCGCTGAAGCTGTAGTATAAGGAAGGGCTGCTTACATTGTGTGCCATGCTTTGAATCTTTGGTGTCATGCTCTGAATGAGATTTTAAACAAGGAGCCCTTCTGCCTGAGCTGATTGCAGTTCAGGTATGTTTAAATGGTCCCTTTGCACATATCAAAAAGAGCAAAGGGGACACTAGTTTAGACAAAATCATAGTGCAAATTGTTAATGCATATAAATATGTATTTAGATCTTGATAAAGAACACAGACACACACATATGTAAAAAAAAGAGACCCCAATAAATAATTTCAAAACTTTTCCCACCTTTAATTTGACCTATAACCTTTAAGAGTTCAATTGAAAAACAAACAAATCTGTTGGGGGGAAAAATATGAAAAACAACATGCCGGTTGCATAAGTGTGCACACCCTTAAACTAATTTTATTTTTATTTATTTATTTTATTTATTTTACATTTGTTGACCGGGCTAGTCTAACTGGATAAATGTCCATTTTCAGTAGAGGCCCGGGGAGAAAAGCTCCAAGCATGAACACTAACAAAGTTAACAATATATAACAAAGACATGTATAATAACAGTACAGAGGTACAATTGACTAAAGACATTATGTTAAAAGATTAAACTAAGTAAAAAATAACAAGTACACTAAGCACAAGCTGGGTATGGGCAAACAGAGTCAGGGCGTTACATTTATCCTATTAATATGAGAAAAAAAAGAGAAATCAGTAGATTTGGAGGTACAGGTTAGGGGAAAGGTGAAGGGGTATGAGCAGGAGGGGAAAAGTTTCAGTCTGGGTTAGCACAAGGACAAAGCCACTGAGTTTTAAGATGTTCTTTAATATGCTTTTTGAATAGAGAAGTAGAGGCTAGAGTAGAAAGTTCAGGAGGGAGCTAATTCCAGTTTTTACCTATAGTGTTTGAGAAAAGTGAGTCATCAGCTTTGTTGTTAGATTTAACTGAGGAGACCAGGAGTTTATTAGCAGAACGTAGTGTAGCTAGGTTTTTATATGGTGTAATCAGATTAGTGAGGATAGGGGTGTTATTGGGGTGGTGTAGGATCTTTTGAGTGATAAGTAACTGTTGACCGAGTATATGGTTCTGCAATTCTAGCCATCCTAGTTGTTTAAGGTTAAAGCAATGGTGAGTTTGAAATGGAGAGCTTGTGATAAATCTAGCTATGCTATTATAACAGGTAGAAAGTTTTGAGATATTATTTTTAGATAGGTTTGTATAAATAGCTGAAGCATAGAAAAGGGTAGAAATGAGGTGGGTTTGGGCAATAGTTTTCCTGGCTGTGGGGATAAGGAAGGGTTTAATTCTATAGAGGGTTCCAAGTTTTTTGTTAACAGTCTTAATGGTGGAGTTAATATGGTCATCATAGTTAAGACGGTTATCAATTGTAACACCTAGTAGGCGGGGTGGTAGTATCAGGGGTTATGTTTGTAGCATTGTTAGAGGTAATAGAGAAGAATGGAGTGGGTGATTTATGAGATGGAGTAAAAAGCAGTAGTTTTGTTTTTTTTGGGATTAAGCAGGAGGCAATGTTGCATAAACCAGTTTTCTACATTTTGGAAAACAGTTTGGGTTAGGGACTGGAGGGGAGGCTATGTTCTTAGCAGTACAGATTAAGGCTGAGTCATCTGCATATTGGATGCAGGTGGCTTGAGGTATGTTCATATGGAGGTCGTTGATAAATATGGAAAAAAGAAGAGGACCTAAGATAGAGCCTTGTGGGACTCCAATATGTACTGGAAGTAATGAAGACAGTTTGTTGTTCCAAAGTACTGCTTGCTGTCTGTTCAGAGGATAACAACTAAACCATTGTAATGCTAGTGGATCAAGAGAATGATGCTTTAGTTTATGTAGAAGTAAGTTATGGTTAACCATATCAAAGGCTTTTGACAGGTCTATAAATAGCGCAGAGGAAAAGGAGTTAATGTTACGATTTTTATTTATAGAGTCAGTGAAGGATAGAAGGGCAGTTGTGCTGTGGAATGGTCTAAAGCCATGTTGGCAGTTGGCTAGTAGATTATTTTGTAATAAGTGGTTGAGTAGTTGTTTGTTCATACATTTTTCCATTATCTTGGCTAATGGGGAGAGTAAGGCAATAGGTCTATAGTTAGAAAGCTCTATAGAAAATCCACCTTTATGTAGAGGGATGATGTGGGATACTTTCCATATGGTAGAGATTTTGCCTTTAGAGATAGTTCTGTTAATAAGGATAGATATGGGGTAGTCTATAGCTTTTGCGGCAATTTGTAGGTATTCAGATGGGAGATGGTCGGCAGAAGGGGTGCAAGGTTTCAGTTTTTTAAGTAGCTTGTAGATAAGAGATGTAGGAACAGGGTGTATATGAAAGGTAGGAGGTGAAGTCTTGGAGGTATTAGGTGGGAAGGCAGTAGGTGGAGGAAGAGAATTGGCTAGGGATTGAATGGCTTCTGTAAAGTAGTTATTAAAGGCATCAGGGATCAGGTTGGAATTATTATGGTTGAAACCTAATGGGACAGGAGTGGTAGAGTGACCTGGCTGAAGAAGTTTGTTTAACCCTGACCAAAATTTTTGTGGAGTTTGTTGAGTGGATTGTTGGAGGTGAAGGTATAAGTCTTTTTTGTCTCCAAGAGTGTCCTTCTTGGTGGCATTTCTTAATTGTTTAAAGAGGAGGTGATCAGATGGGCATTTGGTAGCCCTCCATTTAGCCCATATTTTGTTTCTAAGGAGCATTTTTTGCTTAGTTTGTTTAGTAAGCCATGGGGCAGATTTGTTTTTTATTCTAGTGGAGTGGTAAGGTGCATGGTAGTCTAGTATTTGAAGAAAGTTAGTGTTGAAGTAGGTCATAGCCTCATCAAGTTCAAGATGGGTCAGTGGAGACCAGTCACATGCTTGCAATTCGTTAAGGAAACTATCTGGGTTAAAGACTTTTTTTGAGCGGGAAGTTTTGAGATTGAGTAGTTGGGATATGAGGCTTTTGTCTGATTATGTAAGTGAGCATATGGTCACTGATATTGTCGGGAAGGGTTCCTGGAGTATAATTGCTAGGGTGGTTATTAATAAGGATCCAGTCAAGAGTAGATTCTTTCCTGTTAGGGTTGTGGATTCTAGTAGGAGTGGTTATAAGTTGAGTGAATCCAAAGAGATTTAAGTGGTTAGTAGGGTTCAGGGAATTGCAGGTAAGCCAGTCTATGTTGAAGTAATAATTTGTTGAAGCACCTTTTGATTTAATTACAGCCTTCAGTCTTCTTTGGTACACACTGCCATCAATTAAACAGACTTTGATTAACCCCAAATAAAGTTCAGCTGTCCTAGTAGGATTTTCCTGATGTTTACTCAGTTTTCTGCTACATCAAAAGTCATGATTCACAGAGAGCTTACAAAGCATCAAAGGGATCTCATTGTTGAAAGGTATCAGTCAGGAGGAGGGTAAAAAAAAAATTCACAGCATTGGATATATCATGGAACACAGTGAAGACAGTCATCAAAAAGTGGAGAAGATATGGGACAACAGTGATGTTGCAAAGAACTGGACTTCCCTCCAAAACTGATGAAAAGACTAGACGAAAACTGATCAGGCAGGCTGCTAAGAGACCTAGAGCAACTCTGAAGGAAATGCAGGAATTTCTGGCAAGTACTGGTTGTGTACTACATGCGACAACAATCTCCCATATTCTCCATATGTCTGGACTATGGTGTAGGATTGCAAGATGGAAGCCTTTTCTTACACAGTAAAACATCCAGGCCTGGCTAAAATTTGCAAAACAATACATAGTCTCCCAAAAGCATGTGGGAAAATGTGTTATGGTCTGATGAGATCAAGGTTGAACTTATTGGCCACAATTCCAAAAGGAATGTTTGGTGCAAAAGCAGCACTTTGCATCACCAAAAGAACACCATCCCCATGGTGAAGCATGGTGGTGGCAGTATCATGCTTTGGGGTTGCTTTTCTTCAGCTGTAACTGGGGCTTTAGTCAAGGTGGAGGGAATTATGAACAGTTCCAAATACCAGTCACTTTTGGCCCAAAACCATCAGGTGTCTGCTAGAAAGCTGAAGATGAAGAGAAATTTCACCTTTCAACACAACAATGACCCCAAGCATACATCCAAATCAATAAACAAATGGCTTCACCAGAAGAAAATTTAAGTTTTGCAATGGCCCAGACCTAAATCCAATAGAAAATCTGTGGGGTGACCTGAAGAGGGCTGTGCACAAGAGATGCCCTCACAATCTGACAGATTTGGAGCACTTTTGCAAGGAATAGTGGGCAAATATTGTCAAGTCAAGATGTGCCATGCTGATAGACTCCTACCCAAGAAGACTGAATGCTGTAATTAAATCAAAAGGTGCTTCAGCAAAGTATTAGTTTAAGGGTGTACACACACATGCAACCAGCTTATTGTACGTTTTTTATTTTTTATATTTTTCCCCTAACAGATTTGTTTTTCAATTGAAATATACATGTTATAGGTCACATTAAAGGTGGGAAAAGTTTTGAAATGATTTATTGTGGTCTCATATTTTTTTATATCACAAAAACCTATCAGAAAAAATGAAATGAAAACTCCAGACAAGCTAGAACTTCCAATGAGTGACCTCCCAAACCTCCTGTAACAGAAGCACATGGGATACATGCAAATGGCCCTGATGAACATTAGGTGTTTCAGCTATATGGCGATTCTGATTGCCCATGACTTTTACATTTTAAGTCGGTTTAATGGACAGTTTCAGGCCAACAAAGCCAAACCCCACTAGCTATGGATATGCATATTTCGGCCTTGTCATGACCTCATCAGCATAGCATAATCAGTGTTTGACTAAGCATAAGAAACACAAGGTTGTTATACCCAGCTGATGTCCATTATCAATAGGATGACTGCACAATATCCCAAATAATTAAAAATAACCTGGCATTTTAACAGGGGTGTGTAAACTTTTTATATCCACTGTATATATAGATATAGATATAAACATTTCCCAGATGGTCTGGCCAAATTACACCTAGTCAGTATGAATACTGCCTCAGGTCATCACTGAAAATAGGCCATGCTTAGACTAATCCAGTCAAGAGCAGTAAATAAATACTTGGACAAGCCTATGCTTTTATTGTCATAATGTTTAACATACAACAGACAGGAAAGAGTGGAGTGGAAGAGACAGCTTCATATGTCAGAGGAAGGGAGTAGCCATATTTGCTGCTTGAGATGAGTGTATGTAACATGTGAGATAGTGAACATTTGTGTACAAGTAATTAGTGGGTGTAACTATTTATATTCATCCTTTGCCCTAAGCTTTATGACCAGCTTGATGATTGTGAAGTCCCAAGTAGTGAGATGTTTAGTCTCAACTAAATTTCACAGTTTCAGACAGCAAAGGTTCTGATTTGTATCGTCAGAATCTAACTATACGAGAGTGCCTCTGCTGAGATGAGAGAGAGACTTTCTTGTGGAGCTCTGTAAGCATTTCTGGTGGTCAGCGTAGAGGTCTCTGATGACAACCAAATTTTATGGATGTCAGAAATTCACATTGAGAAGTGAGCAAAGTGAAGCTTGAGAGGTGAATCTTGACATCCATTTTGAGAATATATAATTTCATTATGATAGAAAACCTGATCACAATTTTGTACTACATGGAGCTTTAGCTGTTCATGTACTTGCCAGTTATAGATGCGGGGGTTGGGGGGTGGAGTTAGTTGTGTTAAGTCGTTTACTACTTTGAAAAATATAACATGCTGCACTGCTTCACAGACCATGATCAGAAGTGAAGTGCATCTTTAATCCTCTAACAACTTTAAAAGCTACAGTACAATTCACTTTGCCATGCCTTATTTGTATGTGTTTGTGTTAGCACAAAGTGTATTATATTTTTTAAACCTGTTTTAGCTTCCCGACACTATTCTGTGCTGGCTGCTATTTATGCTGAAGTATGAAACTACAGCACAGCAGTTCTAAAACCCATATAACAAAGTAAATGGGTTTCTTGCATCAGAAAAGTGTTAAACAGGTTTATCTTTTTCCAGATCTCAAAGGGCAACTTAAGCACTCTTGTTCTACTTGAAGGTCTCTGATCCTAACCTGTTTATTATGTCACAGATGCCAAGACATTCATCAGAGGCATTACACAAACTAAGAGAGCTGGCAAGTATGCATACAGTGGCCACTCAAGATACATTTTGGGAAGCAGATTAACCCTTGGGACTTAAAGTGTTTAGTAGTTCTCACCACTGTTCTGTTTTTGCCGCTGAATATGAGACTAGTGCTTGACATCTCTGAAGGGATGCTTAACAAAAACTTGTTAAGCAGCTTTTTGATGTCAGCAAAGTGCTTAATAAACTTGTCTTTTTCACAAATTTCAAATTGTTTTTGAATGCTAGCTAAATTATCCACCTCCATAGTGCCTTTTTAGGTACAGTAGAGTCCATTATCTGAACTAGTTAGGACCTAGGGTAGTTTGGATAATCAAGCATATAATTGAACCAGGCAAAAAAACTTCTAAAAATGATTTTGATTAACATGAAACAAGAAAAATAAAAAAATCTACTGCAGTACAAAACGGTGTATTATGTTATTGCAGTACAAGCTCAAAAAGCACTCACAAGTGAATACGTATAATGTTTACATATTCAGACTTTATGATTTTTCCTACCTGAAAACTGTGGAAGGCTGAGTTCGCATAACTGACGTTTTGGATAATTGACATTCAGATAATAGACTCTCTACTGTAATGCCAAATTGACGAACTTGTTCACACAGGAAAATCAAGTCAACGGAACCTCAAGGTGTTACTGCTCAAAGCCAGAAGCATAAACAAAACTGCTGTAGCATCCGTCCAAGCCCTCTTCACACTCAAGAATATAGACACCTGCGCAGTTACCAAGACATGGGTTAAAGTGGCAGAGAGTACCCCAGCAGAGCAAGGTTTTAGTGCATTCCACACATTTAGATCAGTAACTGCACAGACAAGGGCTAAAGGTGGAGGTGTCTCAATATACATCAATAAGAAGCATACCTCTAGGGTAGTCAAACAGGATGTCGTCTGCAGTTCCACCATGTGCAGATGACCATAGACAAATTCCTGTACCATATCCTAGTTATTTATACCTGTTTATTTGGATGACTCTTTAAATGTTGAACATGAAGTACGTATGTGTGTATATATCATATATATAATGCGTGTGTGTTTTTTGTGTGTGTTTTTTGTCTGTTGCTTAAGTTCTGGTAAAGTAAGAGTTTACTGTATAGGTGCCCTGTAGAAAGTTGAGTGTGTGTTTCGTCATCTAAGGAGAAGGTCAATAAGTGTGCCAGATCACACCTTCCTAAAGGTAGGGGAATATGCCCTTTCTCCTGATATTTTGCAGTTTCTGAGTTAGTGTACATAATTAGCAGGGGTATGGGGGTACATGACTTTGTCCCCCTGCAAAAAATGATGTATTTGATTTTATTTTCATTTTCAATATTGCATGCACCAAGGTTCTTTCTTGGTGCATGTGCGTTGGCATGTCACTATTCACTTTGTCATTTAGAAGGTCAATGTATGGGTTAACCAACAAATGTGATTATGCCCATATTTCTCTGTAGCTCTTTCTGGCATACATATATATGTATGCATGTATATATATACATACATACATATGTATATAAAAATATAAATATATACTGATATAGGTAGGTATGTATGTTTAAGCCACAAATCCATCATGGTTTTAAAATCTTTGATGATGCTTAAATGACCTATTAAAAATCTCTTGGCTGCTTTTCCTTCTGTATATCTTGTGGAAGCTCACTTGGATCAAGTGCACTTTTGAAACTATTTTATTGTTAAGGATAGACTGAGCGTAGACTGACAGTATAAATCATTTGGCAGCATCTTTGTTTGTATTGCTATGTTATTTTGTGTTGCTTTGCTCATAATGAAATGTTTAGTGTTATTTCATTATTTGCCTTTTCATTATGAATCCATATTAGTCTGAATGGGTCACGGTTGGAAGCAGTAGTTAAGCTCTGGCAGGCAGTACTGTCATATTTACTTTGTTGTCTTTTTAAAGATGTGATTCTTTCTGTGAAATGCACTCTGTAGTCTTTTCCAGGCTTTTACTACTGTGGTAATAGTAACAGTACAGGAGGGGGAAGGGTCCTGGGACTGCTGAACTGCATTAAATGTAATAAATGCAGTGATGAATTGCAAGGCTTTATAGACTGATCGGGGAATGCCACATGTTCCTGAAACATTAGAGCTTTTAGTGTTAAGTGTGATCTACACAACAAGAGAAATGATACCATTAGCGTGCTGCTGATAAACAGTTATGTTCTGAACTGTGTTTGAGAGTGATACCTATTGATCTGAGCTGGAAAAGAAGCATGTTTCATCATGTAAGTTTCATAATAGTTATGTAAATATTTCAATGCAGAAGGAAAGTTGATGTCAGTCTGTGTGGATGGATTTAAAATTTATTGCCTATTTAGGATGTCAGCATTTTCTGAGGAGACATTAATTAAAGGTGCAGTTTTACTTTTTCTAAGGCAGTAGCTCTTTGGTAATGTAACAGTTGTTGAATTTTTCTTTTCAGAAGTAGACATACGAGTGACTGTGGTCCTGCCTCCATTATAAGGAGATATTTTACCTAAAAAAACAAAAAAGATCAGGTACCTTAACCAGGAAACAAGTATCGGTCATAAAAAAGTACCAACAGCAGGTGCCAAAATAATCACCGTGCAAAGATGTAGCAGCCACAAACAGATTTATTGCATAAACGCCAACCAAAATCCACAGCGTTTTCATCCACTGACTTCTTCAGATGTACAAACAAATTCATCAGTTAAGGCAGCTTATATATACCCTCCCCTAAATGTTTAATTAAATAATTTATTAACATATTTAATCAATTCCATACAACTTCCTCCTTAAAGCCGTAATAACCATACTAATACTAATAAAAGTCATACATATTTAAAATACTTTTTTTTAAAAGGCAGATGAGAAACTCAAATACATCAATATTCTTACTCAAATAGGTGACCCTTTCTAATAAATGATCTAAAAAATAATAAATATTTACTAAAAAAAAGTATCTATATGTATTTGTAAAATACATTGCAAAGTGTGGAATACATAAAAAATTACAATTAATGTACAAGAATTGACAACAATAATCTGAAACCCTAAAAAACAGAAGTAAAAAATGCATTGCTTCATAGAACATAGGATTAAATTTACTTCTATCCTTCTACAATTTAGCAGCTCTCATTCTCAGTATGGGAGCAATAGAAATGTGTTCATTAAGCCCGGGGAGTTTGTTAGCTTCCAAGAGTAATTGCCAATATATCTCTCTTACTTCTATTCTGTTTTCCCACGGGCCCCCCTAGAATTCTGGTGCACCATTTCAATTACAAAAAAAACCACTGGGCCTTTGCACACAATAAACTGTGTTTGTATAATGCATTGTTGCTGTCCTTCATTCTAATGGCATTTAGATGTTCATATATTCTCCTTTTTAATTTTCGTGTAGTTTTACGTATATAGAATGCCCCACACGTCTTACAAACACCTAGGTATACAAGTCCTGCACTATCACGGTTAGAAAAAACAACACTTTTAATCAAATATTGTCTATTCTTAATGTACACAGAGTCCTGCCTAAGAATATATGAACATTGGGCACAAGACCCACACTTGTAGGTCCCAGGTTTTCGTCCTTTCTGTCCCTTATACTTGTTTTCCAGTAACAATTTAAGGTTTTTACCTTTCTTGTAGGTACATTTCAATGGATTTTTGAACAACATGTCCATTTCTGAATAGCTACTAAACCTACCCCAATGCTGTGTTATAATATTTTAACTTTTTTTGTGTTTTGATTGTAAAACCTCACATAATTGCTCGTGAAGTTCTTTTCATTATTCAGGCTCATCTGGGTCCCTTCCCCAATACTTTCCTAATCCTAAAATTGGGGCAAATCTAGCACTTCTTCCTTGTTTCACCTCCGTCATCACCTCTTCTAATAGGGTAATAGGGTATTTCCTGGCCAAAAACATGTTCTTTACATTCTGACTCTCCTGTTCATATTAGTCATCCCTTGATGTCATCCTACAACTATGTATGAACTGGCCCTTGACAATAATCCTCTTCTGTTTAAAGGGGTGAAAACTAGAAAAATACAGGTAGGAGATAGAAAAAGTTTCCTTCCTGTATATCCCTGAAATAAATTCTTGCTTCAAGGGATCTTTTCTAATAGTGACATCCAAAAAATTAATCTCATCATGTGAAATATGGTGGGTGAGTCTCAAAAATCCTGTGGTCTGATTTAAATACTGGATAAAATCCATTAATTTGTCCTCACTACCCTTCCAAAATATACAGATATAATCTAAATATCGCTTTTAGTATATCCAGTATTGTTCATATGTAGACTGAAAGATGAACTTTTGTTCCCACATCATCAGAATTATGTTGGCATACGTGGGGGCACAACATGCCCTCATTGCCACCCCTTGTTTCTGCTTAAAAAATTTGCTTAAAAAAATAGAAAATTCTGCTCTAATATCAGATCCATTAACTCCGTATACAACAGAAGGGTGTTGTGGTCTGTTTCTCCATATTGGTTGATGGCTTCCTGAAGCCATTCACAGCCCACATTATGTGGTATTACATTAAATAGATCCTGTATGTCCAAGGTTACAAAAATAATAGAATCCGAGTACATATCCTTACCTATACTCCTTAGAAAATCCCAGGAATCCTTAAGTATACCATTCGAATTCACCCATATATTTTTAAGCCTTGAGTCCAAGAACATAGCCAAAAGGTATGTTTTTGTGGATAGTATATTAAAAAAACACCCCATGGATAGTATATTATATTCCAGTAAGATGATGGAAATTTTGAATGATGCTGTAAGATACACTAGGGTCTCAAGAAATGAAATTAACTTGGCCTATCATAAAATAGATTTCATACTAAAGGATATGTTGAAGGAGGAATTTATTAACTTGGATACTTATAAATATTTAATAGTAGAAAAACCCAGGATTCCTGCTATATTTGGGATCGCAAAAGTACACAAAAATATTGAGGATTCCCCCTTGAGACCAATTGTGGCTGCCAATGGATCAAAAACACACCCTTTGGCTAAGTTCTGTGGGCTGCGAATGGTTTCAGGAAGCCATCAACCAATATGGAAACATAGACCACAACACCTTTCTGTTATATACAAAGTTAATGGATCTGATATCAGAGCAGAATTTTCTATTTTTTGAAGGTGAATTTTTTAAGCAGAAACAAGGGGTGGGAATGGGGCATGTTGTGCCCCCACATATGCCAACATAGTTCTGATGATGTGGGAACAAAAGTTTGTCTTTCAGTCTGCATATGAACAATATTGGATATGCTATAAGTGATATTTAAATGATATTTGTATATTTTGGAAGGGTAGTGAGGACAAATTAATGAATTTTATCCAGTATTTAAATCAGACCACAGGATTTTTAAGATTCACCCACCATATTTCACATGATGAGATGAATTTATTTGATGTCACTATTAGAAAAGATCCCTTGAAGCAAGAATTTATTTCAGGGATATACAGGAAGGAAACTTTTTCTAACTCCTACTTGTATTTTTCTAGTTTTCATGCCTTTAAACAGAAGACGATTATTGTCAAGGGCCAGTTCATACGTAGTTGTAGGATGACATCAAGGGATGACGAATATGAACAGGAGAATCAGAATGTCAAGCACATGTTTTTGGCCAGGAAATACCCTATTACCCTGTTAGAAGAGGTGATGACGGAGGTGAAACAAGGAAGAAGTGCTAGATTTGCCCCCATTTTAGGATTAGGGAGGGGGGGACACCCAGGGCAAGCTACACCATTCTTTGAACAGGATGAAAGTATTGGAGAAGGGACCCAGATGAGCCTGAAAGAACTTCACGAGCAATTATGTGATATTTTACAATCAGAACACAAAAAAAGTTAAAAATATCATAACAGAATTGGGGTAGGTTTAGTAGCTATTCAGAAATGGACATGTTCAAAAATCCATTGAAATGTACCTACAAGAAAGGTAAAAACCTTAAAGAGTTACTGGAAAACAACTATAAGGGACAGAAAGGACGAAAACCTGGGACCTACAAGTGTGGGTCTTGTGCCCAATATTCATATATTCTTAGGCAGGACTCTGTGTACATCAAGAATAGACAATATTTGATTAAAAGTGTTGGTTTTTCTAACTGTGATAGTGCAGGACTTATATACCTAGGTATTTGTAAGACGTGGGGGGCATTCTATATCGGTAAAACTACACAAAAACTAAAAAGGAGAATATATGAATATCTAAATGCCATTAGAACGAAGGACAGCAACAATGCATTATACAAACACAGTTTATTGTGTGCTAAGGCCCAGTGGGGTTTTTTTTGTAATTGAAATGGTGCACCAGGATTCTAGGGGGGGGGGCCGTGGGAGAACAGAATAAAAGTAAGAGAGATATATTGGCAATTACTCTTGGAAGCTAACAAACTCCCCGGGCTTAATGAACACATTTTTATTGCTCCCATACTGAGAATGAGAGCTGCTAAATTGTAGAAGGATAGAAGTGAATTTAATCCTATGTTCTGTGAAGCAATGCATTTTTTACTTCTGTTTTTTAGGGTTTCAGATTATTGTTGTCAATTCTTGTACATTAATTGTAATTTTTTATGTATTCCACACTTTTCAATGTATTTTACAAATACATATATATACATTTTTTTTTAGTAAATATTTATTATTTTTTAGATTATCATAGTTATTTATTAGAAAGGGTCACCTATTTGAGTAAGAGTATTGATGTATTTGAGTTTCTCATCTTCCTTTTAAAAAAGTATTTTAAATATGTATGGCTTTTATATTAGTATTAGTATGGTTATTATGGCTTTAAGGGGGAAGTTGTATGGAATTGATTAAATATGTTAATAAATTATTTAATTAAACATTTAGGGGAGGGTATATAAGCTGCCTTAACTGATGAATTTGTTTATACATCTGAAGAAGTCCGTGGATGAAAACACTGTGGATTTTGGTTAACGTTTATGCAATAAATCTGTTTGTGGCTGCTACATCTTTGCACGGTGATTATTTCGGCACCTCCTATTGGTACCTTTTTGTGACTGATACTTTACCTATGCTACAATGAAAATATAGACCGAATAAAGGTATCCTAGACTGGGGAGTACAGATTTCTGTCATAGTTGTCTAGGAATCCATGTGTCACAAAACTAAATTAAATTATTGATAGAATTTCCTTTTTTTTAACACCTTTCTTAAGCTCATAGGAGGTTACTAGGCTGTTGGTCCTAAGGCCCTTAGAAGCCTAGCCAAGAGTTTGACCCATGTTTAGACAAGTCAGCACCTGATACCCCTGTCCAGCAGGGACACGGGTGGAATCCCAGAAGTGTATTTCCTGTTTCCCATCCAGTTATCCAGGTTGTGCTTAAAAAGTGGTAAAGAGGTACTCTGCTTGATATGAAGATGGAGTCTATTCCACAGATGGGGCACACAAATCTGTCCTGCCAACCAGTCCTGTTGATGTCACAGACCAGGTTGAGGTTGTGCATGCGGGTTACTCAAGTGGAGCTTGACTTGCGAATATGTAGCAGTCCCATCAAGGAGGGGTCCGTGATTGCCTTGTATGCCAGACAGAGGTCACCTCTGAGGAGTCTGTATAAAACTGAGTAGAGGGACAGGGCTTTTAGCCTAGCTGTATATAGTAGCTGTTTGAGGCCTTGAATTCTCCTGATGAGGAGGAATCTTTGTGGTGTCTCCAGCTGCTGCATGTGCTAGGTACATGCCAAAAGGGGCATTGTACTCAATAATGGGCCATATAAGGGAAGAATGAATACATGGATGTTATGACTTCCTTGTCACTGGATGAGATGCCCTTGCATATGAGGTGGGCCATGTAGAAGGCTTTCCGTACAACGGAAGCAACACGGTGGTCAAAAGTCAAGTTGCTATCAACCTGGGTGCCCAAATCCCTCACAACTGATTGCATGCTTAGGACAGTGTTATTAATGTGACAATTTTGTGGGGACATCACTCTCCTCAAAGGGGATGATGATGCATTTTTTGGTATTCAATTTGAGGTCATGTTTCTGGCACCAACATATCTTGGAGGATGTCCTCATCACTAGGGGAATTGATGACAGCGCCCAGCTTGCAGTCATCTGCAGACTTGGTCAGCCCTAGCCCACTGGTTTTGGTCTGCACCTCAGAAAAGTATTTCCCAAATAATTGAGGCCCCCAAGACCAAATCCCGGGGTATACCACTTATTATGGGTTTACTGCTTGAGGTGGTTTTCCTTATTTTGACTAGGTGGATTCTGTCAGTGAGCCAGTTTGCTACCCATCTGGTAACATATGGATTGATGCCTAATTGAGAGAGTTTATCTATTATGCCCAAGTGGGGAATAGTGTCAAAGGCTTTGGCCAGGTCAAGGTAGGTGATGTGCATGGTCTTCCACTCGTCTATGGCTTTGGTGACTGTCTAAAAGAAGTAGACTAAATTTAACAGACATGATCTCCTCTTGACAAAGCCAAACTGTGTGGGATTGAGTGTTTGGAGGTTGCCAGTGTCCTTGTTAATGAGGTCCATGATCTGTTCCATGGCCTTGCAGATCAGGCTAGTTAGGCTGATGGGACTACAATTTCCCGGATCAGTGGACACTTCATCTTTGTGCAAAGGGATGACAGTGGCTGTCCTCCACTCAGCTGGGACAAAGCCAGTACTCCGGCTTTGGTTGAATAGGGTGCCTAATGGTGCAAGTTCCTGCCTGAGTTCATGTAGGATGCAGCCTGGGGGCTGCATTTTTTGCCTTTGAGAGAGCACTGATGAACTGTTTAGATATAAGGGGAAGGGGGTAGGTACTGGGGATGTCCTGATTTACTGATGGGGGGAATAGAGGGGTGAAGTTTTTGCTGAATCTGTTAGCCAGCAAGTTTGCTATATCTACAGCATTTGTATATGTGGTGTCCTTGACACCAGTTCTGAACAGATCTGGGTGCTTCCTTTGACATATGTGAAGAAGAGCTTATGATTGTCTGTAGTAGATGTGGCCAATTTGGACTCTGTTTGCTTTGGAGAATTTCACTAGTGCTCTTATTTGCTTGTTTAGGCTAAGGAGTCATTGCTCCCAATTGGGCACCTGCTCCTTCTTGGTCTTGGACAGAAATTTTTTTCCGTTTGTTATAGAGTTTATTTATTACAGATGTCGACCAGACAGGTTTACTTTTCCTTGTGGAGGATGATTTAGTCCTGTCGGGTATTCCTGATTCCATGCAGCTATATAAATTCTAGTATAGTGCTTTGGTGTAGTTTTGGATATTGGTGCCAGTTCCTGCAGAGGGGGAGGGGACTATGAAGCTGTTTATACCATCTCTCAGGAGGCTGTAATCAGTTTGGAGAAGTTTTTATGTCTGACCCTAGCTAGATGGGG
Organism: Protopterus annectens; assembly: GCF_019279795.1. Lineage (NCBI taxonomy): Eukaryota > Metazoa > Chordata > Ceratodontiformes > Protopteridae > Protopterus > Protopterus annectens. Next base: position 746,612,512 of record NC_056729.1, read on the forward strand.
ATTGGGGGAGATGGTGACTTCAAAAGTGATCACTTTATGGTTGGATCTTACCAGACAGGATGATACTTTAGGGATGCTGCACTGGTTACTCATGTTGGTTAATGCCAAATCCAAGATATTTTCACCTCTTGTAGGGGTATCAGATAGCTGTTCCAAGGTGTTTGCATTCACAAAATCGAGAAATCTATGGGCATTTGTGTTCTGGCATGAGTAGTTCTTCCAGTCTGTTTGTTTGGGTAGTTAGTGATCCAGGATCAGGGTAAAAGGTTGAATATTGATAGATTCGAAAAGGTCCAGATAGGCTGAATGGGCATCTTGAGTCAAATTTGGAGGCCGGTAGCTAGCTATGATTTGAGTATGAGTCTTGTCAATGGTTAACTGAACCTGGAGCATCTCCTGTGCATCATACTGTTTGACTAGCCTGGAGGTGTGTATGTCTTTAATATATATTGAAACTCCACCTCCATTGGCGTTACTGCCCACAGTTTGGGGTCTGAATGTATGATAGGATGAGTAACCAGGTATGGCTGGGGTGCTCTCCGCAGCTTTCATCCTGGTTTCTGTGACTGCACAGATGTCAGCATTTTCCAGGGTTAAGAATATTTGCAGTATGTGCAGTTTCATGTTTAGACTCCTAGCATTTAGCAACATGACCTTTAATTTGTGTTTTGTTAAAATGTTTATGTTGGTAGGTTTAACCTAATCACTTTTCCTAAAAAAGGCACTATGAGGGAGGCAAGAACCTTTGACTGAAGCCCTGGTGAGACAGATACAGGCCCTCTCTGGCAAAGCATCATGGTCTGTTGATCATATCTTCCCAGGCTGTCAGGTACTGGATCCCCCTGGAATGACATCAATAACTAAGCCAATTGTTAAAGTCAATCATTTTCTGTTTGTATTGAGGCATCATTCTAGGTGATGGCAGAATGTGGCTTAAGGTTAGGGACATACCTGCCAGGGACACATAATCAGCAAGCTCAGTCATGTCTCTCTTCATGTAGTCCAGGGAGGTATGTCTCAAGTCTTTCACTCCAACGTGGACTATGACAGAGTCATAACAGTACCTGTTGAGAGACTTGAGTGTGTATGTGATATGGCGGATTCTAGCACTTGACAGACAACTTACCATGATTTTATCCTTTTCCAGCCAGTTGAGAGGCACATCTGTGTGTCTCACAATGGAGTCTCCTATGACTAATATGTTGGGTTTATGGTGAAACATTATTTGCTGTGAGACTCAGGTGTGTGGACTATGCTTGGTATGTGGTGTAGAGGGCTGTAGAGATCGCGTTTTTTTTGCCTTGAAGGTCTCCATTGTTTGGATATATTTATGTTCAAGACCTCAGCATATGTGGGTGGTGGTTGAGGTGTAGTGATTGTGTTGACAACCTTTTCAGTACCAGATATACTGGCTTGAGAGGGAAAGGGCATGGATTCTAGTTTTGTATTGTAATTGCATCTCTCACAGATTGTGTTCCTAGGCGGTGTACATGAGGCAGTTGCTACACTGTCTCAGGATGCCCATATCAACCAGACTGGCAGGAGAAACTGTAGGAAGTTGTCCATCCATATTTGTCAGAATCTGAGGGAGAAATGCCAAGGAGAGCTAAGGGGTGTGCCTTAAAGCTCAAGTGCTTAAACCAAAACTAAGAGGCTTAGAATGACGCTTACAATTTAGGCATGCTATAAAAAAGCAGTAATAGATGCAGCAGAAAAGATGCAGTTTAACACGTTAGAGAACAAGCAGCAAGTAGTAGGAAAAAGCAAGATGAGGTAATAGAGTAGTAGGAAGAAACACAAATACAGAAAAAATATAAGTAACTGAATACATTTTTTTATATATAAAGTGGAACAGAAGAGAGGAGGAACAGATCATCATTCAAGGTTATGGGAGTAAGGGGTTTGGTCTTCCCAAATGATCTCTGTATTAGGTAGAATGAGTTAATGAGATGGGACTGACAAGAGTGTCCCAGATTAAATTTGCAGTAGGGGCAGGCAACTGCAAAAGCCACCAACTTTAAGAACACATCAGCACTTGGGTAGGAGAAAAACAAAATTGGGACAGATGTCAGCAAATATATAAATGCAGACACAGAAAAGACAGATTTATTGAATTATGTAATACATGGGCAAACATACATTTAACAAACCATAATAGAATATTTCTATTTACAAAGATAAATACATCACATATGTAACTATCACGCATACATAAATTGTTCAGTTCGTTCCTGCCTTTCCTTAAATCTGGCTCCTCCTAAACATTATTCTGCATGTATTTTCCAACAAATTCCATTTGTCTATGTAACATGGTCCTACCCTTATCTCACTTCCATTTCTTTCATTTCTATACAATATTCTATACTTCAAATAAAGTTGCTTTAGACTTTGATTTTCATTTTCTAGTAATTTCTTTTTGACAGCCACCAGAAATAAACTTGGCAAAGTCTTACTATGTCTAGCAATTTAGATATTGTATCCCAGCTCAGAAAAAAAATGATTTCCATAGTTACACCAACTTGTTCACACACTATTTCTGACAGAGTACTCTGTAGGGATTTTTTTGAAGTATACCAACTCATTTTAGTCTGAAAACACATCTTTCCAGTTAACTCTTGTTTTCCCCCATCACACCTCCAACATTTAGCATCTACCTGAGAAAAAATGATTTGGGGTCTGCTTGGGGTATAAAAACCTATGCAAGCACTTCAAGCAAAATCCTAAATCTTCCAAACTTTGTTGCATACTTTGGAGTCTTACATATGTCCTCACATTGTTTCTCAGTGAATTGCTTATCTGATCTTTCTTTCCAATCTTTTCTAACCTCTTCTGATTAATTTCTAGAGCTGTGCAATATTTCTATAACCTACTAATCATCAATTTTTAACAGCACCTTCACCTTCTGTTCTACATTCAACTAAAAAAATCTACTGGAGCAGGTCTTTCATTTAAGATTCCCATGCCTGCTTCTCTTTGCCTGTACTTTTATATCCATCCCTGATGGAGAAGGCAGTCTCTAGCTGGCAGTCCAAATGCTGTCTTGGCCCCTACCCATTCCATTACCTTTCCCTCTGTAGTTAGTTCCTCCTAATACCTTGGTTCCTTTGCCAGTTGTTCTTCAGTAACTTCCAGCACCTCTTGCCTTTTCTCTTTACCCCCTAATTGCAGTCATCCCTTACTGGCAAAATCTCCATTTTTTTCCATTTTCATATTGGGTTAGTTCTTAAATGCTTTCTGCTACTTTGGGTGTACAATATTCTGTATAGCTGTTATTTTCCTTAAGGATTTGGATCCAACATCCCACTCTATCCTTATTTCATGAAGGTTCCCTGTTTCTTCATTATCCCTTTCCTTTTTGATTTATAGCTTTCTGCTTGTGTTATGTATATGAACCTTACCTGTGTAGTAAAATATCCCTTCAAATCAAGTAATCCTAAACCACGTTGTTGGAAGGATTAACTTATTCCATTTGGCCTTTGCCATCTTCCCCTCCCAGATAAATTCCTTTAACTCTATTACTGTCCACAACTTCTTTAGTTGATTTTATGCCTGACCTGTACATAAAACTAAAGGGATATTTTCACTGCTTGTATCTTGCTATCCATATCCACAAACAAGAGCTTCTAGATTCTCAGTTTTTTGCATTATCTTTTGTTTAGTCTCTTCCCATATATCATTAGCTGCCATAACACAATCCTTTTTAATCCATACTCTTAAATGTTCCATTTTATTGTGTTCCCATAAATATGGGTATTGCTGGACCAAATCACCAATGGTTACACAGTTTACAGCTAGAGCCTTTGTTTTATCTTCATTAATTTTTATGTACCAAAAAGACTCTCTCGAGATGTTCCACAACACACTGAAATATCTTTTTCTGGTTTTATTGAGTTTAAGCTAATGTCTACAAATAGTCAACCTTTCTTGATTTACATACTAGTTATATCCTTGAATTTCTGAGTCCCTTATTGTGTTTGCCAATGACTCTGAATATAAAGCAAATGAATGGGAAAGAGGTCACTGCTGCCTGGTTATGCTGTTCATATGCAACTTATAGGAGAGAAACACTCCTTTAATTCTTGCCTCCAATTCCTTCGTATATCCTCCTAATTAACCTTGTTGTTATATCACAGAATGGAACTGCTTCCATTGCTATACTCATAAATTCCCAGCTTACTCCATCAAATGCATTCTATGCACCAGGACTCACCAGTTTGCATCCTACTTCCCTCTTCATCATCCATCATGTGCAACCCCCTTTTCTCATTTTTGCATATGGGGTTGTGGTGTAACTTCAACAGTGACAATCATCTAAATCCACCAGGTTGCTAACCCTGCCACAGTACTTCTACCACACACCAAACTCACACCTGTGGCTAAATACACCTACTGCATGACTTTGAAATGTGGTTGGAAACCAGAGCACCCAAAGGAAACCCATGTAAACATAAACTGAAGACATGCAGACTCCACACAGTAGGCACGCCAGCCAGTAATTGAACCAGGTAATGTCTTGCTGTGAGGTGGTAACACTATACACCACTGTGCAGTTAGTTTCTCTGGATCATCATTGTTCTATTAATATTGTCAAATGTTTGCCTCCCCTCCACAAAACCGCATTGATCCATATCTATCAAATTTTGGCAAAGCCTTTGCCATTTTTAGCTAATATAGACATAATGGTTTAAAATTAAAATGGGTCTGTATGAAGCTTGGTGCTTTGGTGTTATGAAACAGTAGTTGTTTAGCTGTAATCTATCGAAATTCATGCATATTATACAGATAGCCCCATATTTTTTTCTTTAGCACTCTGCAGTTGTGCCTCCTCTTGTTCTATGATATTCCCCTTATTTTGCATTGCTTTAAACTTTGTGAGCACCTCTAAATAATTCGTATTAACTACTTCTCTTTCATTTCTACCGTACTTTTAAAGTTAATTTCCATTTTATCCCACTCACTAGCTATAACTTCTGTAGAAATTTGCATCATCCATAATAACTCTAGAGTAATTTCCAGTACTCATTCCTTAAATTCCTCTTAACAGGTAGGTGAGAAAGTATCAGTGTCTCATTTTTAATTCATTACCCTGCAATTTTATCTTGTTATTTTACTGGTGTGTGACCTGAAATAGTTATTGGATGTGTCAAAGGTTTCGGTTAAATGTATATGTTCCTGAGAAATATAATTTCAATCTAGTCTGGCCCAGCTATTGCATCTTGGAGAATATGTAAATTCTCTGAGTTCCTTCTACTGAATTTGTCTTCACTACCAAATATTTTCATAAATTTATCCTTTGCTATATTTTTCCTTCTATGTTCCCAAATATGTATTCCCTTCTGAAAGCTAATTATTTCTCCCCAAAATTTCTTAAGCTCCATACTAGCTTTTTTGTGAAGTATAAATACAGTACATGCCAGCATAATCTCCTCCTTGCCAGTAGCCCCTTACTACCACAAATCTACCATTATTATATTTTCCCAATTATATCACTATTGGAGCTCCTCCACCAATTAGAATAATTACTCCCCTTTTCCTTTGTCCTTGATATTCTGCTGCATATCCATCCTGAAATCCTTTATCAAATTCACATGTTCATTTATTTCCAAATATTTCTGCCACAGCATTGCTATTTGCACTCTGCATTTCTTAATATAATTCAATATTGTTTTTGTTTGGAGCCTGCAAGGACATTTACATTCCAGGATAATATGAATTGTGTAACAATTATGATAAGAATTTAATGTTCCAATCTATTATCTTCTTTTGCCTGAGTTCCTTGTGGCTTGCAGTTCGCTTTTTTATCTGAATTCCTATTCATGATTTTCTCATCTTAATGTAGTTGTCCACAATTTGAGTATTTCTCTGACTGTTGTCTGTTTTGTGCCATTAACCCACACACACACACACACACACACACACACACACACACACACACACACACACACACACACACACACACACACAGCAAAGCAGAGACTGTAACAATACTTCAGTTAAGATGTAGATATGATTTGATGGGGGTGGGCAAATTTGATTTCTCGGTGGTGTCGGTGTGAAATGCGTTTAGTAGCATTGGTAGCTAAAGATGAAGGTATTCCATCCAAAATAGGTGCCGCTGAGGAATTCGCTTAGGGGGCGTTTAAACAATTCTCTCATTTTCTGTTGTACAGTGGCTCTGTGGGTTGCTATGAGAATTTTGAGTATCTTTCCATGTATATTTTCAAAACGGATCACTGCCATGTGTTGTTTTCACTTATTATGCGTTGCACTTCTGTTTTGTAGCATTTGAGGAGGGAGTATTTTTTCACCATACAAAACTAAGATCCTTTATAATGGTAACATAGACAATGTCCTGCAAGGGGGCATCAAGATTTTACAGAGATCAGATTATCTGCAGCAATGCATAACATGTGTTTTCAGTTGCTTTGTGTGCACAGTTTACAAATGGAGCGTAAGGCTAGTGGCGATCAGAATTTCTGTAGTTGTGCACCCCCGTAAAAATACAGCTATAGCATGAACTTTATCCCCACTTCCGTATGAGACCATGATAAAGTGGACTTGAGGTTAATTATTTCTCTGTAGTATAATGGACGTATTTCTTGAAGTCATGGTGCAATTCTGTTTAAGCTTCTATTTTGATAACATTCTCCACTCCCTCTCTTAATTATGTGCAGAACGTACAAATGGCTGCAATTATTTACACATCTTTCCGCTTGTAATTTACATTTTACAGTTATTTTTTTTTTTCATTTAATTTTTGATTTAAGGGCATAATCCTACATACTTCTGAACCGTCCCTGATTTTTTTTATTGATAATAATTGATGATCATAATTCCATTTAAAACTTATGACCTTAGGAGAAAATGTGGTGAGTTATCCTGAATAAATGACAGTAATTACAGAGAGAGAGAGAGAGAGATTTTTTTGCTTAATAAAATGTATATTAAGTCACATTCCCTTATTCTTTTAATGCCCCAGTTTAATAGCACTGATATTTTAAGTGTCCCTAATTATGGATTTGTCCCTGATTTGGTTGAGAGCCGCGCATACATGTGATGTTGAGCGTAGCTTGTGTATTGGGGGGGGGCATTAATAATAAGAAACAAGCAGTGCTAGTACTGACAAGTTGTTTTAACTGTTAGAGGTGGTGTTGACATGTAAAGTACATAATCCCACTGCACACAAATCTGTTTTTTTTTATTTGTATTTGTTAACCAATATATTCTTATTAGACATATGTAGATGACCCTTTTCTTCAGAGCTGTTGTGAGAAAATCTCTGTTAACACTGTCAATTTACATAATGCAATATAAAGATCTACTGTAGCAGAGACCCAGAGAGTGACTTAATTTGAACTAAATGCTTCACAAAACCAAATGGAACAATGCAGTAAGAGTGCAGTATAAGGCAAAACTATATTAACATTGGCTTTTATTTCTGTAGTCAGAGGTATAACATATGTCTGGTGTATTCTCTTCCAAATTGATTCATTTAAGAGAACATAGAAAGTTAGGCGTGAGTGAAGAAAGTCATGGTGACATTCTGAGAAAAGGGGATATGTGTGTGGGAGGGGGCATTATTTGGTAGAGTGGGGAAAGATAAGTGGGGGGGATTTGAGAAAAAGTGTATTAAGATGCATGTAAAAGTGTTAAAAGTGGGATTAGAAGGAGGAGGACTGAGGAGGCGTTGATAAAGTCCAGGAGGAAGGGGATGTCATGGAGAGTTTATGATTGGATGAGAAATGAGAGGGACTGAGATGGATAAGAGGGCAGACTAAAGGAATGTGTTGAGGTTTGTGCAAATGAGAGTGAGCTAAGTGAGTGAGGAAAATGGGGCTGGCTTGAAGATCATCTTTGGTTGTCTGTGGACAGAGTAAACAAGATTTGTTATTAACAAGGGTAGAGCACTAATCCATGTTGATTTTTTTTCCAGATTTTGTTGAAAGGATTGCCTGGCTAAGTGTCTTGCTCAGTGCCCCACATCAGGCAGATAGTGGCTGATGGTGTCAAACCCTAGGCAAGCGGCTCCTTAAGAACTCTCTAACGTTTTATCTTGATAGTTAACACAGAGCATTATGGTAATAATGCATCATGTATTTCATTGTATAAATGTGTAGTAAAGTACTGTTAAAGACTCTGGCTGGTTGTTGAACAGAGAGGGTGGTGTAAAGGGGGGGGGTGTATTTGTAGTTGTCCTCGGTGCTTGGTTAACATTCTGTTGAATGAAGCTTTTGTCATTGACAAGCCAAACCACTTTGATAAAAATGACTGCTTCTGAAATGGATTAGGTCCATTTTATTTAACGTATTTAATTTTTGTCTTTTTTCCCCTAACGTTTATATGACCGTTTATTTTACAGTCCTTTCTGAGCATTGTTTGTTTAGTTATTGAAGGTGTGTAAATTGACTGTGTAGAACATTATCGGAGATCTGGTATTCCTCTTTGTATATGTTTATCCTACTTCTGTGTCGATGGATTGCATCAGACATTACCATAGAGAGAGATTGTGTGTGTGTGTGTGTGTGTGTGTGTGTGTGTGTGTGTGTGTGTGTGTATATATATATATATATATATATATATATATAATGTGTGTGTGTGTATGTATTTGAGTGCGGGGAGTGCCTTCTGTGTGGAGTCTGCATGTCCTTCCTGTGGTTGGGTGGGCATTCGAAAGACATGCGTAAATGGGCATGCCTTTGCTGAAGGTTGAACGTTGAGCTGGCACCTCGGCGTTCGTCAAAATCTACTGCCAATCATTAGCGGACAGGAGTTCCGCTGTGGCGATCCCTAGCTGGGAAAAGCTGAAAGACAACAACAATGTAGTCATCCACAACATGGCAGCCTCCCATTTTAACAGGCCACAACAGGCTTCGTAATTTGGTGATTGTAACAGTGAGGTAATGATTATCTCTAAATTATGGCCATAAAACATTATGCTGTCACCTACAAATATACAAAAAGTGAGGAAAAGCTCCCAAAACCACCACAAACATGAATAATCTACAAAAGGTACTTCGGAAAGACAGCCCAACACTCGACCAGGCATAAAATAAAATGTATCCAACAAATAAATAAAAACATAAAACGCATTAACGTATCACAGCGTTTTCATCCCAGATTAAAACTTCTTCAGATATAACAGTAGCAGTAAAAAAAGCATCAAATTGAAATCCTAGTTTTGTCTCCTATTTCTGCAGATTCAGCTGTGGTGCAGCATGTGTAGCCTCTGCAGCTGCCTTAGACTGCTCTGTCCAATGCACCTAGTGCTAGGATATGGGGATGGTCACCCTCTGCAACCACCTTAGACTGCTCAAGCCATTGCACCTAGTGTTGGGTCATGTGGATGGTCACCCTCTGCAACCACCTTAGACTACAAGGTGTTTGTTACAGTATGACTGATTTTTCATGCATTTAAACTTTGAAAGAACTGGAGTGGCTTTTGTGGGAGTGACCCATCTGTGGGCGTGGGTCAAATAGGGGTGTTCCTTGAGTATGGTGTGGGTGGGGCTTAAGGGGCACCACAGCAGTAGTTCACCTAGGGCGCCGTTTCAGCTAAGGCTGGCCCTGGATGAAGTTAAGCTGTTGACCAGTATGCACCCATCTTGGAAGTCTTTCATGTATGCCTCTTTGTTTATTCCCATCCCCGGTATTCCAGTAAAGCTGTCTGAAAATCTAAATCTGCACTTCCGTCTGTAGTACCAGATAACTTTAAATATTTGGGTTCTGAGAATCATTCAAAAAGCCTAAAGCTGGCATTGGAATCCCCATTTTCCTTTTCAAGGGAATCCTCTGCATCTGTCCAATCAAATCACCCATTTCCTCTTATCCTAGATTTCATACTGTCTCAGGTGTTACTATTTTCTCCATATCGAATATGGACAGAATTTTATTCTAAAATGTTTCTGGTGCCAAAGGAAGGAACCTGTAGTCCTGCCGTAGACCTTTCTTTTCTAAATCTTCACATCAAAATCCCAAAGTTCAAGATGCTTTCTATACAGTCTGTTCTCTCTCATTCCACATTTCAGTATTCTAGTAACTCTGGATTTAAATGTTGTGTATCACCACATTCCAATAATCAAAGATTACATATGCTTTTTACAGTTTTCTGTGCTGGTTTATATTTTTATTTCTCTGCTTTAGCCGTTGGCTTGTCTACAGCTCATGGGATGTTTACAGAATGCCTAGGACCTGTAATAGACTATCGGAGGCTACAGGACATTCTCATTTTATTTTTCATATTTAAATGACTGCTTATTTTCAAATGTTTTACACATTGTCAAGAATCTCTGGATTGGGTAAAAAATCTTTTTTTTTTAGTCTGAAATCTCAGATGAACATAGGGAAATCTTCATTCATCCATTCTCGCAGAGTATTTTTTCTGAGATGTCTCCTGGACACATCCATCATGGATGGCTTTTCTTTCTCAGAACATAGTCGAATTTTCCAAGGAACAATGAAATCAGTTAATGAATATCTCAGGGTTCCAGGTTTCATAACCTGTAAATTTCTCATGATTCCTTTGACCAGACTTAAAGCAAGGAAAATTCAGTGGTTCCTCTAATCAGTTTGGACCCAGCACTCCTGTCATTTCAGATTCTGTTACTGAAATTTGTAAAAAAAGAGTTGCATAAACAGAGGAAAACAAGATCTAACCCCTTTTACAAACTAGTTGTGGTAGTGTGGAAATTAGCAATGCATAATCTATCCCTGCAAGGTACCTGAATTCCATCAGAGCAGAATATCATTGCAGACAAGCTGAGCAGGACCAAAACAGACCCCACGAATGGAAGTTGGAAGGGGGAGGGGATGCAGGAATTGATTGTAGTATGGGGAAATACTAGGATAGATCCATTTGCCTCCATTCTTCACAGGCAGTTAAATAAATTCTTCTCCATGACTCCTTGCAAAAAAGGCCTGGACTAGAGATGGATGGGAATGTTTCAGTCTAACTTTCTACCCTTTTCTGTGAAGACCAGGGTTATTCTAAAAAGTCAAGCTCTCTCAGAATAATTGTCGTGATCCACTTTTGCCCCAGGTAGTAGTGGCTCTCGCCAGTTTGCAAATGCACAAGGGCAATTGCTACAAGCTTCCTCACAGGGTAGACTTACACAGGACAATGGTTGTTTGATTCACCTAATCACCTTTTGTTTCTTCAGCTCACTTCCTGGATAGTAGAATTTTAATACCTTTTAAGAACCTGATTTCAGAGAACTTGCAGCAGGTATTAAAAGAGGCTAAGAAACCTGCTGCTAGAAAATCCTATTTGACTAAGTGGAAACATTTTCTAGTTGGTACCAAACAAAAAACAAGATAACCACATCGCCACAGTAGTCAAGAAATCCTTCTACGTGGCACACCTCATCACAAAAGGTTTCTCATCAAGAAAAAAAGGTCATTTTTCCCCTCTACTCATCACTCATTAGACCCCTTATAGAGTAAAACGCCCATTTTGGTATGTACCTCACAAGACATCTACAACAACTGGAAAGGCCACAGAAATACCTCACTAAGAGGATTACCGGCCTCAAACAGATGTCCTACGCAGATCATCTCAAAAAACTCCAGCTTTACTCCGTTGCATATCGCCTACTCGGAGGTGATCTCTGCCTAACATACAAAGCTATATCAAACCCAGAGCTGCTGAACATGCTCCACTTAAAGAAATCCTAATCCCTCCGAGCTACATGCTCTAGGGACCTAAATCTTGTCACCACAATAAACAGAACATGCTGGAGGGATAGATTCCTATCTCAGAGACTTCTCATACTCTGGAACAAACTACCTATCTATATCAAACACAGCTCCTCATTAGCACTCTTCAAGAAAAATCTTGATGATTGGATGGGAAATAGAAAATTCACCCCGGGGATCACCTCTGTGGCTCTGCTCGACAGTGGCACAGGAAAATAATTTTCTTGGGTGGCAAAAGCCAGGGTACCTTTTTGTCTGGGCTTGTATAGGCCCCAGGGCCAATAGCCTAGTACCTACCTATGAACCCTTGTCAAGCTCAGAAGCTTCTGGTTCAACAGTATTTGTGTGAGGAGTTATCCTCTGGCCTTTCTTACTCTTCTATCAAGATTCATCCCCCAGCCATCTTTGCGTGTCTGTCATTGGATCCCCCCTTTTCTGCCCCGCCTCAAGTGAAACATATGTTCATCATTCACACCGTGTCAGTGGTGTGTGGTTTCTTCACCTGTACAAACTTGCACTGGAAGCTTTCCAGAACTCAGAATCCCCTACTCTGACTTCCCCATCAGGGGAAGCCTAATCCCTGTCACAGAAAGTTATAAAGGTTTTACTGCCACTTCTGGGACTCTCATAGTTAAATCTGTTCAACAGCCTGCATTGGTAGATTACAGCTTCCAGACTCAGATAGGATCCATTTGGGAACTTCCCTTCCTCTAAAATACTTTCGATTTCTATCTGTTTATTTATATATATATATATATATATATATATATATATATATATATATATATATATATATATATATTTACACACACACACACACACACACACACACACACACGTATATTTGTGTGTGTTAACATCTTATTTACTACTGCTAATTCCTCTAGGAATTTTAGTTTGCTATTATGTTGTTTGTAAGTTTAATACTACTATTAAGCAGTTATGGGGCTTTTCTAAAGTGTTCTATGAGTGATACTGGGAAACAGATGTCCTTTAGTATCAGATAAACACTAGGCCTATAGTTTTTTTTTTATTTTTATTTGCTTGCTTCATTTGGAAGTTCTTTTTTTTTTTTTTTTTTTTTTTTTAAGAAATGTTTTATTAATTTAACATATTTACAATATATGTACAGAAAGGAAGAAACTCAACATCACATATTGTTATGCAGTGATAGGAATACATTGAATCATATCAAGGTAATCGTATACAATTAAGACATTAAGAGTCTTGGTATTTCAGTAACAACATTTCAAGGTTATCCCAACCACTAAAAGTCTTAGTATGATTTATAGATCTTATTCTCATCACTTCTTTTTTTTCTGTTTTACATAGTATTGCTGTCAAATTTTTTGAATGTAAGAACTAAGTTCTAGTTCCAATTTTTTTGTAATAATTTTTCTAGCAACTGCCAAGAGGGCCCAAAACATTTTTTTGCTCTCTGGCTTTTACAGATACATGAAGTGGAGCATTCCTTGATATTACTGATCTATTTAAAGAACAGTTATCACACCACAACCCCTTAAAACATACTTGTGTCTTCCTACTATACATCTGATTTTTTACAATCCATAAGCATGTATATCTGTTCAGCTTTTACATCCTTACATCTCCAACAAACTAAAGAAGTCATTATACTAAACTTAGAGATTTTATACGGAGTAACAAACATTCTATGTCTATATTTCCACAAAAAAACTTTCCAGTATAAACTTAGTTTGACTAACTGATTTAAGTAACAAAGGTTTATGCTTACCATCTATTGAGTCACTCAGTCCACTACTATCTAAAAAGTTCCAGAATTTTGCATCACAATTATTATTTATAATTAACTTGTATAACTTGGCAGGCTTCTTTGTTGGTCAGTCTACCTTTGATAATAGCATTCATATATCCATATAATGGGGGAATAGTGTTCTGTTCCTCTTCATTTGTATTCTCCACAAATTCATTTAATTTCTTACTGATGGACAATATTAACTGGTTATCAGATTCAATCGGCTTGTATTCTTTCATTAAGTATTCTGGGGACTTCGCCTTTTTCAAAGCAATCAGACCATAATACTAATCCATTCCTTTTTAGTAAATACATTTTAACAGTGTTCAGAGTTTCCTTAAATCTAGAAGTGTATGCAAAGGGCAAGCACAAAAATATGCATTTTAATATTAATGGAGTTTTAAAAACAATTTTGTAACTGTTTTAAGAATTGATTTCATACAGTACATGCAGAGTCTAAGGACTGAAATTAATTTCCTTCTAAGGTAAATTGTTAACCAGATGAAACGATTATTACATATTTCTAATGTATCATATTTAATACATTTATAAAAATTTAGTATAATCTGCTCTGGGATAGTTTTCCATTGACTTGTGTAAGATGCGTCTATCCAGAATGTAATAGAGTTAAAACTTGTAGCAACAGAGTAAGATTCTATATCTGGGAAGCTAATACCACCGCACTCCTATAATCAGATAGATTTCTATAAGCAATTTTCAGCTTTTTAGGATACCATAAAAATGAAGTTAAGATTTTTTCCATTTTCTTTAAAAGCTTTTTTTGGCCAGGTATTAAAGCTATTGAATGCAATGTATGTATATATATATATATATATATATATATATATATATATATGTGTGTGTGTGTGTATATATATATATATATATATATATATATATATATATATAAAATCTTGGGTAATCATTTTAATAAGTAGTAATGTATCCTCAAAACTAAAAAAAGCATTCCATTTTTAATAAGTAACACCAGTTACTTTTTCAAAATTATTATTGATAATCTTACTCGCATCTTCGTAGATTTTTATTCATAAATATTTTAGTTCTTTTCCTTCCTAACTATATTTGTTTATCTTTAAACTTACTATGTAGTAATTGATTTAACACTAAAGTTTCAGTTTTATTATAATTAAATGTCAGCAATTATACTCGAACCGTTTCAGTTTCTTGTCTGTTTCGTAGATGGAATAATGTAAATTTCTTATATTTACATTTATTTTACATTTGTTTTACTGGGAAAGTCCGACTTGGAATGAAGACAATTTTCAACGGAGGCCCAGGGAGAAATGCTCCAGATTCATGTCTTTATAACATGGGAGGAAACCAGAGCACCCAGAGGAAACCCACATGAATGCAGGGAGGACATACAAACTCCACAAAGAAGGTACCCCAGCCGGGAATCGAACTGATGAACCTCTTGCTGTGAGCCAATAACGCAACCATTACACTACTGCACCATCCAATAGTTACATATATAATTTTATATAGTATGTGTCTCTATGTATGTGTGTGTGTGTGGGTATATATATATATATATATATATATATATGTATATATGTATATGTATATATATATATATATATATATATATATATATATAAACACATACACACACATATATATATATTATATATATATATACATATGCATATATATATAAATATATATACATATATATACATATACACACACACATATATATTTTATATATATATATATATATATATATATATATATATATATATATATATAGTATATAGTTATATATAGAGTAGCTACTTTAATTAGTAAAACATCTGTATTTTAAATTGACAATCTTTAACTGAGAATCCAGCTGCTTATACTATTAGCAAAGGGCTTGATTACTAATGTAAATAGTAGATTGGACAAGGGGCACCATTACTTTGTGCCTGTATTTAAAGTAAATCCTTAAGAAAGCTAAGATCCAATTTTAACACGTGCTTTGAAGTCTGTATACAGGTTTTTTAATTTTCCAATTAACTGTTCTGGAAATGCAAATGCTTCATAAGTTCATAGGTTCATAGGCTGGTACTAGGCTATCAGCCCTAGGGCCTATACAGGCCTAGCCATAACAATTCCCAGGCTATTTCTTCTCGCATTATTTACTTTCCTGGACCCCTGTCTAGCAGAGCGACTGACGTGATCCCTGGGGTGAATTTCCTTTCTCCCATCCAATCGTCAAGGTTTCTCTTGAAGAGGTCCAAAGAGGCACTCTGCTTTACATGTATGGGCAATCTATTCCAGAGTCTGGGGAGTCTCTGGTTCGGGAACCTATCCCTCCAGCATGTTTTGTTTATTGTGATGACAAGGTTTATAGCTGGAGTTTTTTAAGGCGGTCAGCGTAGGGCATCTGCTTTAGGCCTGTTATTCTTTTAGTGAGGTATTTCTGAGGCCTTTCCAGTTGTTGCAGATGTCTTGAGAGGTACATACCAAATGGGCGTTGTATTCTATAATGGGTCTAATGAGGGATGAGTACAGTGGGACAATGACCTCCTAAGTTTTAAACCATTTGATATGGTCAACCATCAACTGCTCTTGAACATACTTAAGTCTCTCTCTCTAGATACACAGGCTTTACAATGGTTTAAATCCTACCTTGAAAATAGGTAACAGGCAGTACTTTGGGAAAATAATCTATCCTCTCACCTTCCTATTACCCTGGGAGTCACCCAAGGTTCTATCCTGGGCCCTCTCCTTTTCTCAGTTTTCATCAATGATCTTAATCTAATCATTCCTCAAGCAACATGTATCCAATATGCTGATGACTCCACACTAATATGCTCAGCTACCTCTGCACCTCAACTTCAGTCCATTACCCAAACAGTGCTTAACACAGTAGAAAAATGGTTCCTACAGCATAGCCTCCTCCTGAATCCTAAAAAGACAAAACTACTGCTCTTCACTCCCACTCAAAGGTTCCCCCCAATTGACTTCACAGTTTTATCCAATGATGGCATCATTATATCTCCCGACCCAACTATCAAGCTCTTAGGGGTAACAATAGACCATAGTCTTAGCTTTGACACGTATACTAACAACAATAAAAACAGTAAACAAAAAATTAGGCTCCCTCTATAGGATTAAACCCTTCCTAACTCCAACAGCTAGAACCACTATTGCCCACACCCATCTAATTTCTACCCTCTTCTATGCCTCTCCCATTTATACCAACCTATCAAAACACAACCTTAACAAACTCGCTACCTCCTATAACAATATTGCCAGATTTGCTACTGGTTCCTCATATAGAACTCACCACTGTCAAAACCTTAAATACCTAGGTTGGTTAGAATTTCATAATCAACTTCAGTTTCAACAACTTATTATTGCCCATAAGATCATTTATCTTCCTAAAAATACTCCTATACTTAATGGCCTTCTTACCCCCTACAGTAATTTGACAACCCTTTGCTCAGCCAATAAAGTACCTAGTATCCACAGTCAAATCCAAAAATAAGGCCGGTGATTCACTGTTTGCCAATACTATTGGCAAATCCTGGAACCTGCTTCCCATGAAACTCTCATCTCTCTCCTCAGCAAAACTGTTCAAAAAACAACTCAGAGAATACCTTATTAAACCACTGGTTATGCTCATGTAGTAACCCAGACTAATCCTTCCACCACTTTCTCTGAACCCTACCTACATAACCTTTTGCAATTTAATTCCAGTTCTCTCTATGCCTTAGAGAGTAGACCTACCTAGTCTAATTTTTAGTCTCTACAACTCTCTCTTACATTCGATCCTCTACTAACTTTACACTTGCATAGATTGCTGCTTGCAGCATTAACTTGCTATCACATATAAAGATCTTTATAGACTTTCGTTATTTCATGCTGCCTTAAAGTTGCTACGCTACTATAGGATAATGGGATGACTCACTGCTTAATACTGTACCTGGAGCTGTAATATTTGCTATTGTATTTTTTTATATTTCTCTTTCTTAATAGTGCACCACTTAAAATTTGTTTATTGTTTAATCTTTTTCTTATTATTCTGCTACTTTAACACTACTTTTTTATCTATAAAACATTTGTATTCTTCACCTTAAAATAGTACTATACCTAAATTTGTTACTTTTTTACTTATTTGTACCTGTAGTTGCTAATATTTTGCTTGTGTGGAGCTTTTCTCCCCGGGCCTCTACTGAAAATGGACATATATCCAGTTAGACTAGCCCAGTCAACAAATGTAAAATAAATAAAATAAATAAATAAATAGTTCCAATCTACAGAATCAAAAACTCTGTCGATAGCTAAGCTAATTCTTGTTCATTCCTTTTGCTAAATCTAAGATAGTTACTACCCTTTTTATATTATCGTATGTTAATCTGACTATAAATCCTGTTTGGTCTTAATTTATGTACTATATCTCTTAATCTTATAAAAAAATGGAAGTAAATATTTTATAGTCTATATTTAATAATGAATTAAGTTGGTTTCCTAATAAATAGACCTCTTATCCTTTCCTTGTTTATGTGCAAGTGAGATTACAGAAGATTTCCACGAGGGAGGAATTATTTTGTCACTCTGAATAAATTATTCCTGAAAACATCACTTAGTAATTCTAAAATATTTAATGAAAGCAAACTATATAATTCCATACTTAAACCATATAACCCTGAAACTTTTACCATTTTCCCTTTTTTAAAACCTTTTTTAACTTCTGTCAGGTTTAATAGGCTTATTCAACAGAGATATTTGTTGGTCATGAAGTTTATTAGTAACATTTTTCTTTAAATCATTGTTAAGTTTGTAATCATCAGGATTATTATTTTTAATTTAAGATCCTCATGATTTTTTTTTTAAAATAAGCATTTCCTCTATGTCTGAAGTAAGCTTCTTAATGTGAGGATTTCAGAGATTGATTTTTGACCTTTTGCTTAACATCTTACTTCTATTATCTAATCTATGTAGATTTTTTGAAGTCATCACATAACTGTGCAATTTTATTTTTTCTAAAGCAACCTCCACTTTATGCGTTAGCACTGTTTGATATTTTGTCATTAATTTTTTAATGATTTCAGTATTATCTGATTTCTTTGATTGTTGTTCAAACCTCACTTTGTGTATTTCATTTTGTATTTCTAGCAACCCTTTATCCCACTCCTTCATTTTATTACTAGCCCATCTTCCAATTCTGTCTTTAATATGCATTTTAAGGAGTCAGTGTATGATTTTCCTGACCTGACCATTATCAATCAAAGATAAAAAAAAATTCTCAATTTGTTTCATTTGGAAATCCTGACAGAAAATATTGCATTTTTTCACTTTTTTCTTCATTTGTGGTATTTACTACTTATTTAACACTGCTATTTTTATTGTTAAATCACAATTTTTACCACAAATTAGTTGATTTACATTTTCTATGGAGATTTTGTTTTTTGACTAGGGGATTTCTATGTAAATGCTTATTTGTGCCATTTTAAAAGGTTTCCATTTGATTTAATGGTATATGTTTGATTTTTTTTTTAATTATCTGGGCAAGTAAATTTTACTCAGTACTGTGACTTTTTGTTCTGTAATTTACTACACTGTGCAGATTGTAGAACAAGGCTTAGCACAATTTAAACTGTTTGTGCTATGTTTTATGCATTTCAGCCCTACCTGCTGTATGGTTTATATTTAAGCAATAACCAATGAGTGGGTGTGGTATATTGAAGATTTACCAGATGTTGGTGTGATTTGATCATGAGTTTGTAGCCTGAGTAATTAAAGCCAACTGTGGGTGAATAGTCAGTATATCCACACCCACAAGTCAGTTATTGCTATTCTACAATTGTATCATTTAAGAAATAAATTACTTTTCTTAAAACATGTCATTGCACAATGGTACTTTTGTGTTCCTCCGCACTGTTTCCTCATTCTTCTGCTTTGTTGATGTACCACACTTGCATATGGGAATTAAATCCCCATGCTTACACAGTACATCAGTGGTTTGGAAAGCAAACAGTGGAGAAAGGAAGATTTCCATTACTTTTTCTTTTTCTCTTTTTTTTCTTTTTTTTTTTTTTCTTTTGAAAAAAAAAAAAAAAACATGTAAAATCCAGAGAGTTTAGAGGTACGAGAGAGACAGGAGAAAAATACAAGGAAGATCAGGTACTTTAGTTTTGCAGAATGTACCTAATTTTCCTTGCATTTCCTCATACCTCTCAATCTTTTGGCTCAAGAAATGTCACACAGCCTTAAATAAGCGGTGTAAAGGTCCCTGTTGTTAATGTTGCTCTTAGACATTTGCTAGAATAGCAGAATTTATGCTATCGTGCATTGTGTTGTCATTATTTAGTAACTTCACTCATCAGTGATTTGCCAGAAAGCCACAAATTTTATGAGGGACAGACCTAAAATGTGAAGCAATGTTTTTCTGCACGTTTCTGAGTATTAATGAGCTATCATTGTATAATTTTTACTACTGCCCTTAGTCAGCCCTTAATAGTGTTAGTGTATTATTCTGGTTGATGTTTTCCCCTGACTTGATGAATTCTGTTATGGCTGCCCCCCCCCAAAAAAATCAAATCCAGTTGCGCCTAAAAAAGAAAAAAAATCAACAAAAACTTGCTTCAACGTATGGTTTTTGAAAATGTTGCTTTAAGGCAGCCTGCAAACCACTTCACTTTTTCCCTGTCACCCTCTGGTGTGAGCCCGCAGCCCTCTGTGGTATGGTGTGGAGGTCAGACACAGGAGAACAAACCCTTTGGGTGAGGGGCAGATCTGGGATAAGAGACCCCTTGCCACACATAATTCTCTGTCCCCAGATATTTTGTCCTCTAGTGCAGTTCATAGTAAGAAGATTCAGTGGTTTCACCAACCGCAGACAGAGAGGAGTGTTTTATTGTCAGCTAATCTCAGAGACCGTCATCCTATTCGTTATGACTATGGGGCTACCTTCTCTAGAGATCAGTCTGACACCACAGATTTTAATGGGGACTATGATGCATGCAGACAGGAGTGTACACTCTGAGTCTGTCCAGTCTGACTCTTCAGAAGGTGAACATGTTCAAAAACCTAAGCAAGTGTCCACCACAGATACTAGCTAGGTTTAGAGATGTATTTGGCTGGAAGTAATCTTAGGGCTATGCCAGAGATTGGCAAAGTTTATGATCTTATTGAAGATGAGATTCCAAATCTTTTGTCTGTTCCTCCTGTTACCATCAAGGTCTCTATAAAGCTGCTTGTAAAATCCCTCTGGTTTGTGTACCAGGTCCTAAAAAGGCTTTGAGGAAATACAAGGTGTACTGTGATCTTGCAGCTCACTTTGCTCCATTGTCAGCTGACCCACCTATGGTGTCTCCAGCTGCCAACTCTAACAAGAGGGCCTTAGCTTCTTCTAACCCTATACCGCCAGATAAAATTGGCAAGTGAGGAAAAATAGTTGGCTCATTCTAGTAATTTATTCTTTAGAATTTTAAATTATCAGGGCTTCATGTGCGACTTTATTTTACAATGTGTTTACTCACAGTTTAGATGACTTTGCTGTATCCTTGTCTGCTGAACAGAAGTGTTATGCAAATGAGGTTGTTCTAATGTAACTCTGTTTTGAAAACATGCTTTCAGGAGTATCTTTGAAGGTGCAGACACTATTTATAGAAATGCAGCTGCTTCTGTTGTATTGAGAAGGTATGCCTGGTTTCATAACCAGCTGTTTTCTAAAGATTTAAAAAGATGAGATTGTGAATGCTTCCTTATGTTCTGAATTTGTTTGGTCCTGCTGTTGCCCATTTTCTCAAACAATATGATGACAGAGGTAAACTGATACATGGAGTATCTAGAATATTTCATATTCTCAGGTACTTCCCTAACAAGGTGTCAAATGTCAAAGGGCAGAACAAACAAAAATCCCACCCTAAAATGAGTCAAGATACCAAGAGGAAATGGCAGGAGGATAACGCTTCCAAACAAAATAAAAGGGTTCCTTTCCATCCCTTTCTCCTGTCCCTCATCCCCTTTCCCTGTCCCCAAGACTTTCTCCTCATCCCAGCAACCTGGCCATAACTGGGTACTCAGAATATTTCAGTGAAGATTCTCTTGGAAGTGGACAGATAATCCTCCTCTCTTCAGGAAAATCCCATCACCTTCAGACCAGACACATCTCATCTCTCCAGTTTTCCTTCACATGTTGCAAGCAGGAGTCATAGAACTAGTTTCTGCCCTGCACCATAAAAAGGAAAACGATTTTACATCAGAATCTTTTTGATACCAAAAAAGGAGCTATAGTGAAGACGTGTTAGATTAGTCATACCTAAATACAATTCTGAAAGTACCCAAATTCAAAATGCTCACCCTGCAGACCGTACTATCCCTTCTTCTGGACCACACTGTTTCATGTTGACTTTACATCTGAAAGATGTTTATCATTACATTCCAATTACTCTCAACTTCAAGATGAACCTGCAGAAGTTCCGTCTCATACACACACAAAGAATCGTCTTCCTGGAGTTTATGATGGGCACAGAAAACAAAGCATGGCCTTTCTACCAGAAAACAAAGTCTTGACTGTTAATAACATTTTCAGGGATTTCTCTCTCTCCAAGAAGCAGCTTGCACAAGAGAGTTTCTCTAAATT
The DNA here is from genome assembly GCF_019279795.1 of Protopterus annectens. NCBI lineage: Eukaryota > Metazoa > Chordata > Ceratodontiformes > Protopteridae > Protopterus > Protopterus annectens. The sequence goes on from NC_056729.1 coordinate 746,634,576, forward strand.
CTAGGCTTCATAGCATTAATGATTATCATGAGATCACTGGCCAGGCTCCATGTGAGAAAAGACTCAGTGGTACTTAAACTTGTTGGATCCAGCACCTGCTTCCCTTGGAATTACAGATACCAGTGCTGGATTTTGTGAAATGAGAGTTACAGTGCTGGAGGAATTGGATGTCTCTCAATCCAGACCTGTTCTTTTCCCTATAGACCCCAGTTCAGCCAGTCTAGATGGGCTAGTCAGATTTTGTATGGGGAACAGTGTCCATGGGAGTTCTAGTGCAAGGCAAATGGGGTCCTTCAGATGCTACATGTAAACATAAAAGAAATGTCAACAGTGATTTAAACCTTAAAAGTTGTACGCCACTTATGGTCTACAGGCCTCTTCTTTATTGGTCACAGACAACAGCACAGTTGTATATGGTACCTGAACAAACAAGGAGGTACAAGGTCATATCATACCCTCTTTGTTAGTTGGCAATAATGGCCTGGGAGTTAACCTCGCAGCATTTTCTGATGATTCATGCCACATGCATCCTTTCAGAGGAAACCCTAGTGGCAGAGAGACCAAAAAGACTCCAGATGGACCCTCATGAGGAGAAACTTAGTACAGAGGTCTGCCTGGATTTGGACCAGATGTGGGGAATACTAAAAATAGTTCTGTTCTCCTACTCTCAAAACAGACAGAAAAAATTGTTTAAGAAATCCTTGTAGTCATTCTTGTTCCCTCAGATTATAAATAATCAGATAAATATTCTTTTATGCATTTCCACCCTTTCCACCAATACAAGAGGTACTTTTGAAGATTCAGGTAGAATTACCAAAGATAATAATATAATAAATAATATTGTGGTTACCACCTTTAGGCCCAAGCAAAGTTACTTCTCCCTTTTAATGGAATTGGCCAAGGGCAATTACCACAAGCTTCTTCATGCTCTAGATCTACTCACACAATGTCTGGGATGACTAGTACACCCAATTAGAGCAATTGCTACGGACAGCCTGGATGATTCTGTCTTGATACCTTTTAGGCAGCTGTTCTATGAGGATATGCAGCAGATACTAAAGGAGACTAGAATTCCTGCAACTAGAAAATGGTATATTTACAAGTGAATATGTTTTCTGCATGGTGCCTATGTGATATCAGAGAACACAGTATGGTGTTTACCTTTCTGATTTTAAAATATTTGCATGAGTTACTCAGTAATAGCTTATGATGTTCTTCGTGTTTCACTGTTGCAGTCATTAGATTTGGGTAATCTGCTGACAGGTTGCCCTCAGTCGGCCTGATTAACAAAGTCTTGGGTCCTACGTCAGTTGCTGTCCCTTCTTCCATGACGTCAGCTCGTCAGGGGTATAAAACATGCAGCCGATGCCATTACATCAGTCTTTCTTGCCGCGTGGTGCCTGAAGCAGAAGTAGTTCGCAAGTGCCGGCCGTCCAACTCCTGAAATATTCGTTTTCGAGTTTCAGAACCAAAGTCTTAAACTAAAAGCTAAGTACCCAGTTGGGCAAACTTTTTCTTGCTCCTTTCCGATGTCAGTAAAAGTTAATAATTGCTTTACTTGTGGGAAGCAAATACCTCATAAGGATTTTCATTTGTACTGTATTCCTTGCCTAGGCCCTGACCACAACTTGCCTTGCTATCAGTTTTGTGCTAAATTTAATCAACACACTATGAAACGTTGGTATATTTTTGCTTCTAAATATTTTGGCTCAAGATTTAATTATCCAGAAATGTCGTCGGTTAGTAATCCGACTACCGGAATACCTAAAAAATGCAAAGAAAAAGACAGAGACCGTCAAGGTCCAAAAGTGATGACGACACTTCTCCTAAGCCTGTCGCCAGTTCGCCGCTACTCAGTGAGGCGCTTTTGCAGCCCCTGATACCCACTACTTCTGATTTGTAGGCCTCTACTGAGGCCGCGAGATGCATCATTTAGGGAACCCGCGGATGTCTCTACCTTAGATGGGTCCGGAGGCAATGTGCAGGCACCGGCTTCTAAGGGTGTTTTCAGGCCTACAGATTTGTATATTAGACCAATGCTATCTTCAAAACTAAGGCCAAAATCTAAATATATGTCTAAAAAACCTACGCCTGGGCCACATGTGCAGGCCCCTATACCTAAAAAACAAACAATCAAAATGGCTGAAGATTTAATTACTCTGATCAGGGGTAGCCAACCCCCTCCTTCTAAGAGGCCTAGGCAAGACATTGATTATGAATCTTCTGAACAGGATTCTATTTCTTCTGACTCTTCTAATGAACAGGATTTGTCTATTCCTACTTATGAGGACACTGATGCAGAAGATTCCATTCCTTCTGCTTCTCCCCCCGAGGATTTTTCTTTTGGGGAAACTTTACATACCTTAAGGGAACATTTCCACTGGGGAAAGTCAGGATTTCTCTGAATCTAAAAAGAGACTTGGGGATTTTCTTCTTCCTCAGCATAGGCCTTTGGCTATACCTCCTATTCTAGACATTGTTGATGATGTTTTTTCAGAATCTAGTATGGCTCCTGATTCTCTGCCTCAGGCTCTTTTTTCTTTTCAAAAATCCTATTGCTGATCCTGAAACCATTTCTCAGGGTCCCAAGGGCATTAAGGCCTCTACTGCTAAAAATCCTACCCCTTCTGATAGAAATTCCAGGGCGCGGGATAGATGGGGTAAGAAGGTTTACACTTCTGCAACTTTAGCAATCAGGGCTCTAAACTGCCAATTTCATATGCTTAAATATCAACAGTATATCATGGGACTACTTAAACAGAAAATGATGTTAATTTCTGACTGTGTGGAAAATAAAGATTTGCAGGATTTATTAAATTCAGCTGAACAAGTTGGAAAACATACTTTGCAGTGTGGTTTTGATTCCTTGGAGGCCTCTTGCAGGCCTGCTGTAACTGGATCTGTGCTAAGAAGGCATGCTTGGCTCAAAGAGCAAACTCTGCCTGACCATGTGAAAGGAAAATTGTTGGATGCTCCTTTACAACAGGACCTTCTCTTTGCTAATAAGGCTGACAAAGTGTTAAAAAAGATGGAAGATAAAGCTAAATCTATGCAAACTGTGAAAGATTTCTTACAAGTGCAACCTCCAAGATTTAGTAGGCACTGGCCTACTAAGAACTGGTCCTTTCCAGTTCCTTCGAGAGCCACTCAAGTCAAATCCAGACATTCCAAAGGCTCTAGGTTTCAGTCACAAGGAACTTTTAGAACAAAACAATGGGGTGCCGCCTCCTCCAAATCTGGAAACAACAAGGCACCCTCCAATGGTAAACAGTCTCAATGACTTCCCTCTACAATCACCAAGCACTTACCTTTTAGCCGCCCCTTTGGGGAGAAAGCTGGCACTTCATGCACGAAACTGGCAACTTATTACCCAGGACAAATGGGTTTTAAATGTAGTATCCCAGGGATACAGATTTCATTTCCACACGTTGCCAATCCCAAACGGATGGCCAGATCTGCACCCAAATCAGTGGGCAGAGGCCCAGAAACAAGTTCTGTCCCTCATGAACATGGGGACTATCCAACCAGCACCAGAAGAGGAAAAGGGACAAGATTTCTATTCAAGGCTTTTCCTGGTACCCAGAAAAGACAAATCATGACGTCCAATTCTGGACTTGTCCACTTTAAACACATTTCTTGCCATTCCAAAATTCAAAATGCTAACTCAACAGTAACTACCTATGCTAGACAAAGATGCCTGGTTGGTAACTCTAGACTTAAAAGTGGCTAACCTGCATATCCCAATCAGGGAATCTTGCAGAAGATACCTCCGCTTCAAAGCAGACTATTTGCATTACCAGTTCTCTGCACTGCCCTTTGGCTTATCTACTGTGCCCAGGGTCTTCACAAAGTGCCTGGCTCCAGTAATTGCATTTTGCAGGCAAAGAAATATTCAACTATATCCATACCTGGATGATTGTCTAATTCAGGCAGAAAACAATGACATTCTTCTAAAGCATCTGGTATTTGTAAAAAGGGTTCTACTAGGGTACACCATAAACGAAAAGAAATTACAACTGGTACCCTCTCAAAAAATTACATTCCTGGGTGCAAGCTTGAATACAACTGCCCAGATGAATTACCTTATGCCAGAAATGCAAATTCAATTAGTGACTTACTTCAAACAGGTGGCCACAAAAACCCTGCTATCTGCAAGACAAATTCTGCAAGCCTTGGGGTTCATGGCCTCCTGCATTCTTCTAATTCCATATGCAAGACTGCATATGAGGAAACTTCAGTGGTACTTAAAAAGTTTATGGAGCCAACATTGTCACAGCCTGGAAACAATGATTCCTATTATACCTTGCCTGCAACTAGAGCTCCTATGGTGGGCAGAGGCCTGCCACCAAAACAAGGGACTGCCATTCACTCCACCCCCTGCCACCCAAACCCCAACTACAGACACATCGGACTATGCTTGGGGGGCTCATTTGGCAGGAAAGTGCATTCAGGACAAATGGAGCCCAAATCAAATGCACCTACATATCAATCCGAAAGAGATGCTAGCTGTACAGAATGCACTGACAGCTTTCAAGGACTACCTTCATCCAGGACAACTAATGATAAAGATGGACAACACCACAGTTATGTGGTACCTAATCAAGCGGGGGGGGGGGGGGTACACATTCCTACCCCCTTTGCATACTAGCCATGGCATTGTGGAACACGGCCTTGACCTACCAAATACAACTACAAGCACAATTCCTGTCAAAAAAGCTAAATACTCTGGCAGACGAACTAAGCAGACATTTTATAGACCCACATGAATGGAAACTGGAGCCACAAATTTTCAACATGTTGGCAGGCAAATGGGGGAGTCCAGACATATATCTTTTTGCCTCACCCCAGAACTATCAGTTGGACAAATTCTGCACAAGAATTCATCACAAAAAAGCTTGGAAATTGGATGCGCTATCATTCAGCTGAAAAAAACTATCAGTCTATGCTTTTCCCCCTCTACCTCTGCCCTCCAAAGTTCTACTAAAAGTCAGACAGGACAAACCAAAAATGATTCTGATTGCTCCAGACTGGCCTCGCCAACACTGGTACCCACTCCTGCGCAATGTGTCACACCTACCTACACCTACCTCAGACACCTTACCTGTCTCAGCAGAACTACCAAATTCTGCACAATCAGCTCCAAACTTTGAATCTTGCAGCATGGCTAATCAACTAATTTCACCCTTGGCGTCCCTCAGCAAACCTGTGATGGATGTCATTTTGGAGGCTAGAAGGCCTAGTACTAGAAAATCTTATGCTGACAAATGGAGAAGATTCTGTGCCTGGAACCGATCACAAGGAATAAACACAGCAATGCCCAATATTCCTCAGATTCTGCAATACTTAACTGAGATGCTTCACAAGGGCCTATCTTTTTATTCCATAAAAATCCATGCCTGTGCCATTTCAGCTCATTACAACACAGAATCACCCCTCTTCTCTCATCCTCTGCTAAAGCAGTATCTCAGAGGGGCCAAAAAATTAAGACCTCCCAGGAGAGCGCCAACTCCTGCATGGGACCTCAGTTTTGTTTTGGAAAAACTTACTCTCCCTCCTTTTGAGCCAGCTGCTACTGCAGACATAAAATTTTTCTCCTGGAAAACAGCTTTCCTGCTAGCAGTCACATCAGCTAGAAGGATTTCAGAATTACAGGTTCTTATGGCAGTGGAGCCTTTCTTTTTTTTTTCATCCGGACAGGGTGTCTCTCAGGACCATTCCACCTTTCATGCCTAAGGTGGTATCCAGTGTGGCTTTTAATCAGACCATTCATCTGCCAACTTTCTTTCCCAATCCACAGAACAAGGGTGAGTGGATTCTGCATTCATTGGATGTACACAGACAACTTTAGATTCTACTTAAACAGGACAAAATCTCTAAGAAAATCTGAACAACTATTGGTGGTATTTGCTGCAGGAGCAGAGGGAAAGGCTATTTCAAAGCAGACTATATCCAAATGGATAAGCCATTGTATTCGTTTCTGCTGTATGCACCATGGTAAACCTATCCCTAAGGGGATCAGATCTCATTCCACCAGGGCTGCATCTACTTCTGCAGCCTTTCTCAGAGGGGTTCCTACCAGAGACATTCTAGAAGCTGCTACCTGGAGCTCAGTTCATACGTTCACCAAACATTACCATTTACCTCTCTTCTCTAAATCCAGAGCTGGCTTTGCCACTGCTATCCTGCAGGGCTTTATAGCTGCTCCTAATGCTGTATAAATCCATCCTCCCAACCATAGCTTTGGGATTCTACCCAAATGTAATGACTAAAAAAGTGAAACACGAAGAACATAGTACAGTTGTGTACACTTACCATAAATGTAGATGTTCGAGTGGTATTCACTGTTGCAGTCCTGGTTACCCACCCTCCAGCCCCCTGTTTTTCTCTTACTATACCTCTCCTTTCTTTTACTATGCTTAAAAGCCTTTTTGGTGTATTTGCTTTTGTTTGGAGGTATATTTTTTGTGTTTTAAATTATATACATTAATATATATATATATATATATATATATATATATATATATATATATATATATATTGTTGTGTCTTTCGGCTTTTCCCAGTTAGGGGTCACCACAGCGGAACTACGGTCCGATAATGATTGGCAGTAGATTTTTATGTGCAAAGTTGCCGGCCCTGGTGCACAACCTTCAATGAAGGTATGCCCATTCATGCATGTCTCCAAACAGAAGACGCTCTAGCTGCGAATCGAACAGGACAGCGTCTTACTGTGAGGCGACAATGCTACCGCAGCACCACCACCGCAAATATATATATATATATATATATATATATATATATATATATGTGTGTATATATTTTTTTTTTTTTTTTTTGCTCCCCATTTGGAGGGCACCTGACATCTGGGGCAAGAAAAACTGATGTAATGGTGTTGGCTGCATGTTTTATACCCCTGATGACCTGACGATATGGAAAAAGGGACAGCAACTGACGCAGGACCCAAGACTTTGTTAATCAGGGCGACTGAGGGCAACCTGCCAGCAGATTACCCAAATGTAATGACTGCAACAGTGAATACACTCTAACATCTACATTTATGGTAAGTGTACACAATTGTACTTTCTGCATATTTCAAAACTGAATCTCTTTGCCATCTCAGCCTGCCTGCCCATGGTTCCCATTTTTTATATCCTTTTGTGGTCCATTTACAGAAAGGGGGGTTGCACATCAGAGCCCCCCTCAAAAGCAAATTCTTCATCCTTGGGATATCAGCTTTGCTCTTGAAAAATTTACCTGATCTTCTTCTGAACCTGCCTTTCAAGCTATTACTTGGAAAAATTGTTTTGCTTATTGCCCTGTCATCTACAAGGTGAGTCTCTGAGCTGCAAGCTCTCGTGGTGGGCTATCTGATTTTCCACAAGGACAGATTTGTTTTACATACTAATCCTCCTTTCATGCCAGAAGTTGTTTCTGAATTTATTTTGAGACGAGCCATCAATCTCCCAGTATTCTTTCTGGAGCCAAATAGTAAGGGAGAGATGATTCTGCATACATTGGTTTTGCACAGGCTGCTAGGGTACTACTGTGACAGAACTAAACTCTCAGGAAAGCTTAACAGATGTTTATTTCTTATTCTAAGACTAAGTGTCAGTCTGTCTCTTAGCAAATAATTGTTCATTGGTTGTCCTCTGCTGTTTTTTTTTAATTACTTACCACCATGATAAATCTATTCCAGGCAAGGTTAAGAAACGTTCCACCAGAGCCTTATCCTCTTTGGTGGAATATTGGAAAGTTGTGGACTCTAGCAGCATTCTAGAGGTAGCAACCCGGTCCTTTGTTCATACCTTTAGAAAGTACTACAAACTGGATTATTTCTCAAGTTCCATAGCAGGTTTTGCAAGGACCTTTCCTCCAGGGCTTTCCTGGATCTTTGTTTCCTCCTCCCAGGTAGGGTAAGCTTTGGGAATTTTCTTATATGCCAATGAGACCGTGTGAATGATGAACATAATACAGTTGTACAAGTCCTACTTACCTGTAACAGGAAACATTCAGGTTTCACACTGCCTTAGTGGCAGCATCCACCCACCATCCCCCTTATTTTTGTATACAGTTCAATAGGATTAAACATTGTTGTGTTAATTGGCTTTAGTTATTTGTGTTGGTGTTTTGCGACTGTGACTTGGATGGTTTCAGGCAATTCTTGCATCTAGTTCTCCTTGGTTCTTCCTAGTTGGCACTGAAAGCATGAATAACTGACTGATTGTGATAATGGTTAGGCTTCCCCTGATGGGAAGGGCTTAGCCAGTCCCCTGTCACAGAGAGTCAGAGGAGGGGATTCTGAGCTCTGGAAAGCTTCCAGTGCAAGTTTGTGCAGGCACAGAACCCATGTACTGCTGAGATAGTGTGAAATTCAAATATCTCCTGTTACTGGTAAGTAGGACTTGCACAACTGTGCTTTTGTTGAATGGATTTTACATATCAGCCCACCTAGAAGACAGGTGGCTACTTCTTGGGATCTTAATTTTGTATTTTTACTTTTGAACCTGCTCACAAGGCTGATTTGAAGTTCTTATCTTGGAAAACTGTTACTGATACTGCAAGAAGAGTGCCTGGGGTTACAAGCTCTTAAGATAATTCAACCTTATCTAATTTTTCCCAAATACAGAGGAAATTCTTTTATTTATGCATAAAGTGGTTTCAGAGTTTACCTTAGCCAGGTTGTACATCTCTGTTTTCTATCCAGAACCAAAAAAATAGGGGAGAAAGAATTTTACGCACTCTGGATGTCCACAGGAAAATCAGATAATGCAGTGAGAGGACAAATACCTTCAGGAATTCTGATAAACTGTTTATTTCTTATGAAGTTAAGAAAAGGGGCCAATTGGTGTCGAAAGACTATTTCTAAATAGTTGCTGCATGTCTTTTGTTACTCTCACCATAACAAGACACTTCTAGACTGGGTCAAGGCCCTCTCTATGGCACCTTAATCTATGGCACCTTAAGCTACTTCTGTGGATTTTTGGGAAGGATCAACTCTAGAAATGTACTAATCATAGCAACTTAGTTGACTGTGCACACTTTTCTCCAAATACTACAAATTAGCCTCTTTCTCTAGGTTCAGAGCAGGTTTAAGACTTCTTCAGGGGCTTCTGGACTCTGATCCTTCTACCCCCTCCTCCTCTCTTTCTAAGCTCTGGTGTTCTACATGTATATAGCCTAGGCTGCTCCAACGGTGATCTACTGATTAACAATACATTTGTGTAAGTGAACTAAGTATAACAGCTGATGATTGAATGAAACACTGTTGCAGTAGGAATACCCTCTTTCCTTTCCCATTCTTTTATTATGTTTATGCAAGGGTGTCCCTATTCCTTGCTCCTAGCATACACTTAGCTGGCAGGGCTCTAGCCTCCCTTACTCTGATAAAAGAAAGCTCTGAAGGTTTGTCACTCTACCACTGACTTTGTACTACTTATCACAAGACGTTCAGCAGTCACAGCATATGGGAGGCTCCCTTTAGCCATTGAAGCTGACTGGCTGTCATACTTGGCATGATATAACACCTATAGCTTCAGCTAGTGCAAATGTGATTTATTCGGAACACCTACTGTTCTGGTAAGTTTACTTACAACTGTAGTTTTTCTATCAGAAAGTCACAGGGAGATCAACCGAGTCTTCTTATATGAAAGCACCACCTCTCACTTTAGTGCCCTTGTTAGGAATATTTTATGTCTGCAAAGACAAAGAATTTACTGAAATTTTAGCAGTAATTTTAATGAGTTTTTGTGTAGAACGATGGGAGGAAATAACATAGATAAGTTTCATGTGATTTTTCTGTCAACTTGCAGTAATACTGAAAACATGAAAGAGCATTTATAGTACAGAGTATATGATTCAGGCAGCCAGTCATACATATTTCTTTTCTGTTTAAGAAAAGTATTAAATTTAATGCATCTTGAGTGAAGGATGAGAGATGAATGTGATTTAATACAGTTCAAGAGCTATTTGTACGTGGCTGACCCATACAGATGTGACTAGTATGCAGATATCAAAGCTAATGAGTGAGGTTTTGAAATGCCTACCATTCTGCTGCCTGCAAAGTCCAGTAAAACTAATCAGAAAAAAAAATATGTTCTAGTTTGATAGTTTAATACTGACCCACTGGGAACATTCTGGTTGGTTGATGTTTTTATGTTCTTTTCCAAGTTAATCCTTTGGCTGTAGGTATAAAGTAATGTCATGGCTAAACCACATTCATCCTTTTCATGAAAAAGGAAAGAAGGTTGCCAGCCCATCAGTTATAAAACCTTTTATTACTATTATTACAGTCTAACAGTCTTTAAATGTGCACTTTACCATAGCTTTTTCAATACCTTATCTCAAGAATTATGGACAAAGCCAAAAATAGTCAGAAACAAAGGATGTAAGTTGGGGACACTTAAGTATTAGCACTACAGACTTGGAATGTGAAGTAAAATAAATCTGTAATTTTAATGAATGTAATTTTTATCTAATTCACCACCTTTTTCTCAGGAAATTATTTTCAGAAGAAGCCAAAATCAGAGAAGTGTTGAAAACTGAGAACACTTTAGAAGTATGCACTTTGTCAAATGCAGCTGTCTATTCAAGTCTGGTGTGTTAATACTAATATTAACAATGCTTCTAAACTTGAGTACTGCTGAAGCTGAGACAAAGTTATTTCATTAAACAGGAAATATTGTGGAATTTGGACAGTTGAAATATCAATGATGGCGCACAAAAAACGATCAAAACATTATCATCTGGTTTAACTATTGTTGAGTCTGTAGGCATCCTCATGGAAAGAAAAACATATTTATATCATACTGCATGCAGTCTTTCAGAGATGCTGGTTTCATTGTCATTCTTTGAGATGACCTGGTCACAGTATGCTTGTCTGTATTAGGTCAGAATGACAGTTTGAAAGACAAGGTCGTATCCAGAGGCATGTGCCAAGATCAGATTATTCCTGGCACTGTGTTAGGGCTTGAAAACAGAACATTGCCTTGTCAATGTATGCTTGTCATTTGCTATCATCAAGGGAACTTTGACTTGCAGTACATGGAGTTTTCCAGGCTGAATTTGTATTTTATTTATACCAGCATCTGTTTGGAAGTATCCCCAAACCTTGTAGTGATTTTTTTAGAATTGTGAGCACATACCTTTGCAGTTATTGTTTCTAATCTAGGCATTGGTTTATTTGATCGCGAGAGGACAAAAACCTTCAGGAATTCTGATCAACTGTTTATTTCTTATGAAGTTAAGAACGTAACTAATCAGGAAAAAAAATGTTCTAGTTTGATAATTTAATACTGATCTATCAGTCTAGACTCAACCGAATCTGTAGGCATGTTTGTCTGTACTAATGTTCCTGATTTATTCCTGTTCATATCAGTGCGAGTATGTGGCATACCCATGTGTGTAGCTTAACTCTGTAGTTTTGTTTCCCATTCATCTTGCTCCCATATGTATAGTATTTTTGTATTCACTTTGATGTGAGACTTTGACCCTTCTGTTCCACCTTTAAGTCTCTACAGACTAGGTAGGTATGTGTTTCTGGTATCCTGCTTATTTTCTTTGTACAGTCCAAGAGTCAAGGCAGAGTCTTGGGCCAATGTTATTCTCATTATGTCTTAGGGCCACTATTATTCTCATTATGTCTTAGGGCCATTATTATTCTCATTATGGCTTAGGGCCACTATTATTCCCATTATTCATGAATAACATAACGCAGAACTTAAACTAAAATTAACTATGTATGCACATATCCTTCTCCTAGAGGCTCATAAAACTCATCAATTACTGCAACAAGGTAGTGTCAATTCAAAAGTCTTAGCCACTGGCTCTGCAGCAGTAAACGTCAAGTTAAACATAGCAAAACAAACATTATGTCTGTTCTGTACATCAAGTGACATCACTTCCTGTCTTGCACATAACAGATTTAAAAGGGAATATTATTAAAAATATTAAATAACGCTTGATCCCTCGATGAACTTCAACATGCATATAGACAAATTTACCACCAATGTTTTACAGCAACGTCATTATCTCTCTCACCAGATGCAAGAATGGCTATGGCCAAAAATGCCCTCTTACCAAATATTGAATATGCTATGTCCCCCTTATTTCTCTTTCATTCTCTAAAAAATTGCAAAAAATTTCATGTAGCTGAAAAAAATAGTTAAATTCGCTCTGCTTGCAGATACAAAGTGCCATGACTGTATCTTATTTGAAATAGCTCACTGGTTACCAATCACTAGCAGACTCACATTTCTTCATAATGTTCTGACATTCAAAATTCTAAAATGTGGATACTGCCCACTGCTCAAATGCCTAAACCATGAGGAAAACTACTCCCTAAGGAGTAGCCAAGAAAGAACACTCATTGACCAGAAATAGGTATGAACTATCCATTGGGGGGAAAAGCCCTGTGTAGAATAAGACCAGCTGCATTGAACCAGATACCTACTGATGAAAAAAAAAAGAAAAAAAAAAAATATATATATATATATATATATATATATATATATATATATATATATATATATAAAATCTTCAGACATTCAATAAAAACATCAGACAGCACCTACAAAATAAATACAAGTGTACATGCTTTCAAGAAATGGGCTAGGTTTGCATGTTAAAATCCAATGGTAGAGAGTTGTGTATGAATTTTTGGTCTTGCACATAATGCAGCTACTATATATTATAATGCAGTTTACTTATAACTGCATTATAATTCCTTACCATACTATTGTAATCTATGTTTTACTCTACTGTTGTACCCAAGTTTTGGCTGAAAAGGATCAGTAGATCAGCCCATCTACCCAGTCACCAAATTGTAAAATAAAACAAAATACATAAAATTAAAAAACTAATTAGGTATGTATCACTTCCAGCATTGCACAGAGACGTAAAAAAACTGGATAGTAAATCAGAATGACCACATTATGGGAAGAAGAATGGTGCTATGGACAAGCAGTGTGACATGGAGATGTGCCCAACATGGCAAACATCACTGCCAAGACAAGCTAGAAAGGCACACTTCGTGTGCAATGAAATATTGCACAGATGGCACTTTAGGCAGCCTACAGAGCTTCAGTACAAAGTGCCAAGCCAGCTCATCAATAAAATCAAGAGGAAAGGGCATAACATCAGGAAGAGAAAAACACACAAGAGCAACCACAAGGTATGACAAACTGGAAGGAAAGGAAAGGCAAAGCTAAACATTTTCAGTATATGAAGAAGGATTGTGGGGTAAGTAAAGGGGATTTCTTCAAAAAGGGACACAGGGAGAAGGAAGAAGGAAAGGCAGTGGGTGCAGAAAGGCAGGCACAAAACACAAGTACAGATAGAACGGTATGTACACAGGGGGGGGAATGAAAGTCGATGGACACCTAACAGAAGATGGGCAACTGGTGATGGGAAGAGATGGACAATGACCAGTGCATGAAGAGTGCCAGAATAAGGAAGGGAACACTTTCAAGAAGATGGGGCAGGGACCATATCCAAATGCTGGACCAACCCAATCAAGAAGATGGGGCAGGGACCATATCCAAATGCTGGACCAACCCAGAAGACAACACCCCCAGCATCAGTTACTTCCAGGACTGATGTCATGGGTAGCCTATGCCTCTTATGGCCCAATGGTTGGAGCCTGCCAGTTGTGCGACTTGACAGGTCACAGCAGGAGGCAGTCCACATAGAGGAGGACATGATCTGTTGGTGCACGTTGAATGATACTAACATCTGCAGCTAATACTGGGGGATGATTTACAACCCATCTGGGCCACTATCAAGAACAGGAGCATCCATCTGACTTTTGAAGTGGCCATGGAGGCTGTCAATGTGATCCTTTCAGGTCACCTTCAGCAAGGTGGCCTCCATCCTCCTGCTGTAGAGCATACCTGGTGATCATTGATGATCAGTAGGCAACTACATCCACTGTGCAACTGCATCACAATTGACCTCAAGACCAAGAAAAAGAGAGAACACATGAGTGCATACATATGGCTCACATACAGTGGCATTGCACAGCAGAGTACCACACAAGGCATACACACTACAGCACTAGAAGAGTGGCTCCTACCAACATCATCCACTGTAAAAGAAAGTATCACAGTATACAGGTGCAACAGCTAATGCAATACAAGGAAGAAAAAATGCTTACACTACATGCCTGGTTTTCTCTGCATAATCTTTGCTTCCCACTGCTAAAGCAGGTTAGAGTGATGCCACTACATGTTGTCCTACTAATGCTGGCACTGCTTACCAGAAAGGGTGATTATCAGGCTGTCAGAAAAATTCCTGTGCACTAAGAGCAAGAAAATATTGTTCTCTGTAATACAATATGCAAGAGCCCTGTAGTTCACAGCACCAGAGCCAGTATCAATACACAGGTCCACTCAAGGAGGGAAATGATAGTCCTTTGCACATGGGCACATGGTTGGACAATGCCATGCACAATGCAGAGCAGCAGCTGAGTGCTAGCAAACCACTTACACAAGAAGTATGAATACATACAGGTTATGTCCATGAACTTACAGGTCATATACTTCCTTACTGCCATACCAAGCACTGCTAGCATCACTTGGGCTGGGTTGTGCATTGCATTCCAGATGTCTTTCAGAGACAGTTGTGCTAAAGTGACTCGTTAGCGTAACTGCCATGTGATGAGGTCTTTATTAGTATGATTCTTCATGATAATACTTTCATACGAAAATCAGTGAAATACAAAACTCCATGCAGTACCTCTCTGGAAATGTATATGCAAATGTACAAATACTTAATGCATAATACCAGCCAGGTAATGTCCTCCAGCAAAGTAATTAATGCTTGTGGTATATGAGAGGGGAAACACAGCACAGTGGCATAGCACTGTGATGTACGTTTGTGGTATTGTAGCCCATGATCTAGGGAAGGACAGGGAATAAGTGACATGAAAACAGTGTATGTGGATGTTGACATACCAGTGCATTGTAATGGGGAAGGAGTTAAGTGTGCTTGAAATGATACTAGACCAGTATGGAGATGCAGGAAGGAGTATATGGAGCCCATTGAGGCAGTGTGTGGATGGGGGTGGTTGTGTGTCCAGCAGTATAGGGCCCTATTACCCTCTTGCATACAGGTAGAAGGGAGTCAGAGGCCATAGGTGGATGACTTCCAAAGATTGCCTGACACATCCACTGACTAACATGTAAACAATAGGTGTAAAGGACTTGCAATGTGCTCTTGACAGAGGCAATGGCTTTGAACATGTTACTAACCCAAGTAATGCACGTTACTTCAGGCCCTCTACATGCACAGCATGTGCATCCTGAGCAAACAGCTGCAGAGGTGATGAATCACAACCAGATGTTGCACGGAGTGATGCAGGACATGAATGCTGTGGGTAGCTGTAATAGGTTTCTGCAACAGGTACTGTGGTGGGTAGCTGATGCAAAGGGCTAAGTAAAAGAGATTGATAGACATATCATCCAGTTCGTTCTGAAGTTCGTGTAAAATGCAGCCTGGGATGTTGTCCGATCCCATGGATGCTGTGTTTTTGGCTTTAGAGAGTGCAGCTTTTACCTGCATAGTTGTGATTACAGGGACTCTGCATTCTTCCTGAATAGATATGGGCTCTTTAGGGGGTGTGAGGGGAGTAAAGTTAGCATTGAACCCATCTGCCAGGATGTTGGCAATATAAGTTGGCTCTGCAGTTTTTGTGCCATTGTGCTGTAACTCAGAGCAGATCTGGGTATTGCCATTGAGATTATTGACATAGCTATAGAATGCTTTGTGGTTACCCTAGAATCAGTGGCAAGTTTGTTTTTGTAGCTAGCTTTGGAGGATCTAATAAGGAATCTCGGCTTCTTACTGAGGCTGACCAGGGAGCTCCTCCAGTCATGGGATTTTGTTCTCTTTTGCAACAGTTTCTTCCTTCTGTTGTAGAGTTTGTTTATGGCAGGGGACCACCAGATTGGCTTCCTTTTTTGGATGATGGCATTTTGGTTCTGTTTGGGATAGCACCATCCATGCACTCGTGTAAGTGCTTATAGAGTGCATTTGTGTAGGATTCAGCAGTCGTAACTGTATTGTCCATCTGCATGGGTGTCATGAAGTTCGCCACTTCTGTCTTAAGAAGCATGAAGTTGGCTTTGGAGAAATTTTTTACCATAGTTTCCTTAATGGGAGGTGGGGCGGGATGTGGATATCTAGGGTGATTAGCTTATGGTCGGATCTGACCAACGAGGAGTTGACTTCAGGTGTGGAACTCTCTGATAAAGACAGTAGAAATATGGAAAGGTTAGGTAAGAAAGTTTATACCCCTGCTACCTTAGCTTTTAGGGCTGTCAATTATCAGACCCACATGTCCAGATACATTTTGGCTCTTCTTTCCCATGCTTATTGGGTAATTTCTGATCTCCCAGACTCTGAAGGGAAGACTTCTGCTCTTTCTGTGTTAGGGACTTCATCCCAGGTGGTTTACCATTCCATGAAGTCTAGTTATGATGCAGCAGATGCTTCATCTAGGGCTGCTGCTTTTGGGTCTGTGATGAGGTGATATCCTTGGCTTTGGCTTCAACCTTTGCTTGATGATACTAAGGGTAAGTTGATGGATGTTCCTCCGGACAACAGAAACTTGTTTGGTGAAGCTGCTGATTTATTTGTCCCTTCAGGATAAGGACAAGGCGTAGCAGGAACTTAAACATGTTTTTGTTTCTCCTGTGCCTACATTTCAGGAAATTACCCCGATAAGCCAGTCTTTGTTCATAGGCAGTCTCACTCTCCCCAAAGGTAAGAAGGGTGGGAAGCAGGCTTCTCCTGCTAAAGCTACCCAAATTCTGCACCACAGAAGTCTCCTTTTCCTGGCAAACCAGGTGCTGTCTGACTATTCTGTTCTTCTCAGCCACATTCCTTTCTCTTTCCCTTTCTCTTTCTCTTCCTGTTTGGTTAAAGATTACTCAAGATTCCTGGGATCTGTCCATTATCTACCTAGGGTATTTCATGGCCTGGAAATCTCTTCCCCCTTTTATGGGCATTCCTCAGCCCCCTCAGAAACAATTGCTTTTCTTTCCAGGGGTGATCTGGGATCTCTCGACTCTGGGAACTAGCCAGGAAGTTCAAGTTTCTCAGAGGGGGGGAAAGGATTTTACTCCAGAATGTTTTTGGTGCCCAGGAAACAGGGCACTTGTAACTATTCTAGACCTTTCTCATCTAAACCCTTTTCTGAAGGTCCACTCTTTTTGAAGAGTTTTTCAGACTTTCCTCCCTCTTCTGCTTCCTCAGGCTTATATGGTTTCTCTGTATCTCAAGGATGCTTATCTTCATATCCTAATGCAAACACTTTTCAAGAAGTTTTACATTTCTCTGTTGTTTCCTAGCATTTTTGGTTCTCTGCTTTGCCCTTTGGCCTTTCTACTTCCCCAAGGGTATTCACCAAATGCCTCGCTCCTGTGATTCATTTTTGCAGGCTAAGGGGGATACATGTCTTTCCCTACTTGGACGACCCTCTTTTTTTCAGACATCTTCACCAGAGACTTTGAAAATCTTAATTTTGCAGTCTCCCTTCTGCAGAGGCTGGGGTTCACTATAAATTTCAAAAAGCCCTTTCTGACTCCTTCTCAGGATCCTGTCATTCTGGGGTGCAGGATCCAGACTGTTCCCGTGCTGGCATCCCTGCCTCCTCCCAAGGCCCTAACTGTCATTTCCTTTTTTCAATCCCTTTTTCCTCTGACCTCAATAACATCAAGGGAATTTCTGAGAGCTCTGGAATTTGTCTTCCATCATTCCTATGCTCACTTTTGCCAAACTCTACATGAGAAAACTTCAGTGGTTTCTAAATTCAGTTTGGCTTCAGCATTCTCATCTCCTCAAATATTTAGTTCCTCTTCCATGCCTCAGAACGTCAGTGCTGGATTCAGCAGTTGACTCTCAATTCTGGACTCCCTTTTCATCCACCTCTTCCCTGTCAGGAGCTGTTCACAGATGATTCAGATGTGGGATGGGGAGCAGCTTTCAGCTTCCTAAAGGTATAGGTAGTCTAGTTGCCTTATCAACAGAAAGACTATATCAGTGTCAAGGAGATGAGGGCTGTTCTGCTGGTTCTTCAAGCCTTTCATCCACTTTTCTTCCCAGGACCTCTCAAAGTGTTTATAGATAATGGATGCTTCACAGAGATGTCTTTCTGGACATTGTCCACCATTGGAGTACTCCTCAAATGGGTCTCTCTGCTTGTCCTATGAACAAGACAGCATTCTCTGTTTTGTGCCAGAGTCCTAGGACATTTGGTTTGGAAGGTGGATGCCCTTTCTTTTTCTTGGAAGGAGATTTTTTTTACGATTTCTGTCCCCTTCCCCTCATTCCAAAAGTCCTGTTCAAAATGCAACAAGATGCTCCCAAAATCTTGTTGGTGACTCCTTTTGGCTGCAATTGTATTGGTTCCCTCTTCTGCATTTAGCCAAGGGCAATCATCACAAGTTGTCTCACTGGGTGGACCCACTGACATAAGACAAGGGATCTCTCATCCATTCCCATCTGTTCACTCTTCAACTGACACTGTGGGTGATAGGATTTTGATTTCACAGACACCTGTTTTCTGGGGGCTGATTTCACATAGACTCCTGTTTTCTGGGGGCATGCTTAGGGTCCTGTAGGAGGCCAGGAAACCCACTACTAGGAAATCCTACTTCCCCAAATAGAACAGGTTTTCTGTTTGGTGTTTCTCATAACCTGGATCCACTTTCTGTGGATGTTCCCTTGCTTCTTTTATCTGTGTGAACTGCTCAGTGCTGGGTTGACTTATTCTTCTGTTAAGGCCCACTTGGCAACCATTTTTGCTTCTCTGCCTTTATCACCTCCTTTAGCTTCTAAATTTCAAGATAAACAATTCCTTAAAGGCGTCCTTCATATTAGGCCTCCCAGGAAGCCTGTTCTACCTCCCTGGGATCTTAATTTTGTTTTAGAAAAATTGTCCCAGGCTCCTTTTGAGCCTGCAGCTTCAGCTTCCTTGCAACATTGATCTTTGAAGACTGTACGTCTGTTAGCCCTTACTTCTGCCAGATGAGTGTCTGAGCTTCAAGCCCTTGTTGCTTGTCCTCCACTTTTGGTGTTTCATAAGGACAGGGTGTCCCTTTGTACTAATCCACTTTTATGCCCAAGGTGGTGAATGAGTTGTCCCTTAATCTATCCATTTGCCTACTTTTTTTTCCCTTCTTCGCAATCTGCCAGTGAGAAGGTGCTGAGCACATTGGATATGCATAGACAACTCAGATTTTATTTGGATAAGATTAAGACTTTTTATAAATCTGATCAGTTTTGTGTTTATTTCCATCCTATGTCTTTAAGATTATCTGTGTCCAAGCAAACTACTACTTCTTTGATTTCTAAAGCCATCTCTTTTTGTTATTCCTTTCATGATAAGAGTCTTCCTTCTTCTGTTAAGGCTCATTCTTCTAGAGTTGTGACTTCTGTTGCTTTTTTCAAGGCTTTGGATACTAACTCTGTTGTTGGGCAGCTACCTGGACTACTCTGCATACATTTACCAAGCACTACAAGTTGGATGGAATTTCCAGAGCTACAACTGGTTTTGCTAGAGACATCCTACATGGATTCCTAGAGAACTATGCTGGTCCTTCCTCCTCCCTCTCTTCTACCGAGCTTTTGCACTCTCACCATTGTAAGAGAATACTGTAACAGTGAAATGGAAGAATATAGTGCAGTTGTGCAAGATCTTACCATAATAGTAGATGTCCTTCTCTTCACTGTTGCAGAATTTCTGGATGTACTTGTTACCTCTCTAACCCTTGGACTGGAGTTCCTACTCAGGCTCTCACTTCTGAGGATGGTACGTTCGGTCCAGAATGTCACCTTTATACCCTGTGTTACATGAGGGAGCATATATGTAATACAGTATATGGCATACCTTAAAGCAACCTAAAGGCTTTGATATATTGGCCGAACATCTGGCTGCCCTTGGCAGGGGATCCCTATTGTATGGAATACTCCAACAATGAAGAGAGGGACATCTACCATTATGGTAAGATCTTACACAACTGTACTTTCTGAAAATAGAATACATTTTTAGAACCATGTGTATCAGAAAAATGTTAAAATCCTCACTAAAACTGCAGCTTATTGTGGCAATATTGTAAGCCTTCTGACACCACAGACTATGGAATAGAAGTGCGTAAAAACTGGACATGCAAAGCAAAATGTCATAGCTCAGCTGCATGACAGTAGCACTTAACACCTTTGTCCTTTATAACATTCTTAACTCCACAGTAAACGTTCCGTTGCAGACTACCATTCAAAGCAACCCTTGTCATCATTTTCCTCCAGCTTAAACTACTAATGTCCTGCAAGACAATATTTAGCTTTAGACCCTTTTTTTCAATTAACTTTGAATTAGGCTTTAGCCTTCTGTGAGGTACCTAACATGTCCATCATGGACCGATTACAGGTAAAGTCATAAAAAAATCTTATGCTGTCCATCACTGTGACTCCCTACCTGCATTCAGCAGTGATAAAAGCACTGTGGGTGATGGGATATAATTTCCATTTGAGTAAATGTTTGAATACATTATTTATATGGAAGGCATTCCCCCAACCCCAGGATATTATCTCCCCCTTCTCCCATGTTAAAATCAGCTCAAGTGTTACTCCACCATGGGGTAAGCAGAAATTGCATTGAAGTGACCCACCACTCTTTATATATGTCTCCCTGAAATTAACTGAAGACCACATATCGTAAAACAGTTTGGGGCCATGTTGCCTACTGTCTGTTGCTGCTACTAGAATATGTGCTAGTATAATGTGCAACGCTACAAATATGTAAAAATAATGTGTTTTAAGTAAAAATAAATATGTACAGCTATGAATGGTGAAATGTATGCGTTCTCCCCCCCCCCCACCATCACCACCACTACTTCCAGACACACCACTTTGTAGACATGTTACCTTTCTAAAGCTTCTAAACTAAAGAACAGCTAATCAGTTTTCGCACTAAAGTCTTTCCCAATGTGTTAGACTTTCTGGACAGTAGTGGCACTGATGTTGAAAGCATCAAACCAAACATTGCTACTCATTTATAATTGTTACTTAAAGAAATTTACAGATACTTTCCAAAGTAAAATTTGACAGCAGTGACTGGATTTTTGACCCTTTCACTTTGGACTCTGAAAAACAATGTACCCTGGTCAGCAAGGAAAATCTTGAGCTGAGAACTTGCATGTTACAGATATATATAAAGCAGAGGTGTACATCTCAGTCACAGCAAGATGTTTTAGTTAGGTCTGATAGTTGAATGCTCAGCTTTGCCAAAGAAAGCCATAACCACATTCTGCACTACTGATTTATTTAACATCATATTCTCTGTTTTGTCCACTGTAAATATGAAGCAACAGAATAAACATCTTTTGAGGATGACCTACAGTTTTGCATCACTAAATGCACTACTGTCATTAACAGACTGTGAAAGTATACAGGCTCACTTCTCTTACTAAAAGAGAACTACTTGACTTTTAAATGATATTGTGTAGTAGTTTTACTAATATGTGAAATGTTCTCACCGAAATAAATATGTATGAACTAAATATGACGTTTTGTAGTTATCGAGACCTGATGGATCTGCTACACATTTGCAAATCAAACAACACTAAACTTACCCAATCTAAGGATCTAAATATCATCTGTGACATAAACAAAACATATGTTGGAGGATCAGCTACTGTATATGTCTCCAAGATTACCCCTTCTCTGGAACAGACTCCCCATTCATTGTCAAGCAGAGCTCTTCCTTAAACCTATTCAAATGCAGTTTGGACCAATGGATGGGAAATCACAAATTCACCCCTGGCTTGTCACCTTTTGCCCCTTATGGACAGAGGTAACTTGTAGATGCCCTAAGTTATACGTATATACCAAAGCCACTCTAGCCCTTGGACACTGTTAATTGGGAAAATTGGGTCATGAATGGCTAGGCTTGAAAATGCTGAAGGACCATTAGTCTAGTAACATCGAATGATCCTATTTTCTTACTACTATGTACTGAAAAAAATTTGATTTTGGTTTGGTCAAAAGAGCATTCCAAAATTCTTAGGTGGATCATGGGACATAAAAGTTTGGCAACCACAGTTACAGTTGGCAGCAGCAAAGTTACCTGTATTAGTAAAGACCATGTCCAGGATTTATTTGCCCCTAGTCAAGGTGTGAACTAACTTGTCCAGAGAGTTTGTATTGATGAATTCTAGAAATTTCTGGGCATACATGTTTGAGGGTGTACATGTCTCCCAGTTAATAGAGGGCTAGTTGAAGTCTTCTAGGGGAATGGTGTTTGTCTTAACGTGTATGGACTTCATAAAGGTTAGGTAGGTGGTAGGAGGTATGGGCTGAGGGGTGATATAGAGGGGTTCCTATATTTAGATACAATATAAGGGATTTTGTTAATAGTAAGTTGGATGTGGAAGAGATCCAGGTTGTCTTGTCTAACTAGTCTGTTGGTAAAATGTTTTTCTAAGACTATGGATACAATGCCATCTTTTGTGCCTTCATTCAATACAGTGTGTCTTGATGTTTGGTAGGCAATGAAACCGTGCTGTCATAGGGTTTTAACGAGGTCTGTATGATATATTCATTAATGTTTTCCAGGGTAAAGAATGCCTGTAGGCAGCGGAATTTTATTAAAGCTCCTAGCAGTGAGCAGCAATACCTTTGTTACTCAGACTCTCTTACTAAGTTAGAAGCTTTGGGAGTCTGACATTAACTAGAAAGGCACTATGGGGATGGACAAGTTTCTAGCCAGTATACAAAAGCCTGAGGATGACTGGTACAGGCCATCACTGGCAAAGCAGTTAGGACTGCTGTCTACCATTTCCTCCCAGGCTAATGTTACACCCTCTTAGAATGACACAAGAAGCTAAGCCAAATGATTAAATCAATGTTTTGTTCACATTTGCAGCATCATTCCTGTGAAGGTAGGATGCTGTTCAAGGTTAAGTTTATACCTGCCTCAGACACATATTCCAATGGTTCTTTCATATCTCTCTGCTCCTCCCACTAATTAATTAATTTATTTTCTTAAGTCACACATATCTATAGCGCCTTATGCCATCCAGATCTTTTTTTGGGGATCTGACTTCTTTAAGTGACTTACCAGTTAATACTAGGAAATATTAGAAAGGGCAATGATTTATTAACAAAATGACACTAAGATTGTTAAGCTAGGATGTCCTGCAGTAGAAAAATTAATCAGTTTGCCTCTTATTCATAGTTTCATGTTTATGATCATACTTTCCATAACCGAGACCCCCTACATGCTGTTGTGGGGTATGGTGTAAAATACCATTGTGAGAGATGGGAAAATTCATTACCAATGTCCATTTATATTACAGTCCACTTGAGAGATTGTTAGTAATTATGAAAATAAGCAATATTTCCATATTAATATTTTCAAAACAACAAGTGATTTACAAACTGTGGCATGTATCAGGTGAAACTTTAGATGTTGAAGAAACTGTCTTTGATATTTGTACTTTAAGTTGCAAATCTTAAGAGATATTCATTGTTATTTATATTGCTAATTATACAGTAAGCATATGTTTTCATACTTCTGTAAATATCTAAATAAACATGCACCATACCTATCAACTGTACAGATTTTGGCTTCATATTTTTGGTCCATTTTTCCTAAAATTGTGGTTTTCTGGCAAATTAGTGGCAAATCATTAAAGATTGAAGTTAGAAAATGAGAGATCTGAGTTTCGGACTTCATATCCTTCAGAAAAATTCATGCTAATGCAAAACCTGTTATTTTATTAACTTTCTTAGTTTTAAAGAGCGAGATTTAAAAATTGCCCCTATTTTTGGCCCTTTGTCCTACTTTTATTTATGGCTTTGTCCAGATTCCTTGCTCTAAGTGGTTGAGAGGTATTAATGCACTCAAAGAATAATTTCTTGCTGTCGTGTAAAAGCTTATGTCTGGTTAACCAAAGTGTTTTAACAATATATGTATATGTTGTACACTTTCCAATATATGACAACTTGTGAACGTTTAGCAAAAAATGTAATTCTGGGTTTGTATGGATTACTATTATCACCGCAAAGAATATATCTTAGTGATAACATAGCTATTTGTACAGTTTTAATACCTTTTATTCTTTGAAAAATACTCACATTTGTTTATCTTATGCTTTTGAAGCTGATTTTTCAGAAAATGCTCTGGAATTCAGTGATGTGGATAGGCGGTGTGACGTTCCACACCACATATATGTTAATGGGTTAACAATCAATGAATGGAAAGGAAGTTTTTTTCTTACAGATTTAACAAAGAACTTTTAAATATGCAAGAAAGAAACTTTAAAGTAAAACAAAATGAAACAAAAAAGTAAAATAAAAAAAAGTAATATAGTAAAAACAAACTGTAATATAAAAAACAAAATAAAAAAAAATAATGGAAGTTTCCAAACCTTAAATGAAAAAACAAGAAAAACCTAGCCAAGCTAGAGTTTTCACTGTGTGATTCCTTGAACCCTCTTGTAAAAGAGGATTGTAGGATATATAGAAAATTATCCTTAAGGGGATACCAGGTGTTACATCTATATGGAGGTTCTGGATGCCCATGACTTATTTATTGTTAAGTCAATTTAAGGACAAATTCAGGCAATAAAACCAAATTCACTAGCTGTGGGACGTCTTGTTATGATATCATCAGCATAGCATAAGTGGACTGTTTGGCTAACCTTTACACAGGGCTGTTGTCTCCAACCATTAAGGTGTCTGCAAAATATTCCATCTAACAACTATATAACAGTAAACAGGACACACAGCCAATCCAACTGGTAAAAACAACAGTAAAAACCTAGCCAAGCTACAGTTTGCACCGTGTGATTCCTTAAAACCTCTTGTAAAAGAGGATTGTGAGATATGTGCAAAATGACACGATAATTACTGAGTACAATGCTCCCTTGGGGTGTAGCTCATTAATCGGTTCCCTATTAGATGATCAAAGACGCATTCTTTCGAATGCGTCTTGATCAAACTTGAAAGCACTAAACAGCAAAATACTGAAACGGCATATAAGCAAATTCTTTCCCTGGGAAAGAAATTGCTTGACCGCCTTCAGTATTTTGCCGTTTTCGTCACTGTAGTGCGATCTTGGAGTTGGTATATTTAAGTAGGGGGAGTGTGGGGGGCATAGTCCCCCACGTCAGGAGGTGTGGGGGCTTCACCCCCCACTTTATGTAATGTTTTAAAGTTTTTTTTTCTTTTTTGGAACAGCGATTTTTTTTTCCCTGGGAAAAAAATTGCTGTTCTGAGTGCTCGAGATTGTAAGCTTTCGCTTACATGGGGTCGATAAATCAACGTTGTTGATTTAATATAGACCCCATTAATCATATCAAACAGTTAGCAAGACCCTAAAGGTTCCTAACCAAAAAGATCACAGGCCTAAAGTCCCTGAGCTATGAAGATATGCTGGAAGCTCTCTTCCTTTATTCAGTGTCTTAAAGACTTTAGGTTAATAGGTCATTACACTAAGCTAACAGACTGTGTGGGCCATTTTAAGTCTAGCTAACTATCCCATTTGAGAATCAAACCCTGCACCTTGTGTTTGTAAGGCAAACTCCTTAACCATTATGCCAAACCCCCTCAACCACATACAGAGGGTAGATCTATGTAGCTTGCTGCACCATTAGAGACCCAGTTGTCCTGGACCTCCTGTTTTTCTGCAAGTCCAGTATCTCCATCAGTACTAGAACCAGGGACCTCTATCTTCACCAACAGATGAACATTGCACAGTGAAGAGGCATGCTTATAAAGCAGCACCTCCTAAACCTTTGGCATAATCTTCCACTGCATGTTATAAGCAGTGCAATTCACTATCTATCTTTAAACATAAACTAGTGACTGAATAGGTATCCATAAAATTACTCTGGGTTTTAGGAGTATGGCCTTCATTGAAAAAGGAGATACTGCCTTGGGGGATGGTACTGGCAAAGTGGTCATAAGATTTGTTGGCCTTGGAACATCTATGAATCCATTAATCCTAACTGTTTTTATGGCTTTTTCCCATAGCTCATCAGAAAATCTCTGCCTGCCACCATAATGAATCTGAATAGCATAAAGTGGGTGTAAGAGAATAAATGAATAATTAAGTACAGCAAAATGATTATTGCACTCTGCAAGTTAGTCTAATTCCAGTGGAATGCACCTCTGTGCAAATTCTGCCTAAAATGAGCTATTAGACAGGAAAGCCAAAGGCTAGCATACTCAGTGGGTGAAAAGCAATAACCACGCAGGTCTGCACCAATTTATGGAAACTAAACATACCCGTTTAACTGTATGAAGTATGTACATGAATGTAATGTCATATTGCTGTTGTGTAAACTCTTTTTCTGTTCATCTTGAGTGGTGGTTGAAAAGTCTAGTGACCATCCCACTTAGCCACTAAACAAACAGCAATCAGTAAATAAACTGTCCAGAATTTTGTGGAACATCCCTGATTTTGCCTCATATTTTTGCCCTGTTCCTTGTAAAATGTTGGATTTTCTGTAAATTACTCAGGATCGTATCTCTTTTCTGTCCAGAATCTCACAGAATGTCCACATTTTTGCCTTATGTCTGTGGTCTGTTCATAAAATTTGTGGTTTTCTGGCCAACCATTAAGGATTGTACCCACTGAATAATGAGACTTCTGAGTCTGAGACTTCATGTCCTTAAGAAAATGCATGCTAATCCAAAATCTGTTCTTATAACAGCTTTCCAAGTTTGAGTAATATTTAAAATCTGTCCCTGATTTTGGCCCTTTATCCCCCATCATTTTTGGCTTTCTGCAGAATTCTTAAGCAAATGTTGAGAAGTATGCAAAGGATTACAGTTAGTCACTAATGCTAGACATTAAAGTTGCATAATTTCAGAAAATGCATGTTGATGAGAAACCTGTTTAAAATTGTCCCAGGTTGTGAGCCTTCATTCTCCTGTTATTAACGCTGTCCAAAATTCTAGATGAAAGAAGCTGATCAGTATGCCTTAGAACTGCTCATACAGGATTTTTCAAAGTAATCATGATCTCAGAAGCCAGAGAAAGATGATTTATCAGTCAAATTGTCTTTTACCTGCTGCCTGACCTTGCTGTTGCCTTAGAAATACTGATGCGTATATTTCTCTGTAATCACTATTCTGGCAGCAGTTTCAGACGATATTAGGAAGCTTTTGAAAGTGGGGAGGCTCTCACTCCCCCTTGCCCTATGGTTCCAGCACCCATGACTCAGATGGATTTATAATTTCCCCTTCTTACTCTGCATGCAGTAACATAGTAGGCAAGCTGTCTGCATTTCTGACAGCTTCCTAGCACGTGGATGTCATTTCTAAAATGGACCTTTCTTCACAATCGCCTCACAGTAAGATGCTGTCCGGTTCGACTCTCAGCTAGAGCGTCTTCTGCGTGGAGACATGCGTGAATGGGCGTTTCTTCGTTGAAGGTTGTGCGTCAGGGCTGGCAACTCGGTATGTAAAAATCAACTGCCAATCATTAGCGGACCGGAGTTCCGCTGTGGCGACCTCTAACCGGGAAAAGCCGAAAGAAGACCTACCTACCTTTCTTCACAATTAAGTTTTCTATTAAGCATAACATTTTCTAGTATTAGTAAAACCAATTCTACTTCCAGGCCACGCTGTAATAGAAATACCGGTACTGGGAAAGTGCTTTTTTGCATCCAGTGTGCCTTTCATTTAAGATTATTTTGTCCTTATATTATTTACAAGAAACTGGAGAAAACTGTGCCGTGGTTATTCAGTTTGTTATATCTTATAGCAAGATGCAGATTGTGTCTAAATTTTAGAGCTGGTAAAATTTGGTAACAGCATTTAACTTGATTAATTTGTTGTGCATTATTCGGTTCACTGTTATTTCATCTGGCTGCATCAGAATTTATCTTTCTGGCAACCAGTATTTGATCTTAATAAATTAACCTCATAAGCAAGCCAGCAGTGAGTGCTGGGTAATGATTTGATCCTGTTCATACTGCAAGAGACTATAACACATTGGATAGCCAAACTGTTTCCCTTAAGGAGGACAGCAGTGCAGAAGGATGCTGTTATGGTAGCATTGCAGTTTGGCACCACTGCTGCTTTTATAGAACATAAGCACTTGTGTCCACTAACTGGAAGAAGTAAATGCTCATTCATAATCATCTGTGCCACTAACCTTTCTTTTGGATGCTGTACTGTAAATGTATCCTTAGGAACACAGCACAGAAAACACTATATAGTGGATTACGATAAAGTGTCTATTAACAGCCAACTTATCTGTTCAAGAAACTAAATGCAATACATTCATCACAAGAGCAAAACCAGGAACCATAAGCCAGGGTCCTGATTTTGTTGTATTATTTCATCTTTAAATATGAAACAATATAACAATATCACATCATGTATATGAAACACTGCAACAGTATTCTAGCAGTGGAGCTTGTACTGTAACATGATTGTAGTCTACTAACCTAGCCATTGTTTCTGTTTCAGCACTCTAGTGACCTGTCATTTCAGTATTGTGCAGTCACATCATAAGGTTTCACTTGATTACTTTAAAAAAGCTTTCTTTTACTTCAGTATTATAGCTGAAGGTTTTACAGCCTAGACTAGTGACGCCTCTGTGTGTTTCTGCAGTTACATCCTACTGGTGCTTCTAGGCATTAAATATTGCTTGTTCATATTTGCATTAATAATTCCAAAACCATGCTACGTACACAATACAAGATTTAATTTTAAAGCTTATTCAGTGGCAAGCACAACTGTACCTAATATTTGATGACTGTCTAGTGCAGGTAAAGATTTATTATTTATATACTATTGTGTTGTAGTGGTGCTCATTATTTCTCTAAATATCTCAATAGTTAATGACACACATAAAGCCACTTATTCTCATATGAAAGCGACCAGCTTTATGAAGAAAATGTTGCTGGCAATGTGTGTATTGCTTGAATGGTTACTTGAGAATGTGCTAAGCTGTTTATATAACATAACAGAAATCCATATTTAATGTGTTTATTGTATCTAATAAAATCCAGTTTATGCCCTAGAATTGTATGAATGCAATCACTGTAAAGACGTCTTTGCGCTGTATAGTTTTCCAGTAATGCTTACACTTAGATTTAGTAACATTTGTTTGAACTTGTGAGGTGATACTTTATTTTATTAAAGGCTCAATCTCTACCCATTGGAAGTTAGAGTGCAAACCCAAAAGAGCTCCATTAGAGGGAGTGAGTTAAGTTGTGAATTTGTACACTTTTTGTAATACATTACTTTTCTGTTACAAAGAATTGTCAAAAAGTATGGTTGTGTGTATGTGCAACATTGCTTTCTTTTTTTTTTTTTTTATTTGCGTTTGGTGTAGAAGGCTGTCAGTTCTATACCCACAGCACATGACTGGATTGCTGATACTGTAGTGTAGCACAAGGACAGGGGCTGCACTGCTGAGTTTGTTACCCTTCGGGTGAAATGTTAAACCAAGGCCTCTTCTGCATGAGTTGGTGATAGCGCAGGTGGATGTAAAAGATTCCATGGCATCTATCATAGGATGAAATGTTAAACTAAGGTCTCATCTGCTTGAGTTGGTGATAGTGCAGGTGCATTCAAAAGTTTCCATGGCATCTATCAAAAAGAGTAGTAAGGGAAGTTCCATGATGCCCTGGCCAAAATTCCCATAGTAGTATAAATACTACTGAAGATAGGCCACTAGCCTAGTGGGACTAACCTGGTCAACAAAGGATAAATAAAATAAACACATTTTTTTGTCATTTAATCCACTTTTTATAGTAGAAGGACTCTCTTATGGAACTCTGAAAAGTGATGTCTTATATTTTTGGGTCATGATTGGCTTAATCATTTTGGTTTTCCCACTATGAGACTTCCAAAGGAAGGTCACATTTCCCCTTCTCTTATGTCATAAAATAACAATGAAGTACTGTATTCACAGCTCATGTTGTAACTATTGCAGGATTAATAAGGGCTTTCCTTTCTTTTCCACTCATGCTAGGTAATGGAATTTTACTGCCAGTCTTGTGAAACAGCTGTGTGTCAAGAATGTACTGGAGTCGAACATGCTGATCATCCGACTGTTCCCCTAAAAGATGTTGTTGAGCAACATAAGGCCTCACTGCAAGCCCAGCTGGAGTCTGTAAAGAAACGGTAGGTGGTGTGGTGCATCTCCTGAAATGTCAGCATTTCACACTGTGGTAAAACTAGAAACATATCTCACTGTAGGGTGAGGTGACAAGAGTAAAGATAAAAGTCTCAACATGTTGCACTATATCGAATGTTTCCATGTCACCTTTCTGACTGAGCCTAATTCTCATTAATATTTGGTGCATCAGTGCATTGTATTACATTATTCTGAACTACATGATTGCATTTTTCTCTGAGAAGGAAAACTGCTGAAAATTGTATGCAAAGGTGTACATCAGTATGTCTTTGTATAAAGGCAACGTTAGAATGCAGCATTTACTTGTAGTTTCTGGATATTAACAGAGAATGCTTGACCCACCTCATCTGCCCATTTCCCTATCATCTGGATGAGGTGCACATACTGTTTTTTTTGTTTGTTTTTTTACTTTCACCCAGGGTAAGAATTACCACGAGTCCCATGCAAGTATAAAGGCCCAAAGGAAGTAATGGAAATACTGTAGTTGCACCAAAGTGCATTGTTAGAATTGTAGCATGTTTCTTTTTCTTGTTGCATCTATGCACTCGCCGGCATTCTTTATGTCAGTAGTGTGGTAGGTAAATAAAACCGTGCTCCTATCTGGTATATATGTCTCGAGGTGACATTATACAATGCACCATTGTTGTCATAATTGTGAGGTCAGTAATGAAGGCATCACTTCTTACAAGCTTTACATCTATGAAGTCACCCTAAGTAGTACTGATTTCACAGTCAAGGAGTTCACTATGGGTCACCATATGGTTGGGAGACATATGCTTAACAAAGATATGTAACCCCCTGCCTGTAGGCCAAGGTGCAGGGTGTAGGTCTTTGGAAATCAAAATTGAAACATTTGTATTAGTACAGAGTTCACAATGCAACTAACTAACACAGAGCCATTTAGAACATGATAGTTCTTCATATTTTTTTCTCTTATTGCCTGTGTGATACACTGAACTCACAACTGTAGTTTATCCGTGGTAGTTGTTTAAAAGCTCTTCTTTTACCCTTGGCTAACCCAGAAGTAGTTCTGTAAATACTGTGTAAAGTAAGGTTAAATACAACTGCCAACAGTGTCACACTGGTGCCTGTACAAATGTGTAAACCCCACTGTTACTAAATATTCAGATTTGATTTTGTTAAGAGACATGAGCAAAGGATGGGAATAATTTGGAAGATTGCTTCAATGGTTTAGCTAATTAAGCATAAAAAGCATGCAGTTTAGAATTCGACAGCCCCATCAGATACATTTTGAGTACTATGATTAAGAAAACTAACCTAAAACATTTATATATATATATATATATATATATATATATATATATATATATATATATATATACACACACACACACACAATGTGTTTTGACTGATAGCAGACCTTATGGGACTAGCAATATGCAGAACCCCATACCTTGTAATCTTAGCCACTTAGTTATCAGGCCTCCCCAACAGCATGCCATCCTGGTTCCTTGATGGTGAGGAGCCAGCCGCCAGACCTACTCAGAGAGGTCTTGTGTAGAGAACTGCCATCATCTGCACAAGCATAGGAGGTGGTTATCGGTCCTGTTTTGCAGATGATGGGGACTCATCCCCTAAGGAGGAGTCTTGTGTAGAGAACTGACATCTGCACAGGCATTAAAGGTGACTAGCTAAGTATTTTTATGTTTATGTAAACTAACTACTCCCCTATGGTGAATTGCCCACCAACATCACAGTGAGGATTGCCTAGATTCCCAGTATGTCCACATATGTGCATTTCTTGCATACAAAGACGGAAACTACTGTCATTGGTTTGGGTAACCACAGGGCACATCCCTCTTTAGAAGCCACTGCTTTGGTGCTACATGCGACCTCAACTGCATGCCACTGGAGTTACGAACCCACCTCACCCCCCCAGGATAGACACTGCCCATCCTTTCCCTGCCTTTCTGTTTGTCGCCCGAGCCACTACTGTAACCTGGGTTGTAGTTAGGCTTTTACTCCTCTATACCAATGGGAGGCAAGGTGGCTTAGTTCATTACAATTTGGAAAACAACTGAATCAGATGATTTGACTAAGCCAAGGCCAGAACTGGATGAAAGGGCAGCCTGAGTGAAGAACTCCATGGTGCACCCCCACTGCCTTCCCATACACATACGCACCCCTCAGTGCCTCCCCCATCATAGTCTCCCCACATGATCCAATTTAGTATTCTTAGAGTTAGCACAGGGAGCTATAGTTTCTGCGGTACAGGGTTTGATTCCTTCAGCCCTTGTTTTCCTACTGTGTGAGCTGGAGCAAGTCACTTAACCAGAAATTGCTTCCAGGTCACCGCTGAGAAGGGACTGTGTGTCCAGTGGGCTTACTTGGTTAGTACATGGGTATTATTCTTCCCTTTACATTTTCACACATCATTTCTCTCACTCTTCAGTGTTCTTCTCTTCTTTAGCCTTCTCCAGCATCCTTTCAACACACCCTAATTGGGCCAGACAGCAATACAATAACTGCAGAGAAAATAACTGAATTAAGTCATGTATTATAGATGTTATAAAGTGCATTTTGGAGTTTTCCCAACAACTGTCATGACCAAGGGAAGAAATTCAGTCTCCCCTTCATCTTTTCTTTTCCTGCATCCTTTACACATACCCTAATTGGTCAAGATCGCAGTGGTAATACTTGTGGAATAAGTAATGAATCTAATCTGGAGGACTGGGGGACCACTAGCCTCCAGAACAAATGGGGGTTATAGATGCACAAAGGAGCATTTTAAAACAATTTTTTTTCAACCTTTTGATCCATTGATGGTCTGACCAAAAAGTAGGAGAAAGGCAAGAAATACAATCTTTTTTAAAAATTGTGACTGACAAAACAATTCACAATAAACTGAGAAAACTGGAGGTAAAGCTCTCTCCAACCAACTGGAGGTAAAGCTCTCTCCAACCAAGACTGAACTTGACGGTCATGAGGAGAGGGGAAACATTTGCACCACACCACACTCATCACATAGTCTCACTAAATCTACACCACTAAAATCCACACATAGTAACACAAAAACGTTCGCGGAGGCTCTCAATAATGATCTGTCTAAGCAACAGAGACCTCCAAAGCAGAAACACAAGCAACCTCCATTCCCCAATACAACCCAAATCACACATAGCCCACAGACTCAGTGTGCCACTCAACCACAGCCAATAAGGCAAAACAACGTACCCAGCACACTAGTTATAGGTGACTCTATAGTCAGGCACACTGATGTCCCACTCACCAGGCTAAAGGAGAAGGTTACTGGCAGCTGCCTATCGAGTGCCAGGATCCGCCACATAACCCACGCACTCAGGTCACTTCACAACAAGTACAAATATGGCTCTGTCATTGTCCATATTGCTGTGAATGACCTGAGACGTACCTCCCTGAACTACATGAAGAGACATGGAAGAGCTCTCCGATCTTGTAGCCCAGACAGGTATGACCCTAGCCCTGAGTAGCATTCTGCCATCGCCCCGAATGATACCACAGTACAAGGACAAAATGATTGACTTCAACAATTGGCCAAGCTTCTGGTGTCATTCTAAGGGGATCCAGTATCTGTTTGCTTGGGATGACATGGTCGACAGACCACAATGCTTTGCCACAGATGGCCTGCACATGTCGCCCCTGGGATTCCGGATACAAGGTTCAAATAACAAATTCACCACCATAACTGGAACAGGCAAGCAAAAACTGAGGGTAATGCTACTCAATTCTAGAAGTCTAAATCTCAAAATGCACTCGAGGCACTCCTTAAAATTTTTATTTTATTTATTTTACATTTGTTGACCGGGATAGTCCAACTGGATGCATGTCCATTTTCAGAGGAGGCCTGGGGAGAAAAGCTCCAAGGGTAAGCAGATGCAGCATTACATAATACCAGCATTACATATTACAAACAGACTATTTACAGTGATTACATAAGTAATGGTAATAAGTAAAAGTAAAATGGAGAACATCAGTATCTGTGCAGTGACTTGAGACCTGGTTCAAGGCTCCAGAGAGCACCCCTGCACTACCAGGCTATAACTCATACCACACATTTTGGCCATGTAACCTGGACTGAAATACCAAAGACGGAGGAGTGTCCATATTCATTAAGGATATCCACACCTCCAGGCTAGTTGCTCAGCATAATACATCCGAGGTTATCTAAGTGCAACTAACTCTGGGCAAAACTGCAATCCAGATTGTAGCTTGCTACAGATCCCCCACCATGCCCCAGGATTCCCACTCCTCTTTTCTTGATGTACTGGAAAATATTAGGGTTCAACCAAACACCCTAATAATGGGCGACTTCAACTACCCCACCATTAACTGGGAAAATTACTTGTGTACCAGCTCCTTAGCTCAACGCTTTCTGGAATTCATAAACTCCAATGCCCTGGATTAACTTATCCACACCCCCACCAGGGGCAACAATATTCTAGACCTAGTCATTACCAACATAAGTGACTGGTGTTCCACACCTGAAGTCAACTCCTCGTTGGTCCAATCCGACCATAAGCTAATCACCCTTGATATCCACATCCCACCCCACCCCCCATTAAGGAAATCACAGTAAAACATTTCTCCAAAGCCAACTTCATGCTTCTTAAGACAGAAGTGGTGAACTTCATGACCCCCATGCAGATGGACAATACAGTTACAACTGCTGAATTATACACAAATGCACTCTATAAGCACTTACACGAATGCATGGATCGTGCTTTCCCAAACAGAACCAAGACGCTATCCTCCAAAAAAAGGAAGCCAATCTGGTGATCCCCTGCCATAAACAAACTGTACAACAGATGGAAGAAACTGTTGCAAAAGAGAGTAAAATCCCGTGAGTGGAGGAGCTCCCTGGTCAGCCTCAGTAAGAAGTTAAGATCCCTTATAAGATCTTCCAAAGCTAGCTACGAAAACAAAATCATCACTAATTCTAAGTACAACCACAAAGCATTCTATAGCTATGTCAAGAATCTCGATGGCAACACCCAGATCTGCTCTGAGTTATAGCACAACGGCATGTAAATTACAGAACCAACTGATATTGCCAACATCCTGGCAGATAGATTCAGTGCTAACTTTACCCCCCCTCACCCCCTAAAGGGCCCATATCTATACAGGAAGAATACAGAGTCCCTGTAATCACAACTACACAGGTAAAATCTGCACTCTCTAAAGCCAAAAACACAGCACCCATGGGACCGGACTACATCCCAGGCTGCATTTTACATGAACTTCAGAATGAACTGGCTTCCCACTTAAGCACCATGTTCAATAATAGCCTCGCATCAGGCTTTGTGCCCACTGAATGATGCACAGCAACAGTTATCCCACTCCACAAAGGGGGGAGCCACCACTGATCCCAGGAAATATCGGCTTGTTAGCCTGATGAGCCTTGTCTGCAAGGCCATGGGACATATCATCATGGAACTCATAAACAAAGACATTGGTAATCTCCAAACTCTGGATCCCACCCAGTTCAGGTTTGTGAAAGGCAGATCATGCCTCCTGAACCTGATTGACTTCTTTGAGGCAGTCACCAAAGCCGTAGATGAGGGTAAGGTGGTTCACACAGCCTATCTTGACCTCGCCAAGGCTTTCAACACCATCCCCCATTCTGGAATTATAGCTAAACTCACTAAGCTAGGTATAAATCCCTATGTCACAAGATGGGTTGCCAACTGGCTCACTGACGGAACCCACACTGTAAAAGTTGCAGACTCCAAATCTGACCTCAAAGCAGTGACAAGTGGAGTACCACAGGGTTTTGTCCTGAGACCTCTCCTGTTTGGTATCTACGTCTCTGAAGTACAGGCTAACACAGAAGGCCTCTGGCTAATGAAGTTCACAGATGACTGCAAACTAGAAGCCATAGTCAAGTCTCCAAATGATGTGGACATCCTACAGAAGGGCCTCGCTGAGACAGATGCCTGGTGTCAGAGCCATGGCCTCAAGCTCAATGCCAAAAAGTGCAGTGTCATCCCCTTTGGTAAAAACTCTGTACCCATGAACTACCACATAGGCAGCAATCTACTTAACACTGAATGTGTGATAAGAGACCATGGGACCCAGGTGGACAGTAGTCTCTCCTTTGATAGTCACATCACCACAGTAGTCAGGAAGTCCTTCTACATGGCACACCTCATCATAAAAGTGTTCTCATCCAAGAAAAAAGAGGTCATTCGACACTCATTTAGACCCATTATAGAGTACAACGCCCCTTTTGGAATGTACCTCACAAGACATCTGCAGCAGCTGGAAAGGCCACAGAAGTACATCACAAAGAGGATTACTGGCCTCAAACAAATGCCCTACACTGACCACCTCAAAAAACTCCAGCTTTACTCTGTAGCATATCGCCTACTCCGAGGTGATCTCTGCCTAACATATAAAGCTATGTCAAACCCAGAGCTGTTGGACACGCTACACCTAAAGAAATCCCAGTCTTTCCGAGCTACACGCTGTAGGGACCTAAACCTTGTCACCACAATAAACAGGACATGCTGGAGGGATAGATTCCTATCCAAGACTTCCCATCCTCTGGAACAGGCTACCCATCTATGTCAAGCAAAGTTCTTCATTAGCACTCTTCAAGAAAAATCTTGATGAGTGGATGGGAAATAGGAAATACACCCCAGGGATCACTTCTGTGTCTCTGCTCGACAGTGGCACTTGAAATGAACTTTCTTGGGTGGCGTAAGCCAGGGAACCTTGTTGGCTAGGCTTACGTAGGCCCTTGGGCCAATAGCCTAGTATCTACCTATGACACCATGTGCATTTCAGGGTGCATAAATCGTTTCTGTGAATAGTGCCTGCTATCCTACCCCTCAAAAAAGCTGCCTTCTCTTTATCCTTCTGGCATTAGACTGTTAGAATGAGAAGGAGGTGCACAAAGACACAATCGTATATTTATTTATTTATTTTATTATTTTATTTTACATTTGTTAACCTGGATAGTCCACTGGACACAGGTCCATTTACAGTGGAGGCCTGGAGAGAAAAACTCCACATACAACAAAAACATATAATATAGAAAATAATATTTCAAAGAAAAATTACATTCAAAATGCAGTGAGTCATAGATCAAGTAGAAAATACAGACATATCAGACACCGTCAAGGACAGAAATAATACATTAGTACTAGAGTCTTCAGCCTAAGAAAATATCAGCATCATTCCTGGAGAGATGTGTAAAACAACAGCTTCATAAAGATTGTTCGATTCTAAACCAGAATATAATCAATTTTACTATATTGTATGTATATATTCAGTCATAGGACCAAGTCCTATCAATACACCTTAAGGTGTGAAAATAGAATGGTGGAGGAGGGTCTAACCTGGTGTAGTGCAAGAGCATAGCCAGTTATTAATGAGATGGAAGTGACAGCAGGTATATGACTGGGTAGATATTTGAAGTAATTGTTGTGAAATGTATGTACAACATGCCTGTCCACCCCCAAAGGATAGACACTTTCTGTGTAGTACTTTGATGCCAGACAGGGAGAAACCTGCAAGAACAAAAGGAACACAGTAACCTTTTTTTCATATTGCTACTGTTAGATGTATAACAGCATTCCTCTTTACGTCAACCCCCCCAAAGTAGCCATCTGTTTGTGCTCGGTATGTGAGTGTCTAGAAAGTGAAAAAATGACCGTCATGCTAATGTATTCTAACATGTTGGGCCTAAACAGTTCCCTGCTGCTAGACAAACTATAGTGCACACCTCTGACGTTTGTCTGGAAAGTTAAAGAACTTTCCATAGCATCACAGAAGCTAAAATGACATGCTGTGCACACCTTCAAGGTTTGAGTGCGAAGAAAATTAAACTAATAATGACCACAGTGCCCCCCCCCCCCCTTCTCCAGCAAGCCTACAGTAACCTTCTCTGTGTATCTCTGAGGAGGGCTGAGTTTAACTAGATGAGCTCAGCACAGAGGTTGCTACTGAGCCTGTCAAAATCCACTTACACAGCCAAGGGTGTGGGGGCCACCAGGACCCTGAGGCCTTGAGGGTCTGGTTGTTCTGTGATGTGTTTCCTGGCTTATATTTTGAAAGATAGTGACTTAACTTTTTACTGCTACCCAGTAATGAGTTCTGTATGTGTTCTGCCATATTGTGTGTGCCCATATATAATACATCAGTGATGTTATTTTTTACATATATAAAAAAAGGAAAAAAAAATCAACAAACACAGGAACACACTACCCCTGAAAGCCAGGTCAGTCATACAACCTATACTGATTTTTCACACACACACACACTGATACTGGCCCTGACAAGTCAGGTCTATCACAATATATGTGCAAATACACACTGTACAGTTACCTGCAAGCAAATTCTTTAGGATATTGGGGAAAAAAACAGACCATATGAATAAATCCATAGAGGTACAGGGGAAGCCATGCATACTCCACACCAAAACAAATGACAGCCAAGAGCTCATCTGGAGCTGTGCACTGTGAAATGGCAAAGCTGCCCACTGTGCCAGTGATCTCATTCACGCACATCCTGCCCTTGCCAGACTACAGAATTAGTCACTTATCTACAAGACTGATGCTTTTGATGGGAAGTGAGAGAAGTTCATAAAAACTCTTTGCACTTAAATGCACAGCAAACCCCCTTCCATGCATAAGAAATAGCAATACATTTTAACTGTGATTTTTAGCAAATCTGTTTAACACTACTCCTGCCACATCAAATCAGGGAATACTGTTGAACAGGGATTAAACAGCAGCAGGCATAAATCACACACTACTCCTGCCATATCATATCAGGGAATACTGTTGAACAGGGATTAAACAGCAGGCATAAATCACACACTACTCCTGCCACATCAAATCAGGGAATACTGTTTAACAGTAATTAAACAGCAGCAGGCATATGTCACATGTATCCATAGATGGTATCCGTACCAATCAGTTATATCTACTTTACTTTTGATTTATATCTACTTTACTTTTGATTTCACTTAATCTGCTGCAAGCTGTCAGGCTGTTTTCATTCTTTTGGAGTCAATCGCCATAAATATTCTTGTTAGGAGTCCGTTTTGTCCACCATAACTGTTGTGGTCCCATGAATCCCTTAATCCTTAAAGTGAGACTCTGACAATAATATTGTTGGTCTGTCATCTTTGAACCATTCATATATTTCCTGGTCATTTTACTTTTATCATTCCTACTTGTCTGGTGCCTTTTTTCTGGTAATTTTTATTACTGCCTTCTGATGTCTTGTTATTCCTTCTATGTTTCCCTGTATTCCTCCCCTGTATAACTGCAAATAATCCTGCTGCAGCCCCTCCTGTATTCTGTGAATGTCATTAGAGACCTTCTGAATGTTACACCTAAGTTTTTAATTTCTGCTGGGTCCTTGATGATCAGTCCTGCTGGAGAATTTGTCTACCTTTTTTAATCCTGTTGGGCCCCTTTCATTTTTATGATTTACCAAGGTCCTCCATATCTATAATTTCTGTGAGTAGGCCTCTAACTGCTAATCCTGTTTAGGACCCTCAGAAGATTAAAGCCAGCCATATGCTACTTGGAAAGACAAAATAGTACACTTTGAATAGCTGTTTACAATATATGGCATATGCTCCCTTACGGATATCCCACAGTAGTCTCAAGTCTTGACAAGTTTGTCACATTGAAGCCCATCGTCAGCTCTTACCTGGAAAAGCTTCTCCTTCAATTGTTAGATTCCTGCTAATAAAACAATTTCAGAATTAGTCTAGTTTCTGTAATTAGATGCTTCCCTAACAAGAGAATTTGGAATAGGCAGCAAGAGAACAGCCTTCTTCTCAGTTTGTTGTGGTTCATTGTAGCAAAGCTGTTTACATTATCCAGTTTCTTCATTCAAGCTTCCTTGCACTAACATGTCTAGGACTGTTTCCATTGTTCAGGGGGAAATGATTGACTGATCCATATGTTAAAGCAAGGCCATTCCTTTCAGGGATATCTAGATGCTGAAGTGTAAAAGTCTAATTCCAGTAGCAGACCTGAATTTTGCCAGACCACAGAGACACATTTTTGTTCATAATCAGTTTGGAGAAGGCAGTTCAGAAATCATGCAGCAGAAGAAGAAGACTAGATTAAAAGTGCACTAAATCCTTTTGACCTCTGCAGCCTTCTTACAGGTTCATAGGTTGGTACTAGGCTATCAGCCCTAGGGCCTATACAAGCCTAGCCATAACAATTCCCTGGCTATTTCGTCCCACATTATTTACTTTCCTGGACCTCTGTCTAGCAGGGTGACTGACGTGATCCCTGGGGTGAATTTCCTTTCTCCCATCCAATCGTCAAGGTTCCTCTTGAAGAGGTCCAAAGAGGCACTCTGCTTGACATGTATGGGCAATCTATTCCAGAGTCTGGGGAGTCTCTGGGTCAGGAACCTATCCCTCCAGCATGTTTTGTTTATTGTGATGACAAGGTTTAGATCCCTGGAGGTGTAGCTCTGAGGGATTGGGATTTCTTTAAGTGTAGCATGTCCAACAGCTCTGGGTTTGACATGGCCTTGTATGTTAAGCAGAGATCGCCTCTGAGTAGACGATATGCACGGAATATAGCTGGAGTTTTTAAGGCGGTCAGCGTAGGGCATCTGCTTTAGGCCTGTGATTCTTTTAGTGAGGTATTTCTGAGGCCTTTCCAGTTGTTGCAGATGTCTTGAGAGGTACATACCAAATGGGGCATTGTATTCTATAATGGGTCTAATGAGGGATGAGTACAGTGGGACAATGACCTCCTTTTTTCTGGATGAAAAGCCCTTCGTGATGAGGTGTGCCACATAGAAGGATTTCCTGACTGTTGTGGTGATGTGGTTATCGAAGGTGAGACCACTGTCCACCTGTGTCCCTAAGTCTCTTATCACACTTTCTGTGTTTAGTGTACTGCCACCTATATGGTAATTCATGGATACTTGTTTTTTCCCAAAGGGGATAACAATACATTTCTTGGCATTGAGCTTGAGCCCATGGCTCTGGCACCAAGCATCTGTTTCTGTAAGGCCTTTTTGTAGAGTATCCACATCATTTGGGGATTCAATAATGGCTCCCAGTTTGCAGTCATCTATGTTGTTTCATCTTCCTCTCCTTGCTTTTCTTCTGTTTCTGGCTGTCTTATAGTTGACATCCATTACACAGCTTCTTCCTCTGTCATTCCGTGATCCCATTACCCCATCAGAAAAGCAGTATATCCATAAATCTAACATGTCCCTGAATCTGCCTGTTATGTCTTTACCTGGCCCTTTCATTTTTCATTTTCTGTCTCTTGCATTCTGTGGAGGATGTGCATATCATGTGCCCTGAAAAATATTTTCCACAGGGAAGTACATCTCTGGCAAGTGTTTAGTTTTCTTACTCTAAAGCTTTTGTGTCGTCCTGCATCTTAATGACCTCCCCCCTTCACTCTGTCAAATGGCCTGTTCTCTTCCATTCTGAAATGGCCTCTGCATCTCCATGTGGCATTTTGTGTGAAATTTGAAAATGTGATAATGT
Organism: Protopterus annectens; assembly: GCF_019279795.1. NCBI lineage: Eukaryota > Metazoa > Chordata > Ceratodontiformes > Protopteridae > Protopterus > Protopterus annectens. The sequence goes on from NC_056729.1 coordinate 746,676,218, forward strand.
AAAAAAAAAACTCTTCTTCCCTGAAGTCTTCCCCAACTCCTTTTACCATACGATCCATTCATCATCAAGTTTGCCACATTAATATATGAGCTGCTTTTTTTTGCACAATAAAACCTGAAGAAAATTATCGTTTGCTGTTTCTTGCCTCACCTCTGCATTAAGATAAGCTATACCAGCCATACAACATAATCTGATTTAGCAGTCACTGATCACTATTGCACTGTTGGCGACATCATCTGGCAGATTTACCCCATTCTCAGTTGCGTTTTTGCTGACTTGGATCACGTTTTCCTTTTGCAGCTATAGACTTGTGTCAAAGCAGACTTCCTGTTCTTATGTACCTGAAGCTATGGTATCTGCTACCTTGTGCTATAATTATGCCCTGGGAGTTCAGTAATCTGTCCTTCACTTTACCTGGAATAAACGTCTGATTATTCTGCTTCTTCAAGTTCACTTCATCTAGTGGTACCTTTGTGGCAACCTTCTAGTAAATGGCATCAGTCTACAAGTTAAATGCGCAGTTTTATTAGTGGACTTCCTTAGAGTTCTACCAAATGTTGAATACCCAAGTTAGGAGGGAGTGGAGATTATCTGACCGATGTGTCTTATCGCCTATTATTAACTTCTCCAGGGACTCATCACAAACTCCCATTTCCCCACTTTAATTTCTTCCTTTTCTCCATGCCTGTATCATGTTACTGCACCTCATTTTAAATATAAAAACTTATTTCAGTTTAGATCTTACCCTTTAATGCTTTGTGCAATCCCATTCTCAGCTTCTAGTCCTGCTCCCCATCCTTCCCGCTGGGTATGGCCATAGTCTCTATTAACTCTGTCCTTAATGATCATAATCCCTTCTTTGAACTAGAAGGTAATGTGCATTCACATTCCTAATAGGACTTGGTCTGTACTTTAAGTTGTAGCTTAATTCAACAGTTGCACTGCAGTCAGAGTAAGAGCTTGAAACATTCTAGTTCTGTCCAGATTCGTTGTGAAAAATAGAATTCAGCAGGAAGATTAACATGTATGGATGCTAATGTGACATTTGCATGTAAGCAGTGTCAGACGAATAAGACGTACAATACATGCCTAGTTGTCAAAATGTAGGCAAGCCTAAGAAAGCAACAAACAGAAATAATGACGTGTCGTACCATTTTCCCATTCACATTGTTGCAGTTGCGGTCAGTGTCTTTATATCTTTACCATTAAATTTAACTTTTAATATGTGCCGCCAATACCTGAAACTGGAGATTGCACACCTCTTTTAATTAGTGTGCCCTGATCGACATACCAACGTAATTATGCAAGCGTGTCTTACTTGAGTTAATTGCTACACAAATGTAATAATTTAGCTATCTGCCGAGCTGTTTTTTAAATTGACAGTCTGGCAGAAAGCCAAATGCTTTACAATTGTTTAATAAACTGTAGTTCCCAACTCTTTCACATTTTAAAGGGTGCAGCAAAGAAACTGGAGCTTTCCAACCAAAGGACAGAAAACTTAGTTGTTTTCTGTGTGGCCACCAAAATGTCATTAAAGTAACCCAAACATCCTTGTTGAAAGAATGTAATGGCAGACATTCAGTCTTCAGTTCCTGCCACTGGCAATACTTTTAAAAGTTAAATTTAATGTCAATGGCATAAAAAGAGTATTGGATTTTACAGTTAATTTGTGATCTCAAGTACAATAATGTGATGTGAGAGCGAAAATGGTAAGACCTTTCATTATTTCTCTTCATCGCTTTAAACATAATCTTTAAGGAGCTTACACATTTTTCCGTCTCCTGCCTGATAGTCTGTCTTGCAGATTGCTTCTGTTAGTATCATGTCAAAAGTGCTAATGTTCTTTAATAGGCAAATGAACACAGCAGATAACTAAGATAGTAATTATTGTTGTGTAGCAAAAACAAGTAATTGTTGGCAGAAAACCACTTTATTTAAACTATAAACACGTTAAAAAATCAGTAAGCGCTTTTATGGATAAAACCATTTCATCAGGCCTTATACATTTCATATAAACCAACCATTTAAATACTTTGTACAATAAATAGTCAACCAATAAAATGCATCATATAAATCACATGGTATTACTTCATAAAAATGATTATCTGTTTTTCAATCTAGGTTTTAAAGAACCCTTGTCATTCAAACCCCCTTCTTTGTCTGCCTGTAGTCTTAAAGTCCAGGTTAATTCCCTATCCTCAGTGCAATTATTAATATCCCCATCGTACCTTCATCTTTCAATAAGTCAGTAACAAGAAACTTAAACTTATTGGCAGTCGATGTATTTTGTATATGACGTGCTAAAGAATTATTAGTGTCTCATTGTCGTATAGCTCTATGTTCTCTTATTCTTTCCATCAATGTGCGGTCAGTCTTGCCTACATAAAATTGTTGACAAGTGTGACACTGCGCTATATAAACTAAATGTTTGGATTTACAAGTAGCCCTAACCTTTAACTTGTATTCCTTCTTTGTCCTGGTATGTATAAAAACACTATCTGTGTTAATATATATACAGAAATTACAATTCATGCAGGGAATAGTCCCTACTCTCTTTTCATTACAAATCTCACTTTTTCCATAACATAACATTCTCTTTAATGTACTTCTATTTTTGAACGTAAATGTGGGTTCAGTACCTATAAAAGCATTCACATTCTTGTCAGATCTCAGAATGTGCCAATTTCTCTTGACAATATCACATATATCTACTATATTGTCAGAGTACGGTAATAAAATACCCAACGCCTTTCTACTATGTCCCTCATTATTTCCATTATATCTTAAGTCTCTCTTATCAGAAGAATAATAAGGTGCAGCTAAATCACCTCGCAAGGTTATAACTTGATCAAATTGTTCTTGTATTTCCTTAATACTATATCCTCTGTCCAAAAGTTCACTTTTCAACATATCTGCTTGTTCCAAAAAAATAGAATGATCATTAGTCAATCTTGATAATCTCAGGAACTGTCCCCTTATGATGTTCCTATAAATGTGTAGAGGGTGCATACTATTATGATGTAAAATATGATTTCTATGGCATCTTTTCCTAAATCTAGAGGTAATTAAACCTTTGCCAAAATCCTTAAAAACATATATATCAAGAAAATCCATTTCACAATTGGATGTCTTCATAGAGAATCTAAGAAAATCTGTTGTTCTATGCACATAAGCTACAAAATCTTTCAGATTTTCTAAGTCACCTCTCCATAAAATAAAAATATCATCAACAAAATGTTGATAAAACTTGGTATGTGAAACCTATTCATTATTATCCATTACATATAGGGACTCCCAATGCGCCTGCACAGCATTTGCATAACTGTTTGCGCATGGGGTCCTCATAGCTACACCCTTCTTTTGTTTAAAATATTTCTTGGAGAACATAAACACATTCTCCAATATTGTCTCCATAAATAAACACACTACATCCACTCTTAAGGGGCTATATGTACTATGGGTTTACAAAAATGTCTTCATATAATCCAAGCCAATACTATTGGGGATCACAGTAAAAAAGTGAGGAGACATCTAACGTCACTAACAAGAAATCTTATGAAGTTATATCTAAATTCATATTAACATCATATAGATCCACTAAAAACTGTTTAGAATCCTTTAAAACAGTTACATAATTATTTAAAACGGGTCTTAATTGTTTTTCCACATACACTGACATTAACTCAGTCACCCACCCTCTACCTGAGACTATTGGTCTCAAGGGTGGTCTTACCGGATCTTTGTGGATCTTCGGTAAGGCTTGAAAAGTGGGTATCAATGGTAATTCTACCAAACAATATTTATGTACATCTTCAGTAATGCTATAACTAAGTACACTGTCATATAACACTCCATGTACATTTGCAATAATTTTAGTCACATCCTGCAACCATGGATTCATAATATAACATATCCATTATCACCACCACCCCTCCTTTATTAGCTTGTTTAATACATATGTTTTTATCTGAGTGTGAAATCAAATAAAGCGTCCTTTTCTTTTACAGTTAAATTAAAAAACTTCTTGTTTCTATTCAAACATGGTGTAAACTCAGTATACAATCTATCAAAATCGTCTTCACAAGTTTGACAAAACACCTCAGTAGTTGGGTTTAAATTAGGACAAAACATACTAGGTTTTTTAAAACCGCTGGTAATGAGGAAGGAAAAGACAGCGAGAACAATCACAAATGGTGGGTCCAACCATCAAGAGAATGCGGAACCAGGAGAAGGACAAGGATTGATGCATAATATTTCTAGCAGAGAGATGACGGACATTGAACAACAACTTTTACAAAAAGGTTTGTCATTTATACCTGCATTTTCTGCTGATTTGGCAGAGATAACTAGTGACATTAGATTATTTGCTAGAAGTTTAATGTTCCATTTAATGTTTCCAGAAACTGAAGCTACCAGCGGTTTTAAAAAACCTTGTACGTTTTGTCCTAATTTAAACCAAACTATTGAGGTGTTTTGTCAAACTTGTGAAAACAATTTTGATAGATTGTATAATGAGTTTACACCATGTTTGAAAAGAAACAAGACATTTTTTAATTTAACTGTAAAAGAAAAGGACGCTTTATTTGCTTTACAGTCAGATAAAAACATATGTATTAAATAAGCTGAAAAAGGAGGGGCGGTGGTGATAATGGATATGTTATATTATGAATCCATGGTTACTGAAATGTTGCAGGATGTTGAAACATATGATGCAATTACATATCATGATGCGACTAAAATTATTGCAAATGTACATGGAGTGTTATATGACAGTGTACTTAGTTATAGCATTACTGAAGATGTTTATAGTTTAAATAAAATGGTTTTCTGCCAACAATGACTTATTTTTGCTACAGTTCAGATTTTTGCACGTTTTTTCGGGTTTCTGATATATAAGGTAGTAATTACCTCTAAAAATATCTGTGTATAGATTGCAACTTATTTTAATGGACAATTGTCCTGTCTATCATTTGTAAATTGATGCATTCACAACTGTGGTGGTAGATTAAAAGGCCAGAATTCTGGTATTATAAAAGCAGTGCAGTGTGTGATTTATGAATCTGCTTCTTTCTGTTCTGCTAAGAGTATATTTTTTGTATGATTTTTTGGGAAGCTCCTTTCTACCTGACCTCCTCATCTATTCTGAGGTACCTTTACATGGATACCTCTGTCTCTGAACTCTGCATTATGCAGGACTAGCCCTGCCTTTGGTGTGAGGTCATCGTGGCAGTTTCACGATAATGAGGAAAGCCTTTTCCACTTTAAGCCTTCCCTCACCATTCATACATGAATGTAATGCAAGTTTGCTACCATACTGGCTCATTTCCCAATGAAACAACATAATCAGTGTCTGATCTGGTCAGAACGTCCGTCTTTAGATTTGGAATTAAGAAATGTTTAAATATGTACAAAGACTGCAGAACTGCTTTCCTTCTAAATATGGCAATGCATACAGTATTATGAGCATGTTAGATGATATTGATGTTTAATCCTCTGACTACAGGATGTTCACGTTAAAAAAATTGCAAATTCCCAATCTCTTTAGCTTGTAGATAGAATTCATTTAGTTTATTCATTCTTTGCCACTGTAAATGTAAACAAATTTCTTCAGAATTTATTCTTAGCTGTTTTGTTCCCAAATTTCTGTTGCATGCAAGTGACATGTATCTGGTAATGTGGATTTTGCCTTTTGTATTTGAATTTAAGTTTTTAATCTGTAAAGTCATAAGGAGGCGTAATCCCCTCCACACAGAAACTGTGTCTTGTTCTTTTAACAGCTGCGCTAGATCCAAACACTGCTATTGTGCTCCTTCAGTGCCTTTATCAGTATAGTGTGTATGAGACTCTTCCAGAAGTGACTCGGACAACCATTTTAATCAGTGCCTTATGGAAATAAAGATGCTGTCTGCTTAAGATGTCAGCAGTTAGACCATGGGGCAGAGATAAATTTAAACAACTGCAGTTTTTCTTTTCAGTGACTTGATCATATTGTATAAAAATAAAATGTGTATCATTTTCTTATCTTCAATGATACCTAGCTTATTAACTTATTTGATGTTATGCGTTTTTAATGCACAGATACTTAAAAAAAAAAAATACTGTTTCCACAGGTTACCTGAACTAGATTCAGCACTTCAGTGTATATCGGACATTGTACATCAGCTGGCAACTCAAAAATCTAACATTGAAGAGGAAATTCATTCCACATTTGATGAACTGCAGAAGACCTTAAATGTCAGAAAGAGTGTGCTTCTTATGGAACTCGAAGTTACGTATGGCCTTAAACACAAAGTATGGAAACTTTGTCATAGCTTGGCAGATAATAACATTTTTATATTAAAAAAAAACTGTCTTCTGAAGGAATATTACTGATAGAGTCAAGTCTAAATTGATGTAGTGAAGGCAGAGAGAGGTTATATAACACAGGGAATCCCAGGCTGCACTTTTATCCATTTTGATCAAGTACTGACTGCTTTCTTTCTGGTCACCTTAAGAAATGGGTACAGGTACTTGGCCAAAATTCTTGTTTACTGAATGATCTTGCATATTGGTTTATAGTTAAAACAGTTTTATTTTTCAGATGCCATTGATTTATTGTGTATGAAATGATAGACGTGTATGTGTTGAACAGCTTAGGAAGATGCAATTTAGCAGCAGCTGCTTCATATTGTGTCTGTTTTTTTGCTTCAGAGTGATGCTGCTCAAACTCATGACTAAGACCAGTGCTTACCTGTATATATACACAAACACACACACAATAAAAGCACATGTGCCAGTGCACATACACCCTTAATCCTTCATTAAGAACCTGCATGCTGGACAGATATTTAAGTGTTAAGTCACTCAAATGAAGGAGCTCTATATGAAATTAATTGCATTACATAGAAGCCTGTCAGGTCGACTATTTCATGCCTTTGATTGTTGAATCCCAATAGTCAAGTATGGTAAAGTGGTTTTATCTGAAGATGCATTCTCAACATGGTATATGTTCTCTATACTGGCTTAGTTTGCAAAAGGCTGAACCAGGGATTTATCAGCCCTAGAATGCACCCAGTTTAATACCTAGCTCTTAGATCTAAACACCATTGAGTAAATTTCATTACAGGTCTTTAGACAGTATTGTGTGCATTATGTAATGAAACCAAAACTACTTTTTAAGTATAAAACCCTGACTTACTTATTTTAAAATAAATGCCCATGCTTTCAAAACATAAAAGTTCTCTGATTCTGTAACTGGTACCAGACTGCATTGACAGTAATGCAGAGAATGTGTGCTAACCATTTGGGTCACTGCGTCACAGGTTTGGAACAAAATGAGCAATGAACTTGGAAGCAAACTTGAATGCCTAATCCAACAATTTTATGTTGATATGATGACGTGACAAAATTCATATTTTTATGTGATGGGGTCTTCAGTTTTAATAGTAAAGCTACAAGTTTTAATTAGTATTTGCAAATAAAAACCCCTTCAGCAATACTACAAATAGTCTGGGACCCTGACATAAAATAGATTTAAAAAGAAGCTTGGAACTAATCTTTTAAAGCCCACGAGGTATTTTCTTAAAAATGGAGAAGTAGTTTAGTTTATAGCAGTCAGGTGTACATGATTCATGTCACATTCATTATGTAGCGCACTAAGCAACATGTCATTTAGTGATGTGTCCAGCAAGCACATTAATATACTGATTCACATGGGTTTGTAGTTACAGAAAAGCTTTGCCCCTGCTTAAGTAAGTTAATCCAGAACTGGTTAAACCTGGTAGCCAGTTTACCAGACCTGGACTGAATAAATTAGGTAACTGAATTAATAGTCACAAATGTAATACGTATTTCATTTTTTACTACTACAGTCTGCATACTAAATACCTAGGAGATGGACAGCTAGTATTGTCCCATCTATTATTACACAAAAAAAGGAGACACAAAAGTGACCCAGATATTATTACCCATTCAATACAATTTTGTTTGTGGATAATGCAAACAGTACAGTGCATGATATGCTAGAAAACTGAAGGTAATAAATTCACATTTTTACAAAATTTAGATTTGACTCTTGGAGGGCGGCCACGGTGGTGCAGTGGTTAGTGTTGCCACCTTACAGCAAGAGGTTCTCCAGTTCTATCCACGGCTGGGGTGCCTTCTGTGCAGAATCTGCATGTCCTCCCTGTGGTCGTGTGGGTTTCTTCCGGGTGCTCCTGTTTCCTCCCACATCCCAAAGACATGCTGTAGGTGGATTGAACACTCTAAATTGACCCTAGGTGTGAGTGCGTACATGTGTGCCCCTTCTGTGGAAGGTTGGGCGCCGGGCTGGCAACTCAACACTGTAAAACTTTACTGCCAATCATGAGCAGACAGGTGATCCACTGTGGCGACCCCTAACCGGGAAAAGCCAAAAGACGAAGAAGATTTGCCTCTTGGACTTGATTTGTTTCTTTGAAATGGTTGGCTGTATATAAAAATGAAAAAAATCATGATATAGCTTTCATCAGAAGTAGTAAAGTCTTTGACAGAGTCTTAGAAAATAAGCTACCTAATGAGATGGTTCAGTGGTTCACATTATCAGAAAGATCAAATATACAGACTTGGGCAGCATTACTTTTGTGGCCACTTGATCAGGTAATGAGTAGCTCAAGTACATTTGTGTAAAATCTTACTATAACAGTAGATGTCCTCTTCACTGTTGCAGTATTCTTAACGTTAGCAATCTCTCACCCAGGGCATCCGGATGTTTGGCCATCATAAAAAAGCCTAATGATCTTGTATCAGAGGAGGTAAGATTCTGTGCCTTCCTGCTTGTTGACCTACTGCATCACTGTAGTGTTGTCTGTGTGCATCTTTAAAGAGCCTGGGGAGAACATGGGGTGAAAAGCTTGAAGGGCCAGAATCAGGGTTCTCATCTCTTTTTTGTTGATATGGTCTGACTTCTGATGGGGGGGCAGAGACCCTGAAATTTCAGGTGACCAAATAAAGCCCCCCACCCTTTGTCTGAGTCATCAGTGAACAGTTCTTGAGAAGGGACCAAAGTCTGAAAGGGAAGGCCTAGGTTGGGAGCAAACTGTTGAATCCACCACTCAAATTCCTTCTTTAGACAAGGAAGGAGAGGTGTACTAAAATCCAGAGGGTAGCAATGCTGCAGCCAAACCTACTTGAGGGTACAATTGAAGCTTTGCTATATGCAGTCTGGCAACAGGGAGTACTGGACCAGAAGAGGCCATGAATCCTGGGGCCCAAAGAAACTCTATGGCTGTAATGGCTGTCAGAGAAATAATAGACTGAAATAAGGCTGTCAATAACAAAACTTTTGGAGGTGAAAGAGAGGCCAAAATTGGCACTGTTTGAATCTTGCATCACAGATGCACATGATCCTAACAGGGAGTCCGGACAGACTTTTGGAAGTTGATAGTGAACCCCAGACTTTGAAGAAGTGAGATAATGAACTCCAGATCCTGTAACAGGTGAATGGGAGAAGGCTCCTGAAGTTCCAGATCATGTAGGTGAGGAAAAATCTGAATGCCTTGGAGGCTGCAGAAAGCAATCACAGAAGCTAGGCATTTTTGTGAAGACCCTTGGAGCAGTAGAGAGGCCAAAGGGCAAATCAGAGAACTGAAAATGAAAGGAAGAAAGAGAAATGTAAAACTTCCCAAAAAGAGGATGTGAATAGGGATGTGAAGGTAAGCATCCTTCAGATCCAAAGACACCAGAAAAGCCTGGAAATAGTAAAAGAGGAAAACAGGATTTGAAGAGTAAGCATCTGAAAAGAAGGGACTTTGAGGAAGATATTGAGAAGGAAGAGATCCTGACTAGGTCTCAAAGTGCCCTCCTTGCAAAGAACCAGGAATATCCTAGAATAAAAACCCTTTCCCAAGGGGATAGGTTGAATTGTTTCTTGGTTCACCAGGGATCCTAGCACCTATGGGAAATGAGAAAGTTGCTCTAGAGTAGGTTGAGGAATCCCTGAAAAAGGAGGGAGAAACTTCCATACCATGAATTAACCCTGACTTGTGATAGAAAGAACCCAAGAGTCTGAAGAGATGAGAAGGCAATTTGGAAGAAAAAGGGAAAGCTGAAGACACAAAGGAAACCTGTCCTAAGAGACAGAGGGAGCAAATTGTCAAAAAGAAGCAGGCTTATCAAATAAAGGAGGCTTCTGGACCACAGAAATCTGAGAAGACTTGGCAGAGGGGGCCTGCCTACCACCCCTTCTGCCCTTGGAGGCCTGGTGGAGTTGCCTGTGACCAAAAGCAGATCTAGAAGGATAATGCCTCTGGAACTTAGGGATAGGAAAGACAAAAATATGTTTAATGTGCTGCAAGGCTTTGTCTTTATCTTGAAGAGACTTAAATAGGCCAACAGCAGCAGCCCCCAAAAGATGTGGATTATCTAAAGGAGCATCCAATAATTTGGCTTTAATGTCCTTAGGAAAATACTCGAGACAAAGGTAAGAATAATGCCTCTTGACAGACTCAAAAGCCACAGCCCTGGAAGAGGCATCAGCAGCATCATAGGTGCACTTTGTGTCAGAACCTAAAATAGATAAGGCAGAGGTTTTGCCTTCAGAATCAGGGAGGTTAGAAATAACCTGACAATCCTTAGCAATCAAGGCCATACCTGGTCATGTGGGTTGAGTAATTAACAGCCCTAGAGGCCAAAGTAGAAGCAGTCTTAACTTACCAATCCTCTCCATTGCCCTACTATCCTCATCAGAAAGCAAAAGTTTGGTAGAGGGCAAGAGCTTTAAAGAGTTGTCAGAAGATACTGACATCACAGCAGGATCAGCGGTAGGACATTTAAATAAAAACTGACAATCCTCAGGAACCTTATAGAACCTGTCAGGTTTCTTAGGAGCAGGAGGCTGAGAATCAGGAGGCTTGGAAGCAGCAATGAGTATATAACAAGACAACCAACACAGGAGTGACTGCTGATGGTTTAGGAGTATCCACCTGAAGCAACTCATAATATCTTCTAGAAATATCAGACACTTGAGAAGAATCCCACTTTCCACCATACTAGCAGTTGTGTCCCCAAAGGACAATTCCTGAAAAAGAGACTCAGGGCTAACGGACTCCTCCTCAACAGAAGCATAAGGCAAAGGTATCTGTGAAGAATAGGACAAAGACACCTTATCAGTAATTGAATCCTCATCCAAGGAATCTGGTTCTCGAAGTTGTTTAGAAGTGATAGAGGTCCAAGGAGGAGCAAGCACCGATACCCCTTGAGGAGGCTTTAGGGCCATCAAGGCAGAAAACAAACCCTGAGTAGACTATTTCTATCCCCTTTGATGATCCTTAGGAAGGACCAAAACATGCTTTGTTTTTTTTGTATTTTCTTGGAAGGAATATCACCCCTAACAAATACCAGAGGATCCAACCCTTGAGGGGAAAAAAAAACAGGGCACTTATCTGATGGCTAGGTACTCAACACAGCAGCAGGGTAGTCAAACCTTTCAGCAATAATGGCATTCAGACTGGCGGCAAATAAGTTATGGTTACCAGCGCCTGTAAATCAGTTTTATGTCCTATGTTCTGTGTGGGGAACATATGTGTGACACACAGTGCATACATGATCATTAGGCTTTGGTATGCTGGCCGAATGCCGCCCTAGGTGGGATCCCTAATGTTAAGAATACTGCAACAGTGATGTAGAAGGACATCGGGATTCAGCTAAACTTTCAATGCCTGTGATTGCCAAGGCTCAGTGTTAAGTTGTTTAGTGCCTGATGTAATGTGATTTTGGTCCAGCTTTATTGTTCATGGTGTTGACTAATGGTCACTGTTATGCTGCTTAAAGTTTAGTACTTGGGATACTGGTAAAGGCTCATAAAACACAGAAACATAAATTATGACCGCTGAATTTGCCTGTTTCTGTAAACGTTGGATAAGGTGCAACATCTGTTTAACCAGCAGCTTTATTTTTTCTTCCCCACTTTTCATAAGACTTGATATATTGCCAATGTAGTTCTGAACTACATTGTTGTTTTGATGACTGTGCTTTGTGTTATAAAGGATGCACCACTGAATCATCACTCTTTCTTTGAAATAGTACTACTGTGTGCATTCCATGAATTGTCACATTTTTATTTATTTTCATTTCTTAACTGGGTATATAGATTGGTCGACAGATCCTTTTCAGCTATGATCCTGGCTAAAAGGCAAGAATTAAGCAGTTGTGATGTACTACCAGTATATTAAATGAGCAGTTGTCAAGCTCAACGTATATATACTATAGCATACTGAAAATAGAGTGCATTGACTAACTATTGTGATAATCTCAAAAGTGTTAGCAATTAGAAACATTTTGACATTAAAGGAGTAAGTTATTAACAATATTTACACTAATCATAATAGAAGTTTCTTGGTTTGCCCTTTGGAAATGAATATAAGCAAATGTTTTTAAAACTGACAGTAGCAGAGACAGAGAGACAAAGCTGGCTTAAATTTGACTTGCAGTGTACTTACTGCTGTTAATTGTTATCTCAACAAGACAGCACTGATCCGACTGTTAAAAAGATATGAGATGGACTACAAGACTCCATGGTTTTATTATTTTTGAGTATTCTAAGGATTCTCTATTTAAGTTAGTTATTTGACATTTGATTACCGGGAAAGTCTGACTGGGCACAAAGTCATTTTTCAGTGGAGACCCAGGGAGAAAATCTCCATAGCTATTGTACAGCTAAGTAAGTTATATTTAACAAACAACATATATATATATATATATATATATATATATATATATATATATAGCGGGTTATCAGCGCTGTACAAATCACTAGACAGTGCAAGTCACCTCAACAGAGGAAGGTACACTTTGCAGATGAACGTTATCCACTTTTTGTTTTGCTATTCATTCTGATTCCCAGACACTCCCTTGGGGGGCAGGTTGGATACAGGTAGAGACCAAGTAATTGCGTGATGCACATATGGCTGCTGCATGGCTCAAAGAATGGCAAATGCAAACATCAGTAAAGCCAGCAGAAAAGGTGGAAATCCCCAATTTTATTTAAACAATAAAAATAACATAACAAGGTTGAGGGAAATAAAGCCAACTACCTGCCTCAAACCGGTTTCGGCTGTAATAGCCGCCTTCAGTGAGTAAACATGTGCAACCACAAATACACTCATTTCTATATATTACATAAAGCAGTTCATTGGGGCATTATAATTGGTCATTAAGCCCAGGTGGAAATAGAGCTCCTAAGCTTGATAATCCATTTACGTTCCTTGAAATTAAGTAAATCATGCCAGCCTGATTTGTCCCTACATCTACCCACAATACAATCTAGAACAGTAAAATTAAAAGACGCAGTATTGTGTGTGCACACATGTTTATACAAAGCATTGGTAGAAGTTTGTTCCTAATGTCACTGAGATGCTCCCCAATTCTAAGACAAAAAGGTCTGGATGTTTGTCCCACACAGAATAAGGAGCATGAACAAGTGACCAAATAAACTACCCATTCTGTGCTGCAATTGACCCAAAAATTAATATTAAAAACCACCAATGTGTTGCGACTACTAAATTCCCTTGTTTTCTGAACCCTAGAGCAGTGAGTGCAATGTCCACATGGCGTACAACCTATCAATGGGCCACCTGTAAGTGTACGTTGAGTGGTAACCATAGAACTAGGTCCCACCCTCTTGTAATGACTAAAAAGGGAACCTAATGTACGTCCTCTCCTAAATGAGAACTCCTCAGACGAAAACAAACCAGGAAAAATACAAAAAGTGCTGAGAATTGCACCAGGATACTCCAACACACGAATGCAACAAATATAAATGCTGTTCTTGAAGCAAAGGAAATTTATTTAACGAAACACAGTACTTGTAAAGCACTTTTCGTCCCACTAAGTAGTGGGACTTCTTCAGACAAACAAATGTTCTCAACTGCTGTTTAACCCAGTCCTACATTTGATAGGACCACACATAATTGATGCAATTAAAATCAAAGTAACACTTGGTGGTTTAAATTAATAGTTAAAGCAAAAGATGCAGGCATTAACACTGTGTGCAAAACCATCATGTTATGCAATGTGTTCAACAAATTAAACACATGATTTAAACTGTTCTAACACCCACATATATTAAATAATTATTAATATTTACTGTGTGAAATGTGTTTACTTACAAAGAATAGTACTGTAAAAAAAAAAAAAAAAAAATATATATATATATATATATATAATATATATATATATATATATATATATAGCTAGCAGCTGTGGCAAAAGAGCCATGTATAAAAGGTCACCAACAGATAAGAGACCACCTTGATGCATTACAATACATACATGTTATACAATTCAATAAAAAATACAAAATACACATTTTACATATAAAAATATATAAAAAAACATAAAAATCAATAGTATGTATCTAAACAACTAATTCATGTTCCCACAAAGTAAAGGCATACACCTTCAAGTTTTGTGGTGTAAGTAACAAATATAATAAATACATTTACATTTAATAAAGATCAGAATACACATTTTACCTATAAAAATGTATAAAAACCTTCAAGCTTTGTGATGTAAGCAACTAATATAGTAAGTATGTATATACATTTAATTAATATAATGTGTGTAAATGAAATAGGAATAGATATAAATATAAAAATTAAAAAGTAAGTAAAATGTAGAGAACCTGACTGTTACCTGGTCAAACTCTTCATTTTTAAAACAGGATATATGGAGCAAGTCTCATTAAGGCCTGGGAATGAACAGGCATTGGTACGAAGTTCCCAATACAGTTCTAATATTTCCAACCGTACAGAGTCTACCGCCTAAAATAAAAATGTATGGTGGGGAAAATCACTAACATGTTTGGCTAATGCATTTTCTAATTTGCCTTTCTTTATATAATAAAGATGTTCGTACACCCTCTCACATAGCCTTCTGTCTTACCAAATTAAAATGCTAAACATTGTTGGCATTGTGCAACGTAAACAACACCTTTGGATTGGCAATTTAATCTATTTTTTTACCTTAAATGTATGGTTTCTAATGTTGAAGGTCCCACCAGTGGCCATATTAGGACAGAAGTCTTTTTTCTTGGAATTCCTCAATGAGGTCAGTAATCAGTTGTTCTGGATAACCTCGGTTGGTAAACATAGTTGGGCAAACTTAGTGATGGCTTACTGGGAGCAGGCAATTGTGCGGATAAATGAACAAGTGAACAATCAGATTAAAGTCTACGCACGTTTCCATGATGACATTTTTATTTTAATCCAAGGAGATGAAAATGAAGCAAAGAACATTGTAACCTACTTTAATACTAGTTCTGAGGTCTTGGAATTCATGTACGCATTTGGTCAGGACAGGATTGTCTATTTAGATGTAGAACTATGGAAAGACTTTCAGAACAAAACCTACTGTGCTAAGATTTACAGAAAGGATACTTATTCCAAGAGTTTCTTACATTATGAAAGTAACCACCCTTGGTACCAAAAGAGATCTGTAGTGAAAGGGCAATTGGTCCGGGCCACTCGGATGGTATCAAGGGAGCTTGATTTTTTAGAAGAATGTGAAACATTACAAATATGTTTTATAATAATGATTTACCTAGCAAAAAGGTAGTAACATCATGAATAACTCCATGTATAAAAACAAGATCGATCCTGAAGTCACAAAAGTTAAATTGTATGATAAATTCTTATACATTGTTATATATCAAGAAAATTACATCTGTGCCACCTACAGGCTGACTTCATGCAGGACATGCACAAATCAGATCATTAGGATAATTATTTCCCATATACATGTTTGAAATGAATTGCTCTTTTTTCAGATCGATTTGGGTTGAATAATGGTTCCATTTTCTCTTGGGGGTTAGTTTGATGCTCCTTTACTTTGTGTTGAGACAGACTATTCATTTTTTGAGTCGGCCTTGTTGCATTATCTTTGTTATCTATAGGGACTGTCATTTCACCTACAATAGCTAATATAGTTAATATAGCTATTGTATCATACACCATTTATTTGTTGATAGGTTTGGACACTATTTTCGGGTCCCTTATATGAACATGGTCACTATATTTTGGTAGTGGTGTTCCAGTTAGGGAACATTTTTTGATTGCACTCATCAGGTTTGATTTGTGCTTATTAGTTTTTGGCTTTGGTTTATAGTGATACACGGCATTGTGGTTATTTTCAGGGAAGTTTTAAATCCCCACATTACCACAGGGCTAGCTATAGTATCATTGTTGCTAACTGATGGGGAATCATTCCCTTCTTTTTTTCTTTAGGATACAACACGTGTTTGTGTTGGCATCTAACTTAATCAATGCTTCACCTATATGGTGCTTCTGTTGTGTTTGAATTTTTGACTACAGTGATATGCAGCATTGTGGTTTCTTTGTTCCAGTCTATGTATTATCACAAGGGCTAGCTATTGTATCATTGTGGTGTATGGACATTAAGGTTTCTCCGTGATCCAGGGCCATTTATACTTTAGCATATATACCAATGAAAGTAATCTGCTTATACCTATGGTTGGTTTGATTGATACAGTATAAGTACCATGTTATTTATTTAGGATCTGCTTTGTGTCTAACCCATGCATATATTTTCTCAAACGGGCTTTTTTGAGTGATATATTTTAAGATTTTGGTCCTACTACCATTGTTGGTGAATTTGACAGTTCCTTGGAATTTTTTATACACACACACACACACACACACACACACACACACACACACACATACATATATATATATATATATATATATATATATATATTTACATTTTTTGCAACATGGCTTTGACTCCACTTATTAGAGGTCTGGCCTCGGACATGAATGATTTGGCAATTTTTGGTCTAGGTTCATCTGATGTTGATAATCAATCTAGGGGTTTGAATAAGGACCCTGATATACAATGTGAAACCATGTTTTTCAAGTTGGGTAAAAGCATGAAGGGTCTCCGAACCAATGTTTGGCATTCACACCTGTTCAAGGCTTATCAACTCAAAAAGATTACACCACGGGGTCTTAGGGTGAAAGTACAGCCCGTAGCACATAATATTGATGAACAGTTAACTGATTAATGGACGCAGGTCCAACAATCTGCTTCCATGGGGTTTGTGGATGCCTTAGCGAGTTTTTATGAACGGACTGTCAAACAAGGGATTCAGGAGGTTGAAACACTTTGTATGGAGGTCAACAAATTTGAATCAATGGGGTCTTTTTCCTCTCAGGTTAATCAGTTAACCACTGAGTTACTTAAGCTTGAATAAGTTTTAAAGGACAAGAAACTCAAGAAGTTTCAAAGAGATGTAGGGGATTATGACAGAGGTAAACCTTTTGAAATGCCTAGAAATGTCACTTTTAGGCTTCTGGGCAATAAATCTTCTGCCC
Source organism: Protopterus annectens (assembly GCF_019279795.1). NCBI lineage: Eukaryota > Metazoa > Chordata > Ceratodontiformes > Protopteridae > Protopterus > Protopterus annectens. The sequence continues at coordinate 746,693,566 of NC_056729.1, forward strand.
CCAAGAGAAAAAGACCCAAATCTATTTTAAAACAAACTCTGAGTCATTGAGCTACACATCCGGGGATGAGACATCTTCTAACACTGAAGGGGAGGGGAACCACACGGACGCCTCACCTGATCCCAAGAGAAGGGGTTTGTCACACCCTTTGGGTTCAGGTCCAGACGAGGGGGGAGGAAGCACAAAAAATGTCAGACCGGTAGAAGGTTTGGAGGGTCTGTTACAACTAATGATCAAACATTAGTTGATTATATGAATGTACATAACATTTCCTCTGTACACCTCTCTGATTTGGAAGTTAAAGTTTTAAATAAAGGCCTTAATTTTGTCCACGGCTTTTTTGTTCCAGAGTATACCCTAGCACAGGATGTGGTTAATTTCTTTCATTTGTTAAATCTTAAAATGTTTTTTGAAAATGACACTACCCAGGATGTTTCATAGTTCAAATTTAAAAGGTCCACTTTCACTCCACCTATGTCACATACAGCATCTATTTTTCAGGCCAATGTCTTAAAAAGATTTATATTGTAACCTTAGGGAATTTCAGTATTCCTATAATAATCTTTCTAAGGAGGAGGTACAATGTACAGAATATCTTAGGAACAACAAGGAGATTGTTATTTTACCAGCAGATAAGGGTGGTGCGATAGTGGTTCAAGATTGGGTCAATTATAATGCAGAAGCATTAAGACAACTTGGGGACAACAGATATTATATGGCTATGCCCCTGGATCCAACTAATCATTGTAAGACCAAAATTGATTCTTTTTTGACTCAAGCCAAGGAAGAGGGCATCATTACTGATTCTGTAAGGTATCAGTTGTTGGTTTCATCCCCGAGTAAACAGTATTTCCATCTACTACCCAAGATACATAAGGACGCCAGATGTCCTCCTGGTAGACCAATAGTATCAGGGTGGGGATCCATTACTGAACCACTTTCTGAATACTTAACACACTATCTTAAACCACTATTATCTATGGTACGGGCCAGAATTCAGGACACAACACAGTTTCTTGATATTATTTCAGACATGCAATTGGAACTACATTAGCTTATGTGTAAATTGGATGTAACCTTTCTCTGTACGAATATTCCACACTGGGCAGGTTTACTGGCTTTGGAATTTTAGTTGGGAAGATCTGGTTTATACCAACCAGGCTTTAATACTTTCTTAGTATGCCTGGCTGAATATGTTCTTACTAGTAATGTATTCTACTTCCAGGACCAATGTTTTTGCAGGTCAAGGGTACAGCAATGGGTGCATCTTTTGCACCCATTTATGCAGACCTATTTATGGCCTATATTGAGGAGGTACTAATCTATGACTCCAGTCATAATTTATATATTGAAGAAATAGATATTTGGCGGTGATATCTTGATGATTGCTGGGTGGTGTCTAGGTCGGATGACACATATTTACATGAATTTATTAGTTATCTTAATGATGATAAATGGGGAATTGAATTCAAACTGAACTTCCATAAATCGAAGATTGTTTTTCTCGATGTAGAAGTTAGCAGGAATCCTGAAGACACTTTAGCTACATGAGTTTATAGGAAATTCCCTGAGTACAACTCATTCTTGCATGCCCACCAGCTTCCACCCCCAACATATCATCTGTAATATCCCCAAATCATAATTCCTCCTGGTAAAATGGATTTGTTCCAGCCAGGAATCATTTGAGGATACCAGGGATGATTTGATACAACATTTTTGTGAGAGGGGTTACCAACCTGGGACAATCAGCACAGCTTGCCACTGGGCTCCACCCAAGACAGAACTAAGCTTTTACAATACAAGGATAAACCAAAATGTTCTTCCAGCCCTTTGGTTCGTCTGGTGACCACATATGGACGTAATACATGGGGGTTTATGAATATTCTCAATAGACACTGGAACATACGTATGGCCGAGGAGAGATTACATCCATTTTTGAGTGACAGATGTTCTTTCTCATTTAGGAGAGGACATAAATTAGGTTCCCTTTTTAGTCATTACAAGAGGGTGGGACCTAGTTCTATGGTTACCACTCAACGTACACTTACAGGGGGCCCATTGATAGGTTGTACGCCATGTGGACATTGCACTCACTGCTCTAGGGTTCAGAAAACAAGGGAATTTAGTAGCCGCAACACATCTGTGGTTTTTAATATTAATTTTTGAGCCAATTGCAACACAGAATGGGTAGTTTATTTGGTCACTTGTTCATGCTCCTTATTCTATGTGGGACAAACATCCAGACCTTTTTGTCTTAGAACTGGGGAGCATCTCAGTGACATTAGGAACAAACGTTCTACCAATGCTTTGTATAAACATGTGTGCAAACACAATACTGCGTCTTTTTATTTTACTGTTATAAATTGTATTGTGGGTAGATGCAGGGACAAATCAGGCTGGCATGATATACTTAATTTCAAGGAACGTAAATGGATTATCAAGCTTAGGAGCTCTATTTCCACCTGGGCTTAATGATCAATTATAATGCACCAATGAACTGCTTTATGTAATATATATAAATGAGTGTATTTGTGGTTGCTCATGTTTACTCGCTGAAGAAGGCTATTACAGCCGAAACCGGTTTGGGCCAGGTAGTTGGGTTTATTTCCCTCTACCTTGTTATGTTATTTTTATTGTTTAAATAAAATTGGGGATTTCCACCTTTTCTGCTGGCTTTACTGATGTTTGGATACAGGTAGACCCTAGCTATCCAAGTGAAACTTGGTATTTGAGCTGTCAGATTTTAAAAAATTCCTTTGGCAAGAAGAACTCTGACACTAAACCTTTAGAAGACAAAACCCTTGTAAAACCGGTTAGTGACTAACTCTTGACTCCCTGTTTCCTTACAGGAATCCTAGGACGCCTGGTAGTCTATAGTAAATGGGACAAATAACCAACTGTTATTCTAAAAGTGTATTAGTTCTGGTTTAAGCACTTGGGCTTCAGGCCAGTTATTTTACATTAAGAGGGTTCGTGGTCTGCGCTCTTGTGGGAGGAGAGGCTGGACACTGCCCTTCTGAGCTGGGAATTTCTGGTTAAAGGCTTATAGTGACTGCATATTTGAACTGCTTCTTACTGTAATTGGTGCACCTTGTTTGCTGTAGCATAGACTAGATCCAGACCTGCTGAATCTAGCTTTGTTTCTATGCTTGTTGTTTGTTTGCTTGTTATTTCCCTGAAAAGCTAATTCCATCTAAAACGTGGTTTTTCAGTGCTTCTGTGGATCCCTAGTGATATCTGCATTGCTTACTGTACTTATTTCCTTGTTTCACTTGAAAGAAAGTTACTGTTTGTCGTTTTTGCATTTAAGTTACCTGTAACACATTGCATTTAAGTTACCTGGCACTTGCTCACTAAAGCTATTATCTAAGTCAGCACTACAAAAATTAAAAGCACTACACACTCACAAACTAACCTTGAGTACCTTGTTCCCCATTGGCCCTTTTTTTCAATTATAAAGGAATTCCCAATACTATTCTAGCATGTCCAAAGGTCAGTTGTCAATCTCCTCTCTGGTCCAGCTGGTGAATCTGGGAATCTTGAGGCAATGTTACAACTGCCTCATGTACACAGACAACCCTCTCCTCCTCCCAACAAATTCCAACACATGTGAGAGATGCAACCATATAGCCAAACTAGAGGCTAAGCTCTCTCAACTCAGTACTGGCGTAACCAGTCAGGAGGAGAAGGAAACCACATTCACTACAATTCCAGTCTCACATAGACCTACCATGACAGCAAACCAAACACATAAACACACAAAAACATACTCGGAGGCTCTAAATAAAAATCTGCCTAAGCAGCAGAGACCTCCAAAGCAGACACCCAAGCAACCGCTACCCCAAAACAAAACACGTGCAACACATAGCTCACAAAGCCAGTGTGCCGAACAGTCACAGCCCTTAAGGCAAAACAATACACCTGATACACTTGTAATAGGTGACTCTATCGTCAGGCACACTGACGTCCCGCACACCAGGCTGAACAAGGAGAAGGTCACGGTGAGCTGCCTGTCAGGCGCTAGCATCCGCCACATAACACAAGCACTCAGGTCACTCCAAGGCAAGTACAAATATGACTCAGTCATTGTCCATGCTGGTGTGAATGACCTAAGATGTACCTCCCTGGACTACATGAAAAGAGACATAGAGGAGCTCTCTGAGCATGCCCAGGCCGGTATGACCCTGACCTTGAGTAGCATCTTATCGTCACCAAGAATGATGCCACAATATGAAGACAAGATGATCAATTTCAACAATTGGCTTAAGTATTGGTGTCATTCAAAGGGGATCCAATGCCTGTCAGCCTGGGATGACATGCTAGACAAGCCACGATGCTTCCCTAGGGACGGCTTGCACCAGTCACCCCTGGGCTTTTGGATATTGGCAAAGGCTCTTGCTACCCCCTTAGTGCCTTTATTAGGCAAGGCTCAAAAGACAAACCCACCTCCATAGGTATCACAAGGGATAAGAAACTAAGAGTAATGCTACTCAATGCCAGAAGTCTAAACCTCAAGATGCACGCACTCGAAACTCTCCTTAGCATGGAGAACATCGATATCTGTGCAGTAACAGAAACCTGGTTCAAGGCTCCTGAGAGCACCCCAGCACAACCAGGTTATACCTCATACCATGCTTTTCGGACCCAAAACTTGGACCGAACCACAAAAGGTGGGGGAGTATCAATATTCGTCAAAGATACCCACACCTCCAGGTTGGTGGCACAGCACGAAGCATCAGAGACTATCCATGTGCAACTAACAGTGGGTAAAACTGCCTTCCAGTTTATAGCCTGCTACAGACCACCCTCCCAAACCCAGGAACCCCACTCGGCCTTCCTGAGAACACTGGAAAATATGAAGGTCTCTCCAAACACCATTATATTGGGCGACTTCAACTACCCAAACATAGACTGGGAGCATTACTCTAGCTCCAACACCCTAGCCCAAAGGTTCCTAGAATTTATAAACTCAAATGCTATGGAACAACTTGTTACCACTCCCACAAGAGGGGAAAACATACTGGATCTGATCATCACCAACATGGGGACTCTATGCTCCAGACCAGAAGTGTATCCCTCACTGGTAAGATCAGACCATAAACTAATCTCACTGGATATTCACATCCCGACTCCACCCCCTGCCCTGAAAACCACAGTGAAAAACTTCTCTAAAGCCAATTTCACACTCCTCAAAACCAAGGTGGAATCCTTCAAAGCCCCTGGGCCTGTGGAAAATACGGCCCAGACCGCAGAATCCTTTATAAACGCATTCTATGAACACCTTCAGGAATGCATGGATCATGCAATCCCAAATAAAACCAAGACTCAATCCTCCAAAGGCAGACATCCTGTCTGGTGGACCCCAGCCATAAACAAACTATACAATAGAAGGAGGAAGCTACTACATGATAGAGCAAAATCCCAAAAAGGGAAGGCATCTCTGATCAGCATTAGCAAACAACTACGGGCACTCATAAAATCGTCTAAGGCCAGCTTCGAGAGAAAAATTGCACAGGACACTAAGGATAATCACAAGGCTTTCTTTAGTTATGTTAGGAACCTGGGTGGGAATTCCCAGATATGCTCAGAATTAGTCCAAAATGACAAAAAATACACCGAACCCACAGACATTGCCAACATGCTAGCTAACAGGTTCAGCGCAAACCTCCCCCCCCCTCCCCACCAAAAGGGCAAATATATATCCCAGCAGAGTGCTGCCCCCCTGACATCTCAGATGCTCAGGTAAGAGCCGCCCTCTCCAAAGCAAAAAACACAGCATCAGTGGGACCAGACGGTGTCCCGGGCTGCGTCCTACATGAACTCCAAGAAGAGCTAAACCCAAACATAAAACTGCTGTTCAATCTCAGCCTTACTACAGGATATGTACCCAAAGAGTGGCGTACAGCAACAGTGGTCCCTCTCCACAAAGGTGGTGCCTCAACGGATCCTGGAAACTATCGCCCCATAAGCCTGACTAGCTTGGTCTGCAAAGCTATGGAAAGGATCATCATGGACCTCATAAATAAAGATATTGGGGATCTACAGCACTGGATCCTACCCAGTTCGGCTATGTTAAGGGCAGATCCTGCCTCTTAAACCTGGTCAATTTCTTTGAAACAGTCATCAAGGCCATTGACGAGGGGAAGGTGGTCCACACAGCCTACCTGGACCTCACAGAAGCCTTCGATACAATACCCCACTCGGGCATTATAGGTAAGCTCACCAGCTTAAATATAAACCCCTATGTCACTAGATGGGTTGCAAACTGGCTCAAGGACAGAACCCACATGGTTAGAATTGCTGGAGCCATGTCAGACTCCAAACCAGTTACAAGTGGCGTCCCACAAGGCTCAGTCCTGGGACCTCTCTTGTTTGGTATATATTTCTCGGAGGTACAGGCCAACATGGAAGGACTGTGGCTGACCAAGTTCGCAGATGACTGCAAACTGGGCACCATAATCGACTCTCCAGCCAACACAAGCATCCTCCAAAAGGGCTTCATAGAAACAGACAACTGGTGTCAGAGCCATGGCCTCAAGCTAAATGCCAAAAAGTGTATAGTCATCCCCTTTGGCAAAAACAAAGTGCCCACAAATTCCCACATAGGTGGTAATCCATTAAGTACAGAAGTAATTAGGGACCTGGGGACCCAAGTTGATAGCAATCTCTCATTTGACAACCACGTGGCCAAAGTGGTTAGAAAAACGTTTTATATAGCCCACCTAATCATGAAGGGATTCACATCTAGATCAGAGGACGTCATCGTGCCTCTTTTCTCATCCCTCATCAGGCCCATAATTGAGTACAATGCCCCTTTTGGGATGTACCTTACCAGACAGCTGCAGCAACTGGAAAGACCCCAAAAGTACCTCACCAAGAGGATCAAAGGGCTCAAACAGATGCCATATGCTGCCCGGTTAAAGAAACTCCAGCTCTACTCAGTGGCATACCGCCTGCTCAGAGGCGATCTGTGCCTGACGTATAAAGACATGTCCAACCCGGAATTAATGGACATGCTGCACCTCAGAAAATCCAAATCCCATCGAGCCACGCGCTCGAGAGACTTGAACCTCAGCACTGAAATAAATAGGACATGCTGGAGGGACAGATTCATAACCCAGAGGCTCCCTTCACTCTGGAATAAAATCCCAGTCCAGGTTAGGCAGAGTCCCTCATTGACTCTCTTCAAGAGGAATCTTGATGAGTGGATAGGAGATCGTAGGTTTACCCCGGGTATCACTTCTGTGTCACTGTTAGACAGAGGCACAGTATACTAACCTCGAAAAAGGGCATAGCAAAATTAATTTAAAATGGGTGGCGAAAGCCAAACACACTCTGGCTAGGCTTATAAATGCCCTAGGGCAGATAGCCTAGTATGAAAATAAATAAATAAAAACTGGACAATTAAGTAAGACATGAAATCTAAGATAAACTGCAGGGATTTATTTTTCTCTGTCTCAACTCAAAACAAAAATGTCTGGTTTTTTTAGATCTTTACAGTGCTGCCCCAAATTTAAAAAGGCAAATTGGGTAAACATTAAGTTAAAGGTCTGTACTCTCCTCCTGCCTTGAAAATTCAGTAACTACAGATTTGGATGGTATTGTTGGACTTCTGAAAGAAGCCCATCAGGGAGACATTCACCCATAGAGTTGCCTTGAAAAATCTTGATCTGAAGATGATGATTCTATCTTCAGTAACATTTATTTATTTTACATTTGTTGACCACGGAAGTCCACTTTTCAGCAGTGGCCTGGGTAGAGAAGCTCCATTACATGCAGTACAAAATCAAAATCTTTCAAGTTATATAATGTAAACAGTGTCAGGCAGAATACAATTAAGACTGTGCACCATAGGCACAATTTATTTTTTTATTTATTGACATTTGATAATTGTGAAAGTCTGACTGGGTAGGAGCCCATTTTCAGTGGAGGTCGAGAGAGAAAAGTTCTAAAATATTACAAAACATTTTAAGAACAAATTTAAAAGCTTCAGAAATAATACAATCACAATCTCAGTCTTCAGGGACAAACCTGGTAGTTGCACACTTTGTGATAACACATAAGTTACAATCATTAGTGTACCAATAATAAGGCTGGTACCCAGCAGCATAATGACAAACGACCATCATACTTTGAGACAGGCCCCTGGCATCAGGATTTAGACACCAGATTCAGACTTGCATGCCAACCCCAGGCCATGCTGGGTGATTTGCACTCCCTAGCCTAAGAAGGCCCAACTTTAAAAAAAACCTCCAGCTGTAGTTCTCCTGGCACAGCCTCTGTTGTCAATGGGCCATACTTCTAAATCAGTCTCAGTGTTGGCAGATTTGATGGCACCCCACATACTGGAGGCTGTATTACCAGAAAAAGACAAGAATTACAAAAAGCCATGGAGGAATTTTTTTTTCCCCTGACAGAATCTTCAAATCATTGCTAACAGGCTGAAGTGTGATGAAGGATGACTCTTCCCAGGGCTTAGTGTTCAGCATCTCAACTCTCCCAGCAAGTGGACGTGAAACAGCTGTCCCTGGTTGGAGTTAAGATGGAAGTAAGGGCTGAAATACTGGTAGACTTGTCTAATGGAACCAGAGAAATGAAGGCATGGGATTACTTAGCCTCTCTACCAGATGCAGCATGGTTCTTTTTCCAAATGCTGCTGTTCTTTCTGGCATTGGTATTATCACTGGCTGTGTGCCAGTGCTGAGGCCAGTATCACTGGCTTCAGTCTAGTGGATGGCTTCATCTTATTTTAGACTCAGAGCTGATGCAGCATCATCTGTGGTATTCGGCTCTCTATATGACAAGTGCCAGTACAAGCACCCACATTTTATTCAGCAGCACATTCTCAGGAGTTATTTTATGCTCTAGTGTTTTCCCTACTTTGCTTTAATGACCACCTAGGTGCAAGGTTTGATTCTCAAATGGGGTAATTGGTTACGGTTAAATTGGTCCACAAGGGCAGTTAGCCTAATATAATCTATGAACACTTTCTTCTTAGGGGTGGGAGGTTGGCATAATGGTTAAGACCCAACTTTGGCAGACATATTGAAGGATGCTACCAAGGGTTATTTGGGGATGTGTGGAGAGAGAGAGACCCCAAACCCAGATCAGATCATGAGTGTGGCCCAACAAGCCTCAGCTATCTGTCTGCTAGACTATGATTTAGGTGCTACAGACAGGCTAGGAAAGTGCTGTTTTTCCTCCTCATTTTTATCCCTAAGAGTGTTGAATTATCGGGCCCACTTGGTTAGAGTCAGAGAAATCTTATGGACCAAATACAAAGGCATCTTTAGAGCTGTCAGAGTTTAATATAATGAAAAAGACTTCTACTTCCTGTAAATAGATGAATGACATGATCTATGTAATTTAATATGGCTCCAGGTTCAGCTGCTGGCATCATTACCATGCACAGGCATGTTTTACTGATGATATACAGATGGCATTTATGTAACTCCCAATTACAGGACCTCTTTTGTCCAGTGAGAAAAGCAGCAGACACCTCAAGAATATGAAAAAGCAGGCCAAAACCCTGATTGTGGTAATTAACTTACAACCTCCTTAAAATCTGTTTGCCAGAATGCAAAGGAGTCAGCATTCTGTTTCAGTACAGATCACAGCACCTTCACCGAAGTGGATAAGGAAGGGGGAGCCAAGGTCAAGCCCCTTCAATAAAAATAATAGTAATAATAATAATGATAATGGCCACAAACGCAAGTGGAATTTTCACCTGTCAAGGAGCCATGGGCAGCTCATGAATGACCAACAGTTATCATGAGTCATCCTTCAACTGCGCCCCTTTGAGGACATCTGGAGGTTGACAGTCTCTGCATCTGACTGAGTGACTTCAAATATCTCAGGGCCAATGATTCCAGGACATAGCATCAATATATCAACTCTATATCCCAGTATCCATCCATCCTCGACCCCTTTTTCCCATTTTGCACATAGGGTCGGGGTGTCACTTCAATGGTGACAATCATCTTGAGCCAAGGCTTACACTGCTGGGTGGCTGGCCCTGCTGATGTAGTTCATCTGTACCACTCACTCACTCGCACACACACTCACACCTATAGCCAATTTAGAGCTTCCAGTCCACCTACTGCATGTCTTTGGAATGTGGGAGGACACTGTAGCACCTAGAGGAAACAAACACAACTGCAGGAAGGACATGCAGACTCAGCAAGGAAGGCACCCCAGCTGAAAATTGAACCAAAAACCCTCTTGCTGTGAGGTGACTATGCTAACCGCTGCACCACGGCGACCATCCAGGGGTATGCAATAAGAGCCATCCACATGGTCCCACAAGATCAGGATAGGTCAAGGATTGTATTCCATATTGTTATTGATGCCAAAAAATAAATAAATTATCTTGCATCCATATCTGGCCCTCAGTAATCTAAGTAAGATAATTTGTGGTAAAGCTGAAATTGTAAGTAGTCCTGGTATGGTCAGTCCTCCCATGTATACTAACAGAAAATGCATGGGATCTTTGAACTTCCAGTATGCCCGTCTAAACTTCAGAATCATGTAGGAGTGCAGGAAAAATCTATACTTTCAGATAGTGACCAATCATTATTATAATGCCAGAACTTTAAACCAAAAAAATGACTTCAAGGCAGTGAAGCTCTAATATAAATACACCTTTTTTGTGCCTTAGCAAAAGCCTTCTGGGAGATAAAAACAGCACACACCTTCATAGCATATATAACCACGCCAATCAGTTAAGTGTGCAAACAATAATACAATCAAATAATAAAGCCTATGTCAAAACTACATCAAAACCTAAATATTCTTGTACCAAATTTTCCAAATAACTTCCATTATTTTCACCCATGAGAGTCATTATATTAAATGTTTTGATTTAAAGTGGAGGTATTATAATGCTGTTTGGTCTCTTCATGAAAGTGCAGATACCTCTGTGCTTTTGAGTGATTCTGATGTGTAGACATGTATTACTGTTTGATTGGAGTGGTTGTATAAGCTCTGAAGATGTGTGTGGCATGTTAGATTCCAAAAGTATTTTGCCAGAACACTAGAAAGGGAACCAGTCATTGTTGATTCAGACATCTGCCATTTCTTTTCACATAAGTCCCCAGGTAGCCATTAAAAGTATTGCAGTGGAAGTTGCTCATTCTGGGTTGCTTTTCCTTCTTAGATTATTGACATCTAACTGCATCACCCAGGGACCTATTAATGCAACAAAAAAGTTGCAACTCTTCCCCATGCAGCACATAACTTTGGGATGCATCCGGGATACTAATGGCTGCAAAAGTCTTATGTATTTAGAACAATACTTAAGATAATGCTATAGAGATAGTATGGATAATGTGAAAGCAGTGGAAAAGTATGGTCCAGGAAAAATGCTCCAGAAGTATTAAGCTGATTGAGTGACATCTTATGTATAAAAGCGGTTGTTGATGGGTTCTAACCCTGGGGAACAGGACAAAGTTTGTTAGCAGTGAATAACCTTAATGCCCTTTGCTGCAGTGCTGGATATAAACTACCTCATATCTTCATAATACACAACTCCCCCGCTCAACAGTAACATTTACGCATGCAACTAGAAAGCTTGACTGGCTGCAGTCACAGAAGATTTGGAATGCAGCTCATATAATTGAGATATAGATCTCATAAAGAACAGTAGCCTATTGTAGGAACACTTTAACCTGTCCACTATTCTGGGCTGCTGTAGGCAGGCATAGAAAATATTCTAAAGTGGAGATCAAACTTGTACTGATTGCCTTGTCCTGTATGCCCTGTGTACCTGACTGCAGTCAATAAAATGACAGTTTCTCTCTCTCCCCCTGCTCCATCCCCACATCTACTGCCTGCGCTCCTCTGTTTTAAAGATGCTTCTTTTATAAACTGACTTTCCTGTTCTCTGTACAGCCTAAATGTCTGTTGAGCAATGTAGCCATCCTCTCATATTTTGAATCATAATAACACAAATGGGAGACAGAGTTAGTGTGTTTTTTTGGAGAGGGGTGCTGCCTTATTGCAGAATTGCTGTTTTGGCATAAACTGTACATTTTGCCCATAGACTTATCCTTTCAACTCTGATAAACTGGCAGCTAGCCACCCTTTTAAAATTAACATTTCAAAACATTATGTGCCAGTTGCGTCACTTAGTTAAACCAAAGTTCTTGAGTCACCCCTGAAAATAGGCAGTTTTGTTTAGTGGGGCTTGCCTAGTTAATAAAGGTTAAATAAATGTAAAATTCGTCATGTACAATGACTGCTTTTTACCTATTAGCTTAACTAAATCCCACTTGATGTCCTTCCATATCACTGTTGCAGTATTCAGCACCTCTGGGATATCCTACCAAGGATAGCCCAATGTCTGGTCAGCAATACCAAAGCCTTTGTTACCTAGGAAGCCTCGTATGTTAGATGTATGCTCCCCACAGTCATAGGGGATAAAAGTGACATATGTACATTCCCAACTCAACTCAAAACCTTGTTGCCACCAGTCCAAATGCTCTTATCTATTGGCCTGAAAGCCTTTCACTTTGCTGGTTATACTGAGCCTACATCTTTCAAATAAGTACTGTGTTGGGGTTCTTTTTTTCTTTTTCTTACATTGTTCAGTGGGTTATGTGTCATCCAAGAAAGGGAGATGTCAGTATGGGAGGCAGATTTCCCATAAAGACCACCATAATCAGTGTCTGTTTTGCTTAGGTGCATCTCATGACCATGCTCAAATGTTACATCTGTCAAGCTTTTGTACACAAGCCCTTGCGTAACTGCCTTTCTTCACATTCCATTTACCTTGAGAACCAATGTCTCAAGCTTTTGGTCCAAGGTACCATGGCAGGATCCACTCACCCCAAGGTACAGCCACTGTTCAAAAAGATGGCCAAGAAGTCTTGGCCTCAGTCTGGTGCTGTCCAGCCTCCATCGGATGTCTCTCCTGAGGTGAGTGAGAACCAGAAGATAGTCAGGCGTTGCCATCAGTTTCTTCCATTGGAACCTTCTCAGATGCCAGCACAGAACCTGCTTCTCACATATCATCTGAGGGCTTGCAAATGTCCACAGCGGACATTGAGGGGAACCACCAGTGATCATTTCCAAGGGGCATAGAGGGATTCCTCAGATCCTTGTTAGGGAAGAGGTGCTGGGTACATTAATCAAATCCAGGTAGGGGTCTGAACCTCTGCATTTAGTCAGAATGAATGTTCTTGTGAAGAAAAGGTAGAAGACTAAGCATGTGGTGTCCACTCCCAGGGGTCCAGAAAGGGAATGGCAAGACTTTACTCAAAGTTTGTTCAATGCGTTGATGATATTGATGCCTGTTCAAGGATTTTCAATTCCTGCACATACTTGTTCCTGTGCCACTAAGAGGGCTAGAGACTCAGTCTTTGGATGATGATTCTGATTCACAATTGCCTTAAACCTTAGCATATGGTTCTCAAGAGGAATAATCTGTCAATTCTGTCAGTCCTGACTCTCCTTTGAAGGAATTTTCCTATAGTGACATGGTCTTGCGTATGATGGATCATTTAAAATGGGATAGCTGTCAAGCATCAGATGTCCAGAAGAGGTATTGCGAGTTGTTACTAAAGGACTCTCCTAAACCTTCAGCTATCCCTCCTGTGTCGGCTACTCTATTAGATGCCTTCTCTGCTGCTTCCCCAACTCTGGATTTGCATGCTGCAGCTGCTAAGAAACCTAGTAAGTTCTATAAGGTGCCGGATGTCTACAAGTTCTTGTACAAGTGCCCTTCATCTAATCCTGCAGTGGTTTCTATATCTACTGATACGCCTTCTAAGCTGTTGCCTTCTTCCAAGCTCTTTCCTTCAGATGAAGACAGTAGAGGCATGGCAAGGATTGGTAAGAAGGTATACACTTTGGCCACTATATCCTTCAGGGCCATCAGTTTTCAGACTCATATGATAAAGTACATTCTTTCTCTTCTTTCCCAGAATGGGAAGATTGTTTCTGATATGCCTGACTCTGAGGGTAAGAACTCATCTCTCTCCTTGCTCCATTCCACTTCTCAGGTTCCCTTTCATGCTGTTAAATGCAGCTATGATGCAGCTGATGCATCTTCTAGAGCTGTTGCCTCTGGCTCGGAGATGAGGCACTATTCCTGGCTTCATCTTCAAGCCTTGGCAGATATCAAAGTAAAGCTTCTGGTTGCTCCCTTGAGTAACCAGAATTTGTTTGGTACTACTGTGGATGACCTTTTCAACACCTTACAGAATCAAGGTAAAGTTATGAAAGATCTAAAGCAGATTTTTGTCTCACCTCTTCCCAAGTTTCAAAGGAGCTATTCTAGTAAGACTACTTTTTTTTGCATAGGCTGCCAAGACAGTTTTCTAAAAGTACAAAGGCTCATAGTCGTGTTTTTTTTTCAGATAAGCCTACTTAAACACCCAAGCCCGAGAAGCAGTCCTTTCTTGACAAAATCTGTAGCTAGGGGGTTTTATTCCAGGATTTTTCTTGTCCCAGGAAAGAGGGATCTTGGAGACCTGTTCTGGAGCTTTTCTTTCTGAACATCTTTCTCATAGTGCGTGCCTTCCAATGCTTTCTCTTCAGACTCTGTTGCTCCCTCAGGTCATTCTGGTTTCCTTTGATCCGAAGGACACTTACCTTTGCATTTGTATCCAACCTCTATTCAAGAAATATTTAAGTTTTTCTGTTTCTTCCTCTCATTTTCTGTTCTCATCTTTTCCCTTTGGACTTTCAACATCTCCCAAGGGTGTTTACCAGATGTCTAGCCCCTGTAGTCGGCTTTTGCAAGCTTCAGGGCATTCAAAATATTTCCTTATTTGGATGACCTCTTGCTTTAGTCTCCATGCCATTCCTGGTACAAGATCCTCATTTTACCCAGCTTCTGTTGTGCATCCTGGTGTTCCCTGTCAACCTTCAAAAGTCTGTGTTGACCTCGTCTCAAGACCACATTTTCCAAGGCTGCAGGTTCCAGACTGTTTCAATGCTGGCATCTCTTCTTGCCTCCAAAGTTTTGTCCCTTATCAATTATTTTCCATCTCTGCTTGCCTTGTCCTGTTTTCAGCCAGAGAGTCTCTCAGGGCTGTGGGGTTCATGGCTTCCACCATCCCCATGCTCTCCTGGGCCAGGCTTCATATGAGGAGGATTCAGTGGTGCCTAAAACTAGCATGGCTTCAGCACCTTCACCCACTGGACCATCTAGTTCCTCTGCTTCCTTGTCTCAAACTGGAAGTTCATGCTGGATTCAGCAGCTGTCACTCAATCCAGGTGTTCCTTTCCACCCTCCTCAACCATCTTAGGAACTCTTCACAGACTCATCATAGCTGGGGTGGGAGCCAATTACGGCACCCTGAAAGTGCAAGGCCTTTGGTCACATCAGCAGAGGGTGAATTGCATCAACATGAAGGAAATGTGGGTTCTCATTCTTGCTCTTCAAACTTTTCATGTTCTCTGGGTCCTGGGTCTCTTGAAGGTTTACACAGACATCACAGCCATGGGATACATCAACAAACTGTGGCACAAAGTCTTACCTTTACAGGTTAGCCCTTGTAGCATGAGAAGTAGCCATCAATCTGCAGGTCACCATACAGGCAATCTGTATAACTTCAGCACACAATCTTGTGGCAGATTTTCACAGCCTCACAAATGGCTAATTCACATGGATGTGTTTCTGGACAAAGTATGTCAGTGGAGTATCCCTCCAGTAGATCTCTTTGCCTTCCCTCTGAACAGGCAGCTCCCTCATTTCTGTTCCATAGTCCCAAGTATTTTTACTTGGAAGGTGGATGCCATGACTTTCTCCTGGAAAAGACTGTTGCTGTATGTCTTTCCTCCCCTTCCTCCTCTTCCAAGGGTCATAGGTTCATAGGTAGGTACTAGGCTATCGGCCCAAGGGCCTAAGTAAGCCTAGCCAACAAGGTTCCCTGGCTTACGCCACCCATGAAAGTTAATTTCAAGTGCCCCTGTTGAGCAGAGCCACAGAAGTGATCTCAGGGTGTATTTCCTATTTCCCATCCACTCATCAAGATTTTTCTTGAAGAGTGCTAATGAGGAACTTTGCTTGACATAGATGGGTAGCTTGTTCCAGAGTATAGGAAGTCTCTGGGACAGGAATCTATCCCTCCAGCATGTCCTGTTTATTGTGGTGACAAGGTATAGATCCCTAGAGCATGTAGCTCGGAGGGATTGGGATTTCTTTAGGTGTAGCATGTCCAACAGCTCTGGGTTTAACATAGCTTTATATGTTGGGAAGAGATCTCCTCGGAGTAGGCAATATGCTACACAGTAAAGCTGGAGATTTTTGAGATGGTCAGTGTAGGGCATCTGTTTGAAGCCTGTAATCCTCTTTGTGAGGTACTAATGTGGCCTTTCCAGCTGCTGGGGCATTGTACTCTATAACGGGTCTGAGTGCCGAGTAGAGGGGAACAATGACCTCTTTTTTCCTGGATGAGAACCCTTTTGTGATGAGGTGTGCCACATAGAAGGATTTCCTGACTACTGTGGCAATGTGATTATCAACGGAGAGACTACTGTCCACCTGGTTCCCAAGGTCTCTTATCACACATTCGGCATTAAGTAGACTGCCGTTTATGTGGTAGTTCATGGGTACAGAGTTTTTACCGAAGGGGACAACAATGCACTTTTTGGCATTGAGCTTGAAGCCATGCCTCTGACACCAGGCATCTGTCTCAGTGAAGTCCTTCTGTAGGATTTCCACATCATTTGGGGACTCGACTATGGCTCTTAGTTTGCAGTCATCTGCAAACTTCATTAGCCAGATGCCTTCTGTGTTAGCCTGTACTTCAGAGAAGTAGCTACCAACCAGGAGAGGTCCCAAGACTGAACCCTGTGGTACTCCACTTGTCACTGGTTTGAAGTCAGATTTGGAGTCTGTAACTTTTACAGTGTGGGTTCTGTCAGTGAGTCAGTTGGCAACCCATCTTGTGATGCAGGGATTTATACCTAGTTTAGTGAATTTAGCTATAATTCCAGAATGGGGGATGGTGTCGAAAGCCTTGGCGAGATCAAGATAGGCTGTGTGAACTACCTTACCCTCATCTACGACTTTAGTGACTGCCTCAAAATCGTCGATCAGGTTCAGAAGGCATGATCTGCCTTTCACAAACCAGAACTGGATGGGGTCCAAAGTTTGGAGGTTGCCAATGTCTTTGTTTGAGTTCCATGATGATATGTTCCATGGCCTTGCAGACCAGGCTCATCAGGCTAATAGGGCAATAGTTCCCAGGGTCAGTAGTGGCTCCCCTTTTGTGGAGTGGGATAACTGTTGCTGTGTGCCATTCAGTTGGCACAAAGCCTGGCGTGAAACTATGATTGAACAGGGTGCTTAGGTGGGGGAGCCAGTTCGTTCTGAAGTTCATGTAAAAACGCAGCCTGGGATATTGTCCGGTCCCATGGATGCTGTGTTTTTGGTTTTAGAGAGTGCAGCTTTTACCTGCATATATGTGATTACAGGGACTCTGCATTCTTATTGTATAGATATGGGCCTTTTAGGGGGTGAGAGGGGGGTAAAGTTAGCACTGCACTTATCTGCCAAAATGTTGGCAATATCAGTTGGTTCTGTAACTTCTATGCCATTGTGCTGTAATTCAGAGCAGATCTGGGTGTTGCCATTGAGAGTCTTGACATAGCTATAAAATGCTTTGTGGTTGACCTTAGAAATCCGTGGCGATTTTGTTTTCATAGCTAGCTTTGGAGGAGTTCATAAAGGATCTCAGCTTCTTACTGAGGCTGACTAGGGAGCTCCTCCACTCATGGGATTTTACTCTCAGTTTCTTCCATCTGTTGTAGAGTTTGTTTATGGCAGGGGACCACCAGATTGGTTTCCTTTTTTTGGAGGATAGCGTCTTGGTTCTGTTTGGGATAGCATGATCCATGCAATTGTGTAAGTGCTTGAAGAGTGCATTTGTGTAGGATTCAGCAGTCATAACTGTATTGCCCATCTGCATGGGTGTCATGATGTTCACCACTTCTGTCTTAAGAAGCATGAAGTTGGCTTTGGAGAAATGTTTTAACGTGGTTTCCTTAATGGTGGGTGGGGGTGGGATATGGATACCTAGGGTGATTAGCTTATGTTCGGATCTGACCAACGAGGAGTTGACTTCAGGCGTGGAACACCAGTCACTCATGTTGGTAATGACTAAGTCTAGGATATTGTTGCCCCTGGTGGGGGTGTGGATAAGTTGATCCAGGACATTGAAATTTATGAATTCCAGAAAGCGTTGAGTGAAGGAGTTGGTACATAAGTAGTTTTCTCAGTTAATAGTGGGGTAGTTGAAATCAACCATTATTAGGGTGTTTGGTTGAACCCTAATATTTTCCAGTATATCAAGAAAAGAGGAGTGTGAATCCTGAGGCATGGTGAGGGATCTGTAGCAAGCTACAATTTGGATTGCAGTTTTGCCCAGAGTTAGTTGCACTTTGATAACCTCAGATGCATTATGCTGCACCACTAGCCTGGAGGTGTGGATATCCGTAATGAATATGGACACACCTCCACCTTTGGTGTTCTGGTCCAGGTTAGATGGCTGAAAAGTGTGGTATGAGTTATATCCTCGTAATGCAGGGGTGCTTTCTAGATCCTTGAACCAGGTCTCAGTCACTGCACAGATATTGATGTTCTCCATTTTAAGGAGTGCCTCGTGAGTTCATTTTGAGATTTAGACTTCTAGCATTGAGTAGCATTACCCTCAGTTTTTGCTTTCCTGTTCCTGTTACAGTGGTGAATTTGTCATTTGAACCTTGACTAAAAAAGGCACTATAGGGGCGGCAAGACCCTTAGCCAGTATCCAGAATCCCAGGGGCGACAGGTGCAGGCCATCTCTGGGAAAGCATCGTGGTCTGTCGACCATGTCGTCCCAGACAGACAGACACTGGATCCCCTTAGAATGACACCAGAAGCTTAGCCAATTGTTGAAGTCAATCATTTTGTCCTTGTACTGCGGTATCATTCTGGGCGATGGCAGGATGCTACTCAGGGCTAGGGTCATACCTGCCTGGGCTACAAGATTAGACAGCTCTTCCATGTCTCTTTTCATGTAGTCCAGGGAGGTACAGCTCAGGTCGTTCACACCAACATGGACAATGACAGTCATATTTGTACTTGTGGAGTGACCCGAGTGCATGGGTTATGTGGCAGATTCCGGTACCCGATAGGCAACTGACAGTAAGCTTCTCCTTGTTTAGCCTGGTGAGTGGGACATCAGTGTGCCTGACTATAGAGTCACCTATGACTAGTGTTGGGTATGTTGTTATGTCTTATGGGCTGTGGTTTATTGGCACACTGAGTCTGTGGGCTATGTGTCATTTGGGTTGTGTTGGGGGGGCTGGAGGTTGCTTGCATTTCTGCTTTGGAGGTCTCTGTTGCTTGAGCAGATTATTATTGAGAGTCTCTGCAAAGGATATTTTTGTGTTTCTATGTGTGGATTTTGGTGGTGTAGGTTTAGTGGGACTATGTGATGAATGTGGTTATGGTGCAAGTGTTTACTTTCTCCTCTTGACTGTCAAATTCAGTCTTGGTTGGAGAGAGCTTTACCTCCAGTTTGGCTAGATAAGTGCATCTCTCTCAGGTTGTGGTGTTGGGTGGTAGGAGGAGATGGTTGTCTGTGTACATGAAACAAGCACAGGCTTTTAAACCAGAAGGTTGAAAGAGATGGAAAAACTACCAAATGGCCAATAAACTACAATTTCTGGACCAGAAACCACTCTTGTGGTAGATAGGCTACCTACTGCTTACCACTCCCACTGATAAGCTAGAAGGCTTCCATCCAACACAGAAAGGCTTGTGGGACTCAGAACCTTACAAACAGTCCTGGATACAGCAAATCTGTATCTGGACTAGACTAGTTACAGGTAGATAACAAAATCTAGAAGGACTTTTCAAAAATCTTGTTAGTGACTATGTTTTGGCCCAGACAGCACTGGTTCCTGCTCTTATTCCATCTGGCCAGAGCCAATTACCACAAGTTACCTCACCACATGGATCTGCTCCCACAGGATACAGGAACTCTCCTTCACCCTCATCTGTCCACTCTTCAACTGATGCTTTGGGTGATAGGGTTTTGATTCCTTTCCAACACCAGTTTTCTGAGGACATGCGTAGGGTCCTGCAGGAGGCCAGAAAATCAGATTTGTCCAAATGGAAGAAATGTTCTGTTTGGTGTCTAAACATCACCAGGACTCCTTTTCAGTGGGGGGGGGCCTTTGGTTCTTTTCTGTCTCTGCACTACTGCATACTTGTTTCATGTATTCTTCAGTTAAAGCCCACTTGTGAGCCATTTCTGCCTATCTGCCACTTACTCCTCCTTTGGTCTCTAGGTTTGAGGTCAAGTAGTTTCTTAATGGTGTCCTTCATATTAAATCCCAAAGAAAAGCCATCCTCCCTTCTTGGGATCTTAATTTTGTCCTTGAAAATTTGACTCTGGGTCCTTTTCAACCTGCTGCTACTACTTTGTAATATTGCACGTGGAAGACTGTTCAGTTGGTTGCTATAACCTCTGCCAGAAAGATATCTGAACTCCAGGCCTTGATTATGCTCCCTCCTTGTTTGTTTTTTCATAGAGACAGGGTCTTTCTCTGTGCAAATCCTTCTTTTATGCCAAAGGTGCTTAATGAGTTGTCACTTAATTAGTCTATCCAGCTTCTTTCTTTTTTTCCCTTCTCTGCAATCAGCTAGTGAAAAGGTTCTTCATACCATGGATTTGCATAGACAGCTCAGATATTATCTAGACAAAACAAAGACCTTTTGTAAGTCTGATCAGCTTTTTTGTTTCTTTTTATACTAGAATAATGGGTTTGGCAGCTTGTAACCAAACCATCTCCTCCTGGATTTCCAACACTATTTCTTTTTAATTTTTCACGGTAAGTAGTTGTCTGCTTCCATTAAGGCTCATTCCACTAAAGCATTGGCTTTCTCAGGGGCCTTCTTCAAACGTTTGGATGCCAAGTCCATCCTTCAAGCTGCTACTGGGTCTTCTGTTGACAGTTTCATAAGACATTACAAATTGGATGTCATTTCCAGGCCCAGGGCAGGTTTTGCCAACATCCTTCATGGGTTTGTGAAGGGCTCCTCTTCACCTTCCTTCTGCTTGCCTTCACAGTAGCTTTTGTACTCTCCCAGAGGTAATGAATATTGAAACTGTGATATGGAAGGACATAGTACGGTTGTGTAAAATTGTACCATAACTGCAGATATCCTAGATATCCTTCTTTTCACTGTTGCAGTATTCACTCCTTCCCTCCTGCTCCCTTTCTCTTCCTTTTACATGGGTGGTATTTTTGCTCACTCCTTCCCTCCTGCTCCCTTTTCTCTTCCTTTTACATGGGTGGTATTTTGTTCACTCCTTCCCTCCTGCTCCCTTTCTCTTCCTTTTACATGGGTGGTATTTTTGTTCACTCCTTCCCTCCTGCTCCATTTTCTCTTCCTTTTACATGTTTGGTATTTTTGTTCACTCCTTCCCTCCTGCTCCTTTTCTCTTCCTTTTACATGGGTGGTATTTTTGTTCACTCCTTCCCTCCTGCTCCATTTTCTCTTCCTTTTACATGGGTGGTATTTTTGTTCACTCCTTCCCTTCCTGCTCCATTTTCTCTCCCTTTTACATGGGTGGTATTTTTGTTCACTCCTTCCCTCCTGCTCCATTTTCTCTTCCTTTTACATGGGTGGTATTTTTGTTCACTCCTTCCCTCCTGCTCCCTTTCTCTTTCTTTTACATGGGTGGTATTTTGTTCACTCCTTCCCTCCTGCTCCCTTTTCTCTTCCTTTTACATGGGTGGTATTTTGTTCACTCCTTCCCTCCTGCTCCCTTTTCTCTTCCTTTTACATGGGTGGTATTTTTGTTCACTCCTTCCCTCCTGCTCCCTTTCTCTTCCTTTTACATGGGTGGTATTTTGTTCACTCCTTCCCTCCTGCTCCCTTTTCTCTTCCTTTTACATGGGTGGTATTTTTGTTCACTCCTTCCCTCCTGCTCCCTTTCTCTTCCTTTTACATGGGTGGTATTTTGTTCACTCCTTTCCTCCTGCTCCCTTTTCTCTTCCTTTTACATGGGTGGTATTTTTGTTCACTCCTTCCCTTCCTGCTCCATTTTCTCTTCCTTTTACATGGGTGGTATTTTTGTTCACTCCTTCCCTCCTGCTCCCTTTCTCTTCCTTTTACATGGGTGGTATTTTGTTCACTCCTTCCCTTCCTGCTCCATTTTCTCTTCCTTTTACATGGGTGGTATTTTTGTTCACTCCTTCCCTCCTGCTCCCTTTTTTCTTCCTTTTACATGGGTGGTATTTTTGTTCACTCCTTCCCTCCTGCTCCATTTTCTCTTCCTTTTACATGGGTGGTATTTTTGTTCACTGCTTCCCTCCTGCTCCCTTTCTCTTCCTTTTACATGGGTGGTATTTTTGTTCACTCCTTCCCTCCTGCTCCCTTTTCTCTTCCTTTTACATGGGTGGTATTTTTGTTCACTCCTTCCCTCCTGCTCCATTTTCTCTTCCTTTTACATGGGTGGTATTTTTGTTCACTCCTTCCCTCCTGCTCCATTTTCTCTTCCTTTTACATGGGTGGTATTTTTGTTCACTCCTTCCCTCCTGCTCCCTTTCTCTTCCTTTTACATGGGTGGTATTCTTGTTCACTCCTTCCCTTCCTGCTTCTTTTCTCTTCCTGCTCCCTTTCTCTTCCTTTTACATGGGTGGTATTTTTGTTCACTGATTCCCTTCCTGTTTCTTTTCTCTTCCTTTTACATGGGTGGTATTTTGTTCACTCCTTCCCTCCTGCTCCCTTTTCTCTTCCTTTTACATGGGTGGTCCTGCTCCCTTTTCTCTTCCTTTTACATGGGTGGTATTTTTGTTCACTCCTTCCCTCCTGCTCCCTTTCTCTTCCTTTTACATGGGTGGTATTTTTGTTCACTGCTTCCCTCCTGCTCCCTTTCTCTTCCTTTTACATGGGTGGTATTTTTGTTCACTCCTTCCCTCCTGCTCCCTTTTCTCTTCCTTTTACATGGGTGGTATTTTGTTCACTCCTTCCCTCCTGCTCCCTTTCTCTTCCTTTTACATGGGTGGTATTTTTGTTCACTCCTTCCCTGCTGCTCCCTTTTCTCTTCCTTTTACATGGGTGGTATTTTTGTTCACTCCTTCCCTCCTGCTCCCTTTCTCTTCCTTTTACATGGGTAGTATTTTTGTTCACTCCTTCCCTCCTGCTCCCTTTTCTCTTCCTTTTACATGGGTGGTATTTTGTTCACTCCTTCCCTCCTGCTCCCTTTTCTCTTCCTTTTACATGGGTGGTATTTTTGTTCACTCCTTCCCTCCTGCTCCCTTTTCTCTTCCTTTTACATGGGTGGTATTTTGTTCACTCCTTCCCTCCTGCTCCCTTTCTCTTCCTTTTACATGGGTGGTATTTTTGTTCACTCCTTCCCTCCTGCTCCCTTTTCTCTTCCTTTTACATGGGTGATATTTTTGTTCACTCCTTCCCTCCTGCTCCATTTTCTCTTCCTTTTACATGGGTGGTATTTTTGTTCACCCCTTCCCTGCTGCTCCCTTTTCTCTTCCTTTTACATGGGTGGTATTTTGTTCACTCCTTCCCTCCTGCTTCCTTTTCTCTTCCTTTTACATGGGTGGTATTTTTGTTCACTCCTTCCCTTCCTGCTCCATTTTCTCTCCCTTTTACATGGGTGGTATTTTTGTTCACTCCTTCCCTCCTGCTCCATTTTCTCTTCCTTTTACATGGGTGGTATTTTTGTTCACTCCTTCCCTCCTGCTCCCTTTCTCTTTCTTTTACATGGGTGGTATTTTTGTTCACTCCTTCCCTCCTGCTCCCTTTTCTCTTCCTTTTACATGGGTGATATTTTTGTTCACTCCTTCCCTCCTGCTCCATTTTCTCTTCCTTTTACATGGGTGGTATTTTGTTCACTCCTTCCCTTCCTGCTCCCTTTTCTCTTCCTTTTACATGGGTGGTATTTTTGTTCACTGCTTCCCTCATGCTCCCTTTCTCTTCCTTTTACATGGAGGATATTTTTTTCACTCCTTCCCTCCTGCTCCTTTTCTCTTCCTTTTACATGGGTGGTATTTTTGTTCACTCCTTCCCTCCTGCTCCTTTTCTCTTCCTTTTACATGGGTGGTATTTTTGTTCACTCCTTCCCTTCCTGCTCCCTGCTCCCTTTCTCTTCCTTTTACATGGGTGGTATTTTTGTTCACTCCTTCCCTTCCTGCTCCATTTTCTCTTCCTTTTACATGGGTGGTATTTTGTTCACTCCTTCCCTCCTGCTCCTTTTCTCTTCCTTTTACATGGGTGGTATTTTGTTCACTCCTTTCCTTCCTGCTCCCTTTTCTCTTCCTTTTACATGGGTGGTATTTTTGTTCACTGCTTCCCTCCTGCTCCCTTTCTCTTCCTTTTACATGGGTGGTATTTTTGTTCACTCCTTCCCTCCTGCTCCCTTTCTCTTCCTTTTACATGGGTGGTATTTTTGTTCACTCCTTCCCTCCTGCTCCCTTTTCTCTTCCTTTTACATGGGTGGTATTTTTGTTCACTCCTTCCCTCCTGCTCCCTTTTCTCTTCCTTTTACATGGGTGGTATTTTGTTCACTCCTTCCCTTCCTGCTCCTTTTCTCTTCCTTTTACATGGGTGGTATTTTGTTCACTCCTTCCCTTCCTGCTCCTTTTCTCTTCCTTTTACATGGGTGGTATTTTCATACTGGCCAAGAGGTCCCTCTCCTTCCTTCCATTTTCTGGATGTACATGTCCTCCTTTCCACCAGTAGTCCTGCTTCTCCTAGGGGACTTCACTTCTAAGATGGGAGTGTGTATATGTCACCTTTATGCCCTATGCTTGTGCAGGGAGCATGCATCTAATGTGTGACCCTCCCTAGGTAATAAATGCTTTGGCATGCTGACCGGATGTTGGGATTATGGTAAGATTTTACACAACTGTACTTTTCCACTGTTAGTGGAACAAAATGGATGTCTTTGTTCTCATTATTCTAATTTCTGCTTGCATGTCTTGGCATTATTTCATAACTTTGTGTCTCAGTGAGCAAGGGCATTATAGTCGCTACTTACAGCTATTTCATAATTAATGCTACTTTTGTCCTTTTTTTCTTCAGCTGCAATGTCAAGTTTCTTTTGATTTAACTTTAGCAATTTTTATTGGATGGTCCCTTTTGATCACTTCTTCATTTTCAATAATTCTTGTGGTACTTGTTTTTCATGCTTTTCAGATACTTGCACAATCAGTCCCCAATCTAACAATCATGACACATTGTTATGCATTTCAATATATAGACTCTCCGCTACAAGTGTTTCACCACCAGCATCGAGATGAGCAACTGTTTGTAGTTTTGTACCATAGAACCTACATGAGTTTACATTTCCCACGTTTTTCTATCTATTTTATAGATCACTGTCTTGAATTACCATTACTAGACTTTTTTCTTTATCTTTATTCCTCATAAAATGTAATGTCGTGGAAAAAGCATTGAGGATTACAGTCTCCAAATAATGACACACTTAACTTTCAGACTTCATATCCTTCAGAAAATGCATGCAAATGCAAAACCTGTTATTGTAACAGCTTTCTAAGTTTATAAAAGCAATATTTAAAATCTGTCCTGGATTTTGGGCTTTTGCCGCTGCCCACCACCCTCCCCCCAATTATTTTTGGCTTTGACCAGAATTATTGCGCTAAGAGGTTGAGAGGTATGCCAGTCAGTCACAGTTAATCTGTAAATTATAATAGGAACAGCAAGGTGAATTATAGCTCAAACTTTATTCTCATATGTCAAGGCATTTCTCACTTATAGTTCTTTTGTAGCACATGCCATTTCCAGGGTGATATTTTTCCAGATCCACCAGTTTTCTTGCTATGTGTTGGTTTTGCACACTTATCAGGGCCAAGTGTCATTCTGATCTGAACCAAACTTTAACGATTTGTAAATGCACCCTTCGGTTGCTTGTCAGATAAACCATGTAGTTTTAAATCACCCATAGAAAGGAGATGAGAAGTTGTTCAGTACGATTGTTTTCTGGAAGTCAAACTATAGCCATATTCTAGTTTAACTAAACATCTTAATGGGTTAAAGACGAGGAAAAACAGCAGTGGTATCAAAGAATCATCCTGGAACATCCCTCTTAGGATTTGTATCCCTCTGATATTAGGTGTTTGCCCTTTTTTCATGAATCAGTTGTAAAGTGATTTGCCACTGATTCACAGTGATGGCTGTGTAATATATCAATGTATGGCTGTAGCATTTTATAATCCATGAATGTGGAATGCTGTGAAATGCTTTTTTGTAATATATCCATGTTATACCATGCTCCCCCTTTTCACAGCTCCCTGTTATGACTTTTTTAATAATAGTTGATCCTTGGTGTCAAGTGATCGTCTTCTCTCTGTTTTAGTTCCTTGGTTGATTTTCTTTTTTATCAAATTGTCTGTAAGGTGGCTAACTTTATTCCTGCATATAGTTTATGTGGTTTTTGAAGGCAAATTATTGGTCAATAGTTCTTAGGATGGCTTGCAAGTTCTCTCTTAAGGGGATTTATAGTTTTTCCTGTTAACCAGGCTGGTATTAGGTGAGGATGTGCATACAATTAATTTTCAAAGATATTAATGCCTTTAGGCAGATACTCTGTTACACTATCAGTACCTGGGAATTTCAAGTTATGAGTCTTTCATAGGAAAATACTAGGCTATCATTCTTGACTATTACAAGCCTAGCAAGTAAGCAGGGATCAGAATCTAACCCTATACCTTGCGTCTGAGGTAAAGACCTTAACCATAATGCCAATCCTTTCTTTCTTAATTTCTGGCTACTACTTTATCCCATTTTGTGACTTCTATGGTAGTAATATTTCTTACTGTTTTGGTTTTACTTCTGTTTACTCAACATCTTTGTTGTATTCAAAGGGATCTTCTTACTTGTCCACAATTTAAATCCTGCTTGCCCTTGTGGTATATTTGGATAAAGCCGTAGCTATGCCCAGATGACCCGAGTTCAAGTAGTGGCTCAGGTAATTGATGGTGCAGGCAGGGAGGATGGGTGGGCCCATCCTGGGGGGGTGCATGAACACTTAGGGGACACAGTTGCATGGTTTGGTTTTCCTGATGGAGACCATGGAAAACCATATGGTACTGAAGATGTACGGAGGTGTCGTCCTGAAGTAGAAGTGAAGGGCAATCCAGTGCTGACTTTCATGTGCGTCTCAGAGATTGCCCCTTCTTTGGAACAGGCTTTCTTATTCACATTAAACAGAGCCCTTTCCTGGCCCTCTTCAAACAGTTTGGATCAATGGATGGGGAATCACAAATTCACATCTGTGGTACTGCCTATGTCCCCTTATGGAGTCTGTAAGATACTCAATACAAAGGCACAAATCTATGCCATCTTGTTGCCCCAGGGGCCATATATTGGGTAAAATCAGGTTATATTAGCTATGCTTCTAAGAGCTTTTAAGCTGTTAGCCTAGTAATCTCCTATGAACCCATTTATGCCCTACCCTCAGGATGTTATTGGATATGGGTACAGGAATGTAGGGAATTATAGGTAAAAATACTTCTTTGACAGCAGTAAGATGTTGCCTCAGGATGCCTGTCTCCTTGCCAACCTTGAACTTTGTGAAGCAAATTCAGGGGATGTGGGAGTGTTTGTTGTTAGGCCTGGTCATCAAGGAGAGACATTGGGAGCAGTTGATCAGCTCACTGGAGCCAAAAATAGCTCAAAAATAGTTTGAGTTCTTCTTTTTAGGTGGTGGTATTATTGTTGGTTTCTTTCCCAATTGCTTATAAAACTTTTCGGGTCATCAGTGAATTAAGTGTTTCATATTTTTTATTTATAATTTATTGTTTACCATCTCTGTTTTTGTGCTCCTTCTTTTTATTTAGTTCATCATTAGAGATGGTATAACATATCCTTATCAGTTTAATGTAGAATGTTGCCTTTACTGTACCTATCTTTTAAGATTTTTTTGGTGATCTATTCCCCTTTGTACATTCTAATATTTCTTGTCTTAGTTGCTTCTTAATTTGGTCTAATTAATTCTATGCTGGCATTTTCCTTGTTCCCTTATTTTTCTGTATTATTTTGCATTATGATAAATATTTACTTTGCCTCATAATAGTGCATTCTGTTTTTACTCTTACATCATATAGGCATATATGCCTCTCTTAATGGCTCTATTTAAAGTGTTTATCTGTTTTATCCTTCCTCTAAAACTCTGTCCCATAAGCTTTTTATAATATCTTTCTCTCATTTACCCTAAAATGGCTGTCTGTCTGTTATAGTAGATCAAGCAAGTCTTCCCTTAAATCATTCTTTTGTTGACTAAGAATGTCACATTTGTGTTCTCTTTCCTGTCCTTCCCCTACTGTGTAACCCTAAATGCACTATCAACCAGTTCTCTTGTTGAAGGTTCTGAAGTTTTACTTTGTGTTACGCCATTAGCAAAAGTGTCCCATTTGATTCGGTGTACCACATCCTGTGGATTTATTGATTCATTATGTTGGGAAATTGTCTGTATCCCATTTGTTGTATCATTTCCTGTGGATTTATCAACTCATCTCCACATTAAACCTTCACTTCACTTCTCAATTGGTCTATTATCTCTGTTTTGGTTTATCGCCTTTCAACATCAATAAAATATGTTTCTCCTTTGTGTAGATTGTTTCCTGTTTGTAAAGTTTACCATGTTCAGATGTCTGCCTGTATGTGCCTTCAGATATCTTTGAAGCTACAATGATCATTTTGGGTACTGCGGCTTTTGTTTCTCTGCATAAATACCACACCATACCAAAATGTCTTCTTTCCTGATTCCTTCCTTCTATATGACTTTTAAATGCTTCCCATTTAATTACTTTTGATGGCACCATAAAGTCTAATATTTACAGAAGAAATAACTATCAACCCCTTTTTTTCATTTTTCTTTTGCTGTGGTCTTACCAGATCATAAGCTATTGGCTAACCACCAATCCTGCCTTCCAACATCCAATCAGATCCTCTTTGGCATGCTGTTGAGGGGGTGTGAGTAATGCAGTGGGAATGGTGCTGTCCTCCTTCATGATGCGTCACCTTGAGCTTAAAGGCCCAGACTTTCTCCAGTGTGAATGCCCAAATCCAATAGACAGCATATAGTAGGTATTTGTAATAGGTGTCTTTCTCAGTTTTGCAAATGGCATCCTACTTATGAGATTTTTTTAAGGCACGTACCTCTGGTGATTTCCTTTCTCCAGTGGGTATTCTTCTCAGAATTCATACCCCAGACATGTGAGTCGAGCAGGATCCATTTAATCAGTTAATTTCTCACCATTTAGCTCCAGTTCCTGAGTAAGTATTTTAACTCCGATCATCTGGGTCACAATCAGTGCTCATTTGAACTGGCCATAGTTCTCTCTATGATTTGTATTTTTTGTTTCTTGAAGTGAGAGAACCCCCATTCCCTCCCAGCACAAGATCTTCCTTTTATCTGTGAAATAGGTGTAGCATTCAGCAGTAATGCAGTCAGTGATCACAAGTCTCTCCTACTGGGCCAGCACCTATGATCCTCTGCTGCGAGTCCTGCAAAACTTTGTGTAGTGAATAGGAAAACTGCTTCAGATATTCTAGGCAAGTGATACAGAAGTTGTTACAAACTGGTGGTTTCCAACACATCTGCCTCCTCTCACCAAAAAATAAAAGGAAAATCATTTTACCACATAAAGCACAATGAGTTTAATTTCAAGACTGACCTGAGCACTTTTTTTTCAGGTCACTGAATGTCATTTGGAAATGTTTTCCAAAAACACATTTCACCTTTGTGCAGTTACTCTTTGTAAAGTTTACCATGTTCAGATATCTTTGACAGTCTGTTATTTTCAGATATATTGATGCGTTATGAATAAATGAAGGTAATATGTAGTGATGAAAATTCACACAAAAACAACCTCAGACTGGTGAAAGTCAGTATTCACCAGGGGTGGTGACCTAAGTCTCCTGAAGAAGCCTGTCCGAGGACTGCTGCGATAGGCAGTGATATCATTATAGGTGTATAAGGTTAATGTGTTTGACAAGAGGTAATCTGAGATAGGTCAAAATCAGGTGGTGAATTAAACCACATCAATGAATGCTGTTGATGGTAGTATATGTTTGACCATGAAATTATTCATACTTCATAAGGTTAAAAGATGCTAATTAAAAAAGCTTGGTATGATGCTGCATTCTAGTAATCTAACACTGTGTATATACTGGCTTTTCCTAGGTACTGCAGGCTCAGTTAGATAGCCTACTTCAAGGACAAGAGAGCATCAAAAGTTGTAGCAATTTCACAGAGCAAGCCCTCAGCCATGGAACTGAAACAGAAGTGTTGCTTGTGAAAAAGCAGATGTCAGACAAACTTAGCGAATTAGCCAACCAAGACTTTCCTTTACAACCTCAAGAAAATGACCAGCTGGACTTCATTGTAGAAACAGAAGGGCTTAAAAAGTCTATTCATAATCTAGGGACAATTATAACAACCAATGCAGTGGCATATGAGACTGTAGCTACAGGCGATGGTCTAAGACAGTGTGTGATTGGCCAGCCCATGTCTGTTACAATCACAACTAAGGACAAAAATGGAGAACTCTGCAAATCTGGGAATGCTTATGTAACCGCGGAACTGTACACCCCTGATGGAAGTGTAGCTGATGGAGAAATTATTGATAATAAAAACGGCACTTATGATTTTTTATACACTATCCAAAAAGATGGCGATTTTACCCTGTCACTGAGACTTTATGAACAGCATATCAAAGGCAGTCCATTTAAGCTGAAGATTGTCAAATCCACAGATGTTTCTCCTACTACTGATGGAGTTAAAAGAAGAGTTAAGTCTCCTGGTAGTGGCCATGTGAAGCAGAAGGCTTTGAAAAGGCCGGCAAGTATGTATAGTACTGGGAAAAGGAAAGAAAACCCCATTGAAGATGACCTGATTTTTAGAGTTGGTAAGCAGTGGATTTTTTCTTTAAGATGTTTTACTTTTTGTCTTTTAAATCTGCTTCTGACCTACTGTACTTCAAAAATGAGAAACAAAGTAGTAGACCGGGGTGCAGCAAAGGGCTTTGATACTATTATTTTCTTCTCATACTCTCTTATTCTCTCTTGACCTAATCACCTATTTCCTTTCACCTCTTCCCTTACAAGTTCTTTGTGTCTGCCTCATGTTTTTCAGTTCTTTCACTGTAATAGCATCCACTGTCTTGTACTGAACTCTATCTCCTGTCTGCCTTCTGTGAAGCAGGCTTCTGCTATATTCGTTACAGGAATGTACAGTGCCAATTTCAGCGCATTTTGTTGTTATAAGATAACCTTTTATTCTTTTTTATAATTTCCTATTAGTATTTAAAAGTTTTTGTCATCTACTGTACATGGTGATCTTGCTGTCTTCAGGACCTTGTGGTTCTAAAGCACAAACTTTACCTTTGTGCTAGACCCTTCCCCCTATTTTGCTTTGTATTCTTTGGAAATTATGGTCCAAAACTAGCTGCAGCTTTCCAGCTAGACAGTTATCAGTGATACAGGCCAGTGTCACTTTCCTCTTAATGACATTGGTAGCCCTCAATATGCACTTCACATTGTACAAGCCTTCCTGATTGTCTAGTCTCATTGATTGGACATTTTCAAGTCTTCAGTATAAGCACTCACTGTGCCTTTTTTAAACTTCCTAATTGCTGGGCGTAGGTGTACATTTTTTGCACGTTTTTGTAATATTCATTGGTGCTGTATACCTAACTTCTTTGCTGTTTTAGAATTCTACTTATCTATTCCAGGCTTCCTCATTATTTAGTATGTTGCAGATATTCTAAATGGTTTTGGACATGTTCCTAACGACTATAAAGACTCTAAAGTTCCATCATTCAGGCAGCCATGAGGGTGTGTTGTGCTTTCACACACATCCCAGAAATAAGAGCATTTTTTTCTTTTCTATGAAACTAACTCCCACTCCCAGTATTGATGTGCCCACTTCCATCACTGCAAGAACAGCCAACAACTGCCTCAGTTCACACATGCAAGCTCCCACGTGTCCAAATGGGCTACCATCTCTGGTTTGGGTGGAGATGCCCACATATCTTACGACCTGGCTCCTACACTGCCTGATGAGCTGTGGTGCAAGATTGGTCAGAACCACTGCCCCCTCCATCCTAGGATGGAGTTGCCCATCCTCCCTGCATGCATCTTCAAGCACATGAGCCATTAGTCGAACTCCAGTTAAAAAAGTTGGATGTGTATTGGCAGTCAACTTTACTTTATGACCTTTAAAACCACAGAATGAACCTCTGGAAGCTGATATTTTCTTTTTCTGTTTATGAACAGGGATAGCCACCTGGCAGTGTGAACATAGGCTCTAGGTGTTCGTAACTTAATAATGAGACATCCTGTCCCCATGTACAAAATGGGAAAAAGAGGGTTGATACCAATACTGATTATCTAAACTGACAATACATGTCAATATAGGTAACGTGCAGCCCACAGATGCTCCTTATGTGACCCCTGTGACTTTTCATCAGCTGTTAGTTATGTAACCCTCGAGGGTGAAGCAGATTAGTCTTACTCCAGTAGCAGTAATCATGAGTTTTGTTAATGCAGCAGATATTTCCTTGTATGCATCCATTCTATAACTGCTGCACTTGCATGTCAATTGCTGTGGCTCAGAGTATTACAAGATGAGTATCCAATACTCCAGCGGCAAGCTTACTCCAGGACCTTTATTGTCAAGCAAAAATTGTGGATCATCTATCTGGGCTTGATTGTCCATTTAATTCCTCTGTCTTTTGGGTTTCTAATAACATGATGGGAATGGACCCCATTCCTAAATCAAAGTACAATTAAAGTTCATGAAGTTTCACTCCTTGATGTTGGTAAAATGTGCTCTTTACAGCACCCGCAATGTGCCTAGAAATGACTCCTCCTGCAATTCATATAGTTAGTCAGTTAATTACATGTATTGGTAACATATCTAAATAAGACTGTAAACTCTTTTTATGGTACCCATTGCTCCTACTACTATTGGAACTTTCTGGATATCCTTCTTCCACATTGTCCCAGTTTGTTCCTGCAAATTCTGGTGTTTTATGACTTTGTGTCTCTCTATATGCAAGACACTATAATTACTGGGTATAACAATTTCAGTGATCAGTGCTCAGTGCTACTTTTGCCTTCATTGTCTGTATGGTTCAGTTACTGTCATGGAACACTGTGTTTAATTTCATCTCTTTGACAATGGTATTGCATTCTCTTTTTGCTCTCATCCATGCTGAGTGTGTTTGATTCATTTTTCTAACTTGTTTTTGCAGCCCTTTAAGGCATCTTAAACTGAGATAACAAGCATTGCAGCTGTTAAAAAGCAATGTTATTCAACAAGGTAATGTATGGAGCATTTATGCATGTGCACTCTGTACCCATTGCACTCTGTATGCACATACACGCACACAGCTGCTGGATGTTAACGCAGTTTGACTGATCGTCATTGATACAGATATGCTTTACTGTCTAGATGTGAATGTGCAGCAACTTGGGTGATGGCAGACATTTGCTGGAGTCTGCTGTTATCTGTTCTCTAAGTCTTTTAGAAGAGCTTGTTCGTTACTGTTATTGTAGAAGATTTGTGAAGAGAAATGGTAGGTTTGCATTGGCTTAGAATAGACTTTTTAGGCTAGTAACCTTCTTGTTTCATCTGAATCTGCCTCTTTGACTGACTTGTATTTGCTGTGAATAACAGACTTGATAAAATGCATTGAAAGTCAAACTTAGTATTTCAATTGTTGGCTTTAAAAAACCTGGAGCTGAGAGCAAACACTTGCTTTGATAATCAAGGCTCCTGTTTATTTTAAATATGCTTGTCAGTGTCTTTAGTATACCACAGAAAGCTTTTAAAACATCATCCATACCTCAGTGATGTTTCCTTTGTCCTTTGTTCTCTGGGTAAAATGGTACAAAGTTGTGGTTTTGTTGTATTTAAACAGAGTGCACAATATAAGTGTGAATTCATGGGGTCTATATCACTTTGTTGAAAGTTCATTACCACGAACCTTTATTCATCAAACCAAATACGGTGAACATTCACTTCAGCGAATGCTCACCTCAATGACTAACTTACCTAGGGAAAGAACGAGTTGGCCATCATCAGAAATTTGCCCTTTTCCCCTCTGTAGTGTAATCTCATAGTTGGTATATATAGTTGGGGGGGCACAGCCCCTCACATGGGTGGGTTTGAAATAGTGTGCTTTGTGTGACTTTCAGAATGCTGGGCAACTCATTCCTTTCCCTGGATAAGTCATTTGTTGGTAGTGAGCATTCGCTGTACTCGGTTTGATGAACAAAGATTTGTGGTAATGAACCCTCAACAAAATGATATAGACCCAAATTCCTCTTCTGGAGAAAACTGGTACAGTATGTACTGAATTCTAGCACAGTTTAGCTACAATATCTAACATACAGACATTTGACTGATTTGAGGAGACAGTTTGAGACTAAGTTGGGTTCACTTTACATTTTATTTTTTCCATGACCCCATCTTCAGCCCTCTGCAGCATCTAAATACCGCAGCCCAACTCCGTATTTTGGCTTACCATGTTTTACAGCTCTAATGTGGGATGGAGAGTTGTTATTCTGGTAGTACTGCATTTCTTCAAACTATTATCCTTTGGGACAGACAGACTGGTGTGATGTTTTGTCGGAAGTCACAGACATCAAACGCAGTTTGGGAAGTCAGTGATATACAACAGTCCAAAGATGTATACTGAACAGCTGCATTTTCAAAGTTAACATACATGTTATGGCAGTGTAGTTTACATCTCTCAACCACTTAGAGCAAACAAATCTATAAATAATCAGGAGAAAAAGGCCCCAAAATAGGGACAGATTTTAAACATTGCTCTTATAAACTTAGAAAATTGCTAGAATAATAGGATTTGTGTTTAGCATTCATTTTATGAAGTATATAAAGTCTGAAACTCAAATGTATGTTATTATTTAGTGACAGTGACTTGCCAGAAAACCACAAATTATATGAGAAACAGACCAAAAATATGAGACAAAAATCTGGATGGTTGAGAGGTATGGTTCAGTTTAAGAATAAAGTAAAACTACATTATAGAGAGGTCTGTGGCGCAGAGGAATTGGGACCCTAACTATGACCCATATGACTCCTGCAACTTAGCTCTTGAAGGAGCTATATGAGGTGCGAGAGGAATGATGAAACAGAGCCTGCTCACTTCTCCCTGGGTGGCAAGCTAGGGCATATGCATGCACTGTCAAGAATCCCCAATGGAGCCTAGATGTGGATGGAGATGGAAGATAGGAGTGTGGATGAAGCATCATAAATGGATTTGGGTAAAAAATCCTCACACTTTCCTATTACACAGCCACCCCTTGGGACCTAGATGATGTCCATGCCATGACTGTTCTCATACTGCTAAGGAATGAATGGGTAGAGTCATAGCAATTGACCAGATGAATGACCGGTATAGGAGCAACCCAAGAAATGTAAACTGTATTAATGAATGGTTAGAAAAAAATTATGAGACTCAAACTTTTGATTGTTCCATAAGTTCACAAATGTTTTCTTGAGTTGAGTATTGGTCATGAATGATTGCGATATTGTAATGTTAATAATATCACTAAGTATGGCAAAATTGCTCTGAAATAAGGCCCACCCCTTTTCATTATTCTGATAGGGCCCAAAACAAGAAAAGTTGTAAAGGGACTATTTCACACTACACTTCTGTAAATATTTTATCAGCATTTTCCCTTGAATTGGCACCATACTTACTGACTGTTTTTCTTTTTTTGCTGTATTCTTAGTCCCTGGTGTAGCCCCGCTCTGTTCGCTCTTGCAGTGCTCGGGCTCACTTCGCTCCTCTCCCACCCACCCCATATTTCCTTTATAGCTAGCCACTACTTCCTCCCTTCATCTAACTCCTCCCCTTCCTGCATATCCCTGCCTATCTAAAGTACCTATCATCTCTCACTAACATATCTCGTCCCCTCTTAAAGAATGCCAGTGTCTATTACCCCTGTTCTACTCCTACCTCTACTACTACTTCTCACCATCACAGCACCTCCTCCATACCTAACCCCAGTCAATAAGGCCCCAACCTACCCTCACTCACATACCTCCTCTTCCCTTCAACAACCTGTAGCCATCTCTGCATCCATCCTCCCTACCAACATATTCTTTCCCAAAATAAAAATCCCTCCCTCTTACTATTCCTCTCCTAAATCCAGAGGAATTCACCTCAATGACCACCCAGTTAAAAGAAAGCCATACTATATCCCTAGTTCTCTGCTCATATCTGGTGACGTACATCCCAATCCTGGTAATATTACTAACTCTGCCACACCACAAAGCACTCCCCTCAACTATAACCAGTCATCCATACCTAGGAAACATCTGTCTCTCTATTCTATCAATACCTAGAGTATTCTAAACAAAATAAGTCAGTTTCATGCATGGGTATCTCAAAATAACACTGACATTATCTCAGTTACAGAAACTTGGCTTAAACCCCAAAATCAAGATCAAGACTTTCTCAATCCAGGCTATAACATCCTCCGTCTGGACTGCATTAAGAAGAAAGGTGGTGGTGTGCTATAGTTTACTCTTAATAAATTCACTCTCTCCCAAACTAAACAACCTTTTCCCTCATTCTCACCAGCTGAAATACTATCAGCTAACCTTAAGCTTTACCATAATACTATTACAGTAATACCCATAAATATTCCACCAGGGGACAATATCCCACTACTGGAAAATTTACTGTCATCTCTCTCTCCCAAAACATTCCTAACCAAACTATCCTCCTAGGAGATGTAAACATTAATTGGCTGAATCTCAATAATCCCAACTCTCAGTATCATATAAATCTCTACAGATTTTCACAGCTAATCTCTCAACCTACTCACACCAATAAAATACACTGTCCAGGTCCCCTGATAGACTGGATACTAGGTTTCACATCCCTGCAGGTATCATAATCCAGAAACTCTACCTGCCTCCCTTAGTGATCACGCACCCATTTAAGTGCTTAGATATACCACACATCTCTCAAAACCACACCAATATATTACCTGCCGAAATCTTTCCAACTTTAATCCCGAGACATTCTAAAGCCTTCTCTCCAGAGTTAACTGGGACTTCCTTAAATGGCTTCCACTAGATGATGCAGTAAAAGCCTTTAACTCAACTTTCCTTACCATTTTAAATTCCCTCACCCCACCTAGAACGTTTGAATAAAAACTAATATTTCATCTTGGTGATCTAAAACCACCCACACTCTTATGAAAAGCAGAGATAGGGCTTGGAAAACATGGATATGATCCAAACTCCCTGCAGACTTGCAAAAGTACAAAGAACTTCATAATCAAACAAAAAACAATGACAAAAAAGCTTCTACCGTAACCACCCAGCAACATTAAAATCTGATCCAAAAAAATTCTGGAATGCTATAAACCAGATACGACACTGGCAACCCAGCCTCACCAAACCCATGTACCGATAAGTCTCCTGAAGAGACTGCCAATACTTTTAACACCTAATTTATTGAATCTATTTCCAAACTGTCTAACACTACACCCTCTATCCACAACTTCCCTAACCTCCCTGGACCATCCTCAACTGCTGACTGTGCTAACTCCCTCTCTCTCAAACCTGTTCCTACTACCTACATTAAAGCCCTACTCTCTAAGCTCAAACCATGCTCTGAATCAGCTGACTATATCCCTTCATACTTTCTCCAGACTGCTGCACACTCCCTGGCTGTGCCTGTATCTATCCTTCTTAATCACTCCATCTCTGAATCTAAAGTTCCAACTATCTGGAAACAGTTCTATACTCTTTCTATTCAGAAAGGAGGCAACTCCACAGAAATATCCAATTTCAGATCTATCGCCATCCTCTCCCCCAAGACATGTATACACAAACATGCAATGCATCATCTCTTACATGAAAATCTTCTCACTCCTACCCAGCATAGCTTCCGTCCTAAGCACAGTACCACCACAGCTCTTCTATCCTTCCTCAACACTCCCTAGCCAAAGACAATCGCAAACTCCTACCCTGTCTATTCTTGGACCTCTCAAAGGCTTTTGACACTGTCTCACACTCTTTATTACTTAAACTCACAGACCTCAACTTCTCTCCTGCTTCTCTAGCATGGTTCTCCAGCTATCTCACAGACAGCAGTCAGTCAAATGGGACTCTACACTTTCTTCCCCCCTTCATATAAAAACTGGCATTCCCCAAGGATTCATTCTTGGACCTCTACTGTTTAATCTTTACCAACTCAATCTACTCCTCTTGTCCTCAGTCTACTATTGTCCAATATGCAGATGACTCTACAGTCATCACTATTGCAAACTCTCCCTCTGAACTCCTTTCAACCACCCAGACATCCTTCAACTCTGTTAAGACTTTGCTCAAAAAAACACCAGCTTATCCTCAACCCTAAAAAAAACTAAATTACTTATCTTTCTCTCTAAATCTGTTAACTACACCAAATCATGCTTTAACATAACATCCTTAAACAATACTCCCATCGAAATTGATACCAACACAAAACTACTTGGCATCACCATAGAAGAGCAACTAAAATTTGACCTACGTATTAACAACTGCATTAGAAAAAAACACCAGAAGTTAGGACTTCTGTACAGAAATAACAGATTCCTCACCATTGAAGTCTTACCCATGCCTATCTTCTTCCTTGTTTAACCTACTCCTCCCAAATACTTACTAATCTAAACTCATCTCTACTTGCCGAACTAGAAACAACCTGTCACAAGGTGGCCAGATTCACAGCGCAACACTCATACCAATCACATCACTGTCTCTCACTCGAAGTCCTAACCTAGAGTGAACTGCCTTACCTTCTTCTTTCGTCTTTTCCCGGTTAGGGGTCGCCACAGCGGATCATCTGTCTGCTCATGATTGGCAGTGGAATTTTACGGTGTCGAGTTGCCAGCCCGGCGCCCAACCTTCCACAGAATGCACACACACACACACACACTCACACCTAGGGCCAGTTTAGAGTGTCCAACCCACCTACTGCATGTCTTTGGGATGTGGGAGGAAACCGGAGCACCCAGAGGAAACCCACACGACCACAGGGAGGACATGCAGACTCCACACAGAAGGCACCACAGCCAAGAATCGAACCAGAGAACCTCTTGCTGTGAGGCAGCAATGCTAACTGCTGCACCACCATGGCCGTCCAGCGAACTGCCTTACCTACTACTCCAATATCAGCTCCAAATGATGCACTCCATCCTATATCAACCATCTTACTGCCCAGCTCTATCGTCTCATCACCCATTACTCTCCAACCAGACAACTCAGAAGTTCAACCCTAGACCTACTAAAGGTTCATAAACCAAAAACTAAGACCGGCAGCAGCTTATATAACTACCACCCCTCTATTGCATGGAGCAAACTACCTCTAGAAATAAGAAACTTGACAAACCCCAAACAATTTAAACTAGACACCAAAGACCACTTTAAAAAAACCTCTGGATCTGTCACTCCTCAC
The DNA here is from genome assembly GCF_019279795.1 of Protopterus annectens. Classification (NCBI taxonomy): domain Eukaryota; kingdom Metazoa; phylum Chordata; order Ceratodontiformes; family Protopteridae; genus Protopterus; species Protopterus annectens. The sequence continues at coordinate 746,733,043 of NC_056729.1, forward strand.
AAGCCCCCTCCAGCCTAAATCCTCCCACTTAGTTTCAGAGCAACTAATATAGATCCTGACTCAACCTCTACTTCCTATCCTTTTCACACATATATCTAACTGAAGCTGTATACTCCCATTAGGACTTCCTATTAGCATATTTCCTGTCTAACCACTACTTCCTACATTATTAGCTTAAATTTTATGCATCCTGCTTGCTTAATTATTATATAACTTGATATTCATTGTTGTTATGACTGTATCTGCCTAAATAAGGCCTTGTGATTTGTTCTCCTGTTAATTTCCCCATTAAGTGCCTTGTTTACAGAGGCTGCAGGTCCTCCCTGTGCACGTGGATTTTTGCTGGATGATCAAGTTCCCTCCTATATCCCAAATAAATGCTGTTATGCGAGTTGATGGTCCTGTAAATGCCTATAGGTATGCCTGGTGTGTGTCTGTCTTGGTCAGTAGCCAGAAATTGATTGGCTTTGTGTCCTGAACCAGTTCTTTGCCTGATATCCATTCCTTCACTGGATAATCGCATCTTTTCTGTGACCTTGAATAAGATAATCAGGTATTAGTAAACCAATAAGCTGGTATTAGTTTATTTTCAGCTTACTGTATTATTAAGATACTATTAATTTGATAGTTTATACACATTTCCAAGTAGAACATTGTCAAATGATTTTGCCATACATTGCTGGCCTTAGGCATAGGCCAACTAGGCAGCCACCTAGTGCACCGCTCTAGCAGGGGCATTTTTCCAGTGTTTATTTAATGTAACTAGACCAGGATGGGGACACCGTGGAGTCCTTTTGCCTAGGGCACCAGTTGACCTAAGCACGCTCCTGTTGCCATATTATTACTATGTTTGCTTTGTTTCTCAGAAGTGTAGTTGGTTACAAGTACAGTGTTAAAGGTTTTTACTCTATTAATATATGTGAAAAATACATTTTTGATTTTGTTTTATTACTACTACTGAATTATTTTCATACATTCTTAGGATATTTATTTTTTCTTTGTCATTTTTTACTTGTATATGTTTACATTTTCCTTGTTTTCCCTGTATTGTTATTGAATGCACTTTATAAACTACAATTGATTCATTTTAGTGCATTTATTTTATCCTAGTTGCGGTTTTATTATTATTACATTAGCTGTATTCCAAAAAAACAAAAAAAAAACAGTATATCCAGTATACTATTGTTTCCCAGTCTGCAGATGCAATAAATATAGCTTGATTTTTCATATTTGTCCTGTTAAAATGTAAATGCTGGCTCACTGGTATTACTGTTTTGCTTTTTGATATCCTATTCCCTTATTAGTAATTCAATTCCCTCCAAGAATATGTTGTTTAACTTATTTTTTTAGAGTTGTTAATATTTCTTACATTCATTCATCAATTAGTTTTCAGCATCTTAGTCACCCAGCCCATGTTCATAGGGAGGTGGAATGCAACACAAAACACTGTTTTATTTCTTGTAGTATAGTTTCCCATGTCGTATGTGACATAATTCATGTTGATAATCCTGTGAATTATTGCCTAAAGACAAATATACAGTATAAATTTGAGGACAGATTACTATTTACACATTTTACTTTTGAAACAGTTTATGTTGCAGTACAGCCCCATTTGGGGTCACCACTTCAAAGTCTCTCTCTCCCCAACTCTTGGCAATCACAGTTTTTGTGTGTTTGTTTCCTTGCAGCAGGTGACACTTCTGGTTGCTGTTCTTCCTAGGTAAACAGTTTCTATATGTTTGTTTTCCTACTGTATATGTTATCTTTCCTTGTATGGGTTCAGCTACTTTACCATATATTTCAGCTTCAGGGTGAAGATTTCACATGGCTACTGTATTCTTAGATTGCCTCCAGCCTAGGAGTCTGGTAGTATTCTGTATTTTCTGCCATAGTAGTTCTTCTGCCTCTGCTAATTTCTTTCTTTCTAGCACTTCCTTTGTGCTGATTTTTAATGTCAGTGAATTAATTGAAGTAAGCAATCTGCTTGTCTGCATTCTGCCAGTTAGTTGTACTTGTGAGATCTAGTCCCAGGAGTGGAGTATTAATGTATTGCAAAGTTATAGCAGCTCTCGTAACACAAGTGTTAGCATCATCACAGCCAGGTGTATAGATGGTGATATTAATGTACTTCATTGCCCTAAGTATGCGGTGGTGGTGCTGCAGTAGTGTTGTCGCCTCACAGTAAGACGTTGTCCTCTTTGATTCTCAGCTAAAGCGTCTTCTGTGTGGAGACGTGAGTGAATGGGCGTACCTTTGTTGAAAGTTGTGCGTCAGGGTCTGGCAACTCGGTACGTAAAAATCTACTGCCAGTCAATGGACCAGAGTTCCGCTGTGGCGACCCCTAACCGGGAAAAGCCAAAAGATATAACAACATTGCCCTAATTATATTGGGTGTTCTGGGCACAGCATGGAACCACCTCATCACTTGTGTTCTCTTTGCCTGAATGAATATGCATTTGTAGGTACTTTTCTGAATCCATTCTGATGTGTATGTATAAAACTGATGGAATTTTTCAAGCATTAACTAGTTAGCTATTTATTTAATTTCCCCACATGGCTTTGGACAGTGCATGTTGCCAGTAGTGACAATTCACTACACACCATTGACTGCAGTGATATTGGTTTTCTGGTCCCTACCGACTTTATTGCTCTGCATATGCTAAACTGCCAGGTCACAGCTGGGCTATCCATTATGTAATGGTTAATTTGGTCCAACCAGCTTGACAGACATGTTCAGTAACTGGGCAGATGCCTGCTGCATATTTGTGGTACTGTAGGTAACATCTTACAGTTGCTGTCATAAGCTAGTTGACTGTTAATGTGAGTTGCACTCTATTAATTGTATTTGTCTCAACTTCAGACTTGGTATGTTGAGTGCAGTATATGTGTATTGTCCCATTAAGTTAAAGACAACATGTTTGGGAACACTTTCACCGATTTGTAGTAGCTAGCAAGCTGCTTGTTACTGTTTGATAAAAAAGGGGGACTAATCAAAAGAATTCAGGAAGATAGATGCTTACTTTGAGGTTCAGGAGCTTACCTGAAAATCCTGGAGGTGTAGAATGTGAAAGTCCAATCTGATTTTAGTTGTGGGTTATACATAGCAGAATCGTCCACACTACAGAACTGTAATAGGGACCTGGGTAAGGTCTGCAGTCTGAAACTTTTTGTAGACAGCTTGTTGTCTGGAGGAGTTGTGTATCTACATATAACTGGTGAAGAGTAACAAAAAATACTGCTGCTGTTTTGAAATGAAAGCTAGGCGGACAGTGTATTCTGAATCTAAAAGACAAGAGCTGTTTATTTTTCTTATCCATGGGGCTGTATTGAGTAAAATGTTCTTAATTGCCACTGCCTCCAGTGCTTTCTTAAACTTACACAAATATATATCTGTTATATGTAATGTTACAAGAATCCGTCAGAAATGTACAGCTGTACACATACTTCATGCCTACAGATGTAGGTTGTAATCTTCTGTGTTGTCTGTGGGTGTATGTGGGAGAGGTGATGATTATTTTGACTTCACCTGGTGTTTACATTGACTGTACTTCCATGGTAACTTATAGCTATAGAGTCTATATAGACCGTCTTGCAGTATATCATTTGTAACAACTTCTTAAATTTTCCAGAACTATTGCCCTCACACCTTCTCCTTTCTCATTTGCTTTCAAACTTGCCATCTGCTGTCTTCTGCTTCCTGTTTTCCTGACATAATGCCATTTATGTTGCAGGAAATGATAGGAGTAAGATATTGTCCGTTTACCTTGGTGCTTTTCCAAACAAATCAACAGACAAAATGCTGGTCTCTGCTAAAATGGTTTACTGTCCAGCATCCTTTGCAAGTATGAGTAACTGAGTTGGACTAAATAACCTGTGTGCACAAACACTTGTGTAATACTAGCAAATTAATCCTGTGATTTTTAAAAAACATCCTTAATTTTATAACCCAGACAGAACTCCAGCTAATGGTTTTAAAGCTTTGAATCACGTTTCCCTAATGTGCTTACACAAAATCAATCTAAATTAATGAATCCTTTCACTCTTAATGATGTTAGTATACTAATGCTGGATTAGGTATGGCTAATGAAGGAGCCGTCACATCATACCATAGGAACCTTAATATCTTGCACTTTTATCCATTAAATGTCAGATGTGAAAGTCACTGATTTCTCATCGATGCATGTCATTACAGACGCCTTATTATCTTAATATTCTAAGCAAATAGCAGCAGTATATTTAAAGTGACCCTGAATTCAGGTCTTGGCTATTATATTAAGAGTCTCTTCCATTTTCTGAGGTATGCGTTTACAGTTATGATTTATCTATTGCCTTTTAAGTTGAACTGAAAATTAGTGGTAATTGTATAATGTATAAAATGTAATATTTCTGTCGGATCTCTTGATAATATCACTACATACTTTGAATGCCGCAGATCTTTTCAAAGAAGGGAACAAAACAGACTGCAGCTGCTTCCTCTGCTTTGTGGTTTTGCAAGACTACATTATCATTTTTTGGCATGTTTTTTCACTTTCAGGAAAGAAGTGCAGAGTAAACCTAACAAGAAAAAGGGTCTTGTTAATAAATAGTTCAGGAGGGAAGATATTGAACATGAGTGGGTACCTTAGATGTTGCAGTGAGCAGACTTGGAAATGTGAAAAAGCAATGGCTTAAGACATAAAATAGCATAATAACAGAAACAGGTGTTAATCAAAGGATTGTTAACCATAGAGGTGTCTTATCCAGTAGGCCAGGCTGCAGGCAGACAGCGACAGTACATAAAGGTTTGTAAGGTTAAGTAATGTACAAAGCTATTCTGAAGCAGTGAGGACAGTGTGAGTATACATTTATTAAATCATCATTAGTTAAATAAAACCAAAACATTCCTGTGATCACCACCCTGACATCATTTCCTGCCTTATTCCCCTGAGGGATTATTCACGCCGAGGTTGTTGTGGTGTCAGTGTAGTACTTTGCATTTGTTTCACCAGACCTCAATTTCCAGTTTACTGCATACTTGTTTGGCATTTCCAAATCCTTTGCTAGACTCCCTCAGTCCTCCACAGCTGTCCCTGTCTTTATCTGCAAATAGGCTGATCTAACCAACACTTCATGGAAGAGGTTACCTTTTAAGGAGCATATGCCAAACTCATCTGTGGTGAGTTAGCAAACGTGGGAGGAGAAACAAGTGCAACCTGCATATTTAGTCACATGACAGCAACGGCAAGATCATGAAGGGTAATATAGGGCAAGAGAAGGGTAGTGAAATAATAATCAAGAATTCAGAAAAGATAGGGTTCTGAGGCTATCATTAAGTCTTGAGAAGGAAAGAATGGTTATTTTCCACTGGTGTATTACGTTGTTTCTTTCATTTCAGTTGCTTGCAAAGCATTGGCAAAATGTTTAACCCTCTCATTTTGTACATTGGAACAGTGCTACCTGAATTAGTTTGACTGAGTTTGAAGTACTCACCCTTCACTACTGAGATGAAAACTACTACATGTAGAATTATCAGGTTTGTTTACTTATTTACATCCTATGTTGCAGTGACTTCAGGGTTATGTTTAAGAAAGGGGGAATAAGAGCAATATTTTGGGCATTTTTCCTGTTTAACAAAGGCCAGTTTGAAGTTCTGCTCATTTTGTCAGATGGTACCATGGAGTATTTGATCTTCTGAGAATATAAACCCAGTTGAAGGTCACACCTTTAATCCTAGTGCATTTACCTGGTTACAAAATTTAGATAGCAGAAATACAAGAAATAGGAAAATAATATTAACTATGTCTCTAGAAGTGAATAAATTAAAGCTGAAAGGATGGAGTAGTGATAGGGATTTGACTAACTAGAAAATGTGGGAGAATGGAATAGAAGCTAGAAGCATAAAAATGCAGTCTGGAGAGAGAATAGCTAATGTGTCTGAAATAATTAATTTTATATCATGAAAAGTTAGGATCTGCACAGCAGCTGTTGCATTACAGTGGTTGGAAGGTTGCACTGGCACTTTGGAGAGGGACAGCATTAAAACACCATTCGGGAAAAAAAAAAGCTTTCTCACAGCATGGCCAAAATTTTGAATGGCCAAAAAAAAAAAAAAAAAAAAAAAAGCACATGTTACATTGTAAAGCCTATTTGTCCGAGTAATTTTAGGTTGAAGGAGGTTAATCATAATAAATTTTAGCAAGCAGGAATCCACACCCACATCACTAAAGTATATTTACCTATAGCTACCTATTGGAATAACAAAAGTGCTTTTTAGAGGGCTGGAGAATGGTCCATGCATTCTTAAAGCATTCATTGATCCTAAGTGTTTGTTTACAGACAATATGATAGTAGCATATTAATTGCAGTTATTCTTTAAAATGCATGCTATTTTATTTACAGTAGAGTCACTCTTATCCAGCCTGTCTGTAACCGGCCATCAGGTCTCTGCCATAATCCTACCAGAAGACAACTGAGAAGAACACTTCTCCTCCTATGGGCTAATTGAGACATTTGAGTTTTAGACTTCATATTCAGTAGAAAAATGCATACTAAAACAAATCATGTTATTCTAGCTGATTTATAACCTATAAGTGCTATTTTGTATGCTATTTCTGATTAAGCAGCCATTTGTTTATCCAGCCTAAGGTCCGGTCCCAGCAAGACCGGATAAGAGGGAGTCTACTGTAGCCCAAAACACAATTTAGTGCTTGCAATGTATACCATTTATTAGAAAGACCTGCTTGTTAAATGTCCTAACAAATGTAATAAATCTGAATAGTACTTCTATGAAAAAAACAGTGGAAGCGATAGCAGTACGTTTCTGTTATGTCATAGAAATAGGATTTTTAGCTGCCAGATTAGTTTGGGTTTGTGCCCTGGCTTAAGTAAGGTGTAACTGCAAGCACATTGCAAAGGAAATGTTGAATATTTTGGGAGCAAAAATAAAAAAAGTATAAAATTTGGGAAAAAAATTATTTTGTGTGTGATGCTCTAAAGCAATGGCTGTATGTAGGGTTTATGGTTAAAATATTTAAAATGGGCAACATTACATGATTACATTTATAGGCTTATGGTGTTTTTTGCATTTTAAGCTTTGGCAAACATTCTTTGAGTTTTACACAAAGCATTAGTATTTGTCTTGGGTTTGAGAATGAGTATATATCAGTCATAAGGCAGTTTGGAGAAATATCTTTATGATTTGGGGTTGAGAACTGACTGTTCTAATGCTATGTTTGGCACATTATATTGAAACTTGCAACTTTGTTTTTTGCTGTATGAATGTCAACAGTTTAACAACAGTGTGAGCATGGTGTGCGACTATGCTAACCCAAATAACGTAGTAGCCAGTTGGTGCCTCTTCTATTCGTTCGTCTCCAAGGTCCTACAGGCTTGCCCCTTAACTGGCTGTGCAATGTGAAGAAGTCTGCAAGTTAATGAACTAACTGTGGCATCAGTAGTTGTACTTATATAGTTGTGCAAAGAGCAGCAACTCACATGTCCATGCAAGTAACTGTGGCACTTGTACTTGTTTGTTTGAATTGATTTATTTATTCATTTGTTAACCATAAAAGTCCATCTGTGTGCAGACCCACCTTTTCAATGAAGGCCCTGAGAGAAAAGTTCCAAATGATACATATTAGATAAAGATTTATACATAGAGTAGAAAAAACCCAAAAATAGCATTTTCCAAGTGTATACATAGTCATGTGAATAAAGACACTTTGACTTTTCCATTGCCATATATAACATTTTACATTCAATAGTATTTTGAAATTCTTTATAGTAATGGAGTCATTGCAGTAAGACAAAGATACTGCTTATTGTTTCGAGCAAAGGAAGATGATTAATTCAGTATACAGACCTAAATTTCAGTGGACCACTAACATTGCGTACTTCAGTAAGCAGTGTCCTAATAGACATAAAATAGTCATAAAGTTGCAGCAACTTTTTTTAAAAATACCTTTCTTGAATTATCACTTGTGACATAGACAAATTTGCATTCATATAAAAGTAATTAAACTATATTAACATAAAAAGTATACTTCATATATATTGTTATATATCATATAACCTAAGTAATGTTACATAAATTATTCAATTCCTGCTTTTCTATACAAGAAAAATCTTCATTAAGCCATCACGTACTACATAGACAATCATACATTTATATAAATGAAAAAACCACACCGACACAATCCTGGTCGCAAGAATTTTACATCACAAACCATACTGACACGCACCCAGTTGCAAACATTATGCATCACTTATAATCTACCCAATCTTTCTCACTCAAACATTACATAGCTCCCTTAGGTCTTGCTGCCTTTTAGGCCTCATTCCTCCCTTGTATGAATTGATCCCACAATTCCCATTTTTTCCTCTGTAATTTGCTCCTACCCTTTTCTAAAAATTTCAATTCCAGTTGATTTATCTCTGTTACTATATTCACTACTTCCAGTGTAGTTGGTTTAGATTTTGATTTCCATTTTCTAGTAACTGATTTTTTTGGCAGCCACCATTATTAGACACAGCAAGGCCTTACCTTGTCTAGGCAATTCTGATTCTGTATCATAGCTCAGAAAAATCATCCCCCTCATCAGACCAATCTGTCCCCCCAGCATCTCTGACGGTGCATCCCGCAGGGAATCCTTAAAGTCCGCCAACTCACCACACTCCCAGAAAATACATTCCCACTTACCTCTTTTTTTCTCCTTCACACCTCCAACATTTACTTTCCACCTGAGGAAACATTCTCTGGAGTCTGCTTGGGGTATAAAATATGTAAACATTTACAGGCAAAAATCCTAAGTCTTCTAGATTTTGTTGCATATTTGGGAGAAATACATATATCCTCCCACTGTTTCTTTGTGAATTACTTATCCAGTCTCTCTTCCCAATCCTTTCTAACCTCCTCTGATCGATTCTTGTAGTTATCATGCAATACTTTATATGCTCTACTAATTATTCCTTTTTTAATGGAAGCTTCCATTCTAGATTTTATTAAAAACTGTACTAGTGCTGGTCTTTTGTTTAGGACCACCTATTTCTTTCTCTTTGCCTATACTCTGATATCAATCCGTGATAGGGAGGCAGCCTTTAACCTGCAGTCCAAATAAATTATTGGTGTCTTCCCATTCTTTCATCTTTCCCACTTTAGTTATTTGCTCCCAATACCTTGGTTCCTTTGCCAGTTTTCCCCAATAAATTCCAGTCCCCTCTTGCCTGTATCCCTAACCACAGGCATCCCTATCGGCAGCATCTCCTATCTCCATTCCTGTGTTGGTATAGTTCTTAGAATACTTTCTGCTACTTTATGAATATAATATTCTGCATGATTATTGTTATTCTCCTTAAAGGCCTGCATCCAAAATCCCAGTCTTGCCTTGTTTCTTGAGCTTCCCCCATGTTTCATCATCATCCCTTTCCACTTTGAATTATAATTTTCTGCTTGTGCTATGTATAGGAGTCTTAACTGTGTAGCTCTGAAATACCCCCTTCAAGTTAGATAATCCCAAACCACCTTGTTCTACTGGAAGAATCCGCTTATCCCACTTGACTCTTGCCATCTTCCCCTCCCAGATAGTCCTTCAGCTCTTTATTAATTGCTACCCACAAATTCTCTGGTTGATAAAAATATGCCTGACCTGTGTATAAGAATAAAGGGACTAAAAACATTTTAACTGCTTGTATCTTACTATCCATATCCATATAACAAAGCTTCCATTTTTTTAGTTTTTGTATTATCTTTTGTTTAACCTCTTCCCACATATCCTTAGCTACCATTCTAGAATCATTTATAATCCATAATTTACCACTATTGCCTTTGTTTTAGCTTTATTAATTTTGCATCCTGAAAAGATCTGAAACTGTCTCAAAATGTTCCACAACACTGTAATGTCTTTTTCTGGTTTTAAATAACTAAACATCGAATAAACAAGGCAAACCAAGCAAAATGTATTAAACAAAACATTTGGTAAGAGCTTTCCTCTATAGTAAGACTTCTTCAGACTGCAGCAGTCTGCAGATGGAATGTGGAAAGTTTTGAAAGAGAAATTGAGTGCAAAAAAATCAAAAAAATGTTTAACATTAGGATCTAGGCGTACAATATCAGGTCGATATATTTCCATAAGAACAAGATATTTGATTAAGGTGAGAGACAGACAGACAAAATAAGAAATGGAAGAGAGGTCGAACTACAACTTTGAAAAATGAAATAAACAAGCTGGACAAACAAGATCAAGAACATTTTGAAGAAATTTTATATAAAGATATTGAGCATAATAGGAAACCTTTTTATAGATGCATAAGATGTGGAAGCAGTAAAGACACAAATTGATCAACTGTGTGCAGATTCTAAAATTTATTCTCAGACACAGCAGATTCTAAAATTTGTTCTCAGACACAACAGATTATAGATATATTTACATAATCTTATGCAAAGTAGTTTGGCACCACAAACGGGGGTGGTAAGTTGTCTTAGTGACATCTAGGTGACCCCGGATACTGGATTCAAATTAGATTATATTGAAAAAGAACTACATAAACTGGATCCAAACAAAGTGCAGGGAGGAGATGGAGTTAGTAACAATGACCTGAGAACACTTCAGCAAGAATTTACCATTATATCAATTAATCACCAGATCATATAAATATTTCCTCATTCCTTATTGGGAGTTTCCTCAAGATTGGAGACATGCATTTATTAAACCTGTTTTTAAGGGAAAGGGGAGTAGGACAGACCCAGAGTCATATAGACCCTTAAGTCTGCTTTCATGTTGTGGAAAAATAATGGCAAAGGTAATATTGGAAAAGTTATTGTCAGAACTGGATAGGTTGGGACTTGAAACCATATATCAGCATGTATATGTTGAAAATAGATCTATTACCACCTGTAACATGATGCTCTATAACAATATAATCGCTATGAATGAAAAATTGTGCTGTGATGTGATTTATATGGATTTAACTTCAGTGTTTGACAGGGTCATGCACAAAACACTGATCAATAAATTAGTACAACTAAGTATTGATGTACTCTTGATAAGATGGATAGCTGCATGGCTTACAAATAGGACATGGCAAGTATCATACGGCAACTGGACAGGCAAAATCCTTGGTTATAGGCAGGATGTCCCACAGGGCTCTGTCCTAGGCCCTTACATGTTTAGATTGCATCTTTCAGACCTAACATTTTCATCTGAGATGTTCTACAGTCTATATGCAGATGACCTGAAACTGGCTAAACTGATTACATGTGTTACAGATAAGGCATGTCTGCAAATTAACTTGACAATTTGGGCATAGGAGAATAATGTGCTGATAAATGCATCAAAAAGTAAGCATGTGAAATTTGGTAGGCATAAATTGAAAGGTGAATATTTAATACACCACACAGTGATTGAAACTGTAGACTCATTTAAGGACCTGGGTATATGGGTAGATTTAGCTGAGTTTTTCTAATCATATCAACCAATTGGTTAATAGTTATAAAACTATAGGTTGTATAAAAATATTTATAAAGTCTAGGATATCAGAAATAATGATGTCATTGTTTGTTAGTTACATTAGACCCAGACTTGAGTATGGAATAACAATATGGAAACCCTATAAGAAAACAAGCATGAGTAAACTAGAAAGAGTACAGCGGAAATATGCCAAGGGCATCCATGGATGTGAAAACTTAAGTTATTATGAAAGACTAAAATATGTGAACTTGTAGTGTCTCTTACAGATATCTAAGAGGAAATCTTATTCCGGTATATAGGGCATTTAGTGACCGCTACCTCTGGGAATGTTGGGGGTTAACCAAAAGTACTAGTGAATCATCAGACAACCTATGCAGAAGATTCTATAAGAATGAGAAGTGCACTCATTGGTTCTCTGAGAGAGTCGCTGATGCATGGAACAGACTACCAAATTACATTAAAGCAAGTACTAGTTTAGATATTTTTAAGATCAGCCTGGATACTTATTATGGGAACAAGGGTTTTGGTATATTGGCAAGCTAGAATGGCATTATTGCCATGCTTGAAATATTTGTATGTATGTAATGACTAGAAGTGATCTAACGTGTGAAGGAGGAGGAGATGGAAAAAGATTCTATAGGAGAATGTAAGAAGGGTTTAGTGAGCGGGAAAGTGGGCTGGAGGTAATGGTTATTGTGAGTATGTCAGAGTACAGAGAAGGGTGTAGTGAGTGGGAAAGTGGGCTTGAGGTAATGGTTATTGTGAGTATGTCAGAGTACAGAGAAGGGTGTAGTGAGTGGGAAAGTGGGCTTGAGGTAATGGTTATTGTGAGTATGTCAGAGTACAGAGAAGGGTGTAGTGAGTGGGAAAGTGGGCTTGAGGTAATGGTTATTGTGAGTATGTCAGAGTACGGAGAAGAAGGGTTGTGAGAAAGAGATGAGAAGGGAAGTAGTTGAAGGGTAGAAAGAGGTGTTGGAATTAAGGTTAATAAATGTATGGGGGCTCTCTTGATTTATAGGTTCATAGGTAGGTACTAGGCTATTGGCCCAAGGGCCTATGTAAGCCTAACCAGCAAGGTTCCGTAGCTTACGCCACCCAAGAAAGTTATTTTCCTGTGCCACTGTCCAGCAGAGACACAGAAGTGATCCCCGGGGTGTAGTTCCTATTTCCCATCCACTCATCAAGATATTTCTTTGAGTGCTAATGAAGAACTTTGCTTGACATAGATGGGTAGCTTGTTCCAGAGTATAGGAAGTCTCTGGGACAGGAATCTATCCCTCCAGCATTTACACCTTCTGGTACCAGTGGTGGTACTTGCGTCACTTATTAGTTTTTGTACAAGCAGAGCTTTGCGGCACCTCTGCATCACTTTTGAATTTTATTGTGCTCATAAAGATTTGTGACCACTTTCTAATTGTTGTCACATTTTAATTGTTGTACTGGGCCTTAAAATGTTTGTGACCCTTGTGGCTATGCTGATTCTGTATTACTCTATAATTACACTGCATTAACTAGTCTTGTGACACCTCTGGCTATGCTGGTAATGTTTTAATTTTTGAATTGTTATACTATGTGTTCTAGTCCTGTGGCACTTTGCTGATATCCTGCTTTGGTTCTGCCTTACATGCTACTTTTAAATTGCATTACTGCAGTCACTCGTCTTGTGGCACCTGTGATTGTATACAGTCATTGTTTCTTGTTCTGACACCTTGTAACGCTTTTGAGTTATTGTACTGTGCTTGCTAGTCTAGTGACACCTCAACCCATATTCTGTCTTTCTACCTCATCATACTGAGTATATATAGTAACTGGTTCTGTCTTATCACACTCTGTATTTATAAGCCTTTCTACCTCATTTGCAGTACCATTGCATATACTGCTAGCGTACAGTTAATATGGTACTGGTGTGTAGTGTCTGTTTCTGCTATTCAACCTTGTGAATAGTATTTGTGCCCCATCCCCAATATACCAGACCCATTTGTGGTGCCTGTGTATGTACTGTTCTGTCTTGTAGCTAATTTCATCTTATTTCCATCTGTACAGCACTCCAGCTACTATTAGTTGCATCTCAAATGGGATAGTACCCTGAAGCAACTCCTCGCTTATCAGATTGGTTACTGCACTTGGCATGGCACCTGTTTTGTACTGAACCCACTCCCTATCAGTTTTGCCAATATCATAAGACCAGTCAGCCTTTGACTTATCTGATGCCAGCCTGGCAGCATTAGATACCTTGTCAGTGTAGCAACTGCACTGTGTTCATTAACATTCTTTCTACTTAACACTACACATGAGAAGTGCTGCTACTTGTTTAATCTGGCGGCAGACCTCTCATATCACCATGTTGTCAGAGCCCACCATGCCCACTCACCACAGTAGCAAAACACTGTCACTAAGCTGACATATGCTGAAGTCCTAAATAAATCTCTCTTTTGAAGCCTCCCATGCAATTCACATTTAAACTTCAGCAGCACACTCAACACCTCCCCTGCTAGTCTACAAACATCTCCAGCTGATAACAGTCAAACAACACCTTAAGCTGCAGCCACAAACTGGGATCACCTAAGCTGTAGTCCTAATCCCTTAAGGCTGCCTGACCATGCTACCACACATAAGAATCTACTTGTTTATGACTCTATAGTCAGACATGTTAACACATCACCACTCACAAGGATAGGCAAAGACAGAGATCTCTTCACCCAAGTATGCATATAGCCTGCTTGTTACACACATGGAGGTGAATAACCTTAGATGCTCCCCGTTGGAAAATAGAGACAGACAAAGTTGACCCTTTAGTTTGTTTCGGAGACTGGAAAGAAACTAGTTTTGAGCAGTATTTTGCGAATTACCAGTAATGATACCACAGTACTAACAAAAAATAACTTCTAAAATTGGCTCAATAGCTGCTGTCATTCTAGGGGATCCAATGTATATCATCTTGGAAGGAGATGGTAGAATGTTCTGCCTTCTCTATATTGGCTATGACTTTCTATACCCCATAGCACCATTTTATAGGCAGTGTGTGTCTTCTACGTCCACCAACCTAGCAAAACCCAGTAGGGCCAAGCCGATCATAGGGTGCACTGCTCAGGGCTAGATATTTAAACAAGAAAATGCCTGCCCTTGAGGCTTCCCTCATTTGTCCCATTTTACATGAGATGGGAGTCTTACATCAACCATTACCAGTTCCCTTAATTTAGAGCCACTATCCTATCTTCTTCAGTAGTTGTGACTGCCTGTCTCTGGTCTTCCCTGACATAATCCATTCATCTCTTTACTAGATATGCTGGTCTACTTTTGCCTTTATGTCTCTGCCAAATTTGCTTTGCCAAATCATCATCTGCTTTGCTGCACATAACCCTTGAAATATACGCTTTTGTAGAATTACAGAAACTTTGCTCTGATGTAATGGCAGCACTGTTTCATAACTGAAGTTTTAATGCCCATCATTCATTATTATCCTCTTGTGACGTTGGTTACATTTACCCTCTTGACATCTGCTCTTAAACTTTTAATCTTTCTTTGCAGGACTAGTGACCATTTGTGGGAAGTAAGCTAGAATACTTTACTGTTGCTACTATGTGTATGGAGCAAATGTAAGACACATTGTTGTGGCAATAAAAGTAATACCTTTTGTTATTACCATCACCATCATTTTCGTTATTTTTATTATGTAATTATCATTATTATTTTACTATAGTCGTAGATCTGCGGTACATACTATAGTCAACTGTTGTGACTGTAATTGGTTATGGGGGCTGTCTGTGGATGAAAATGACAGACCCTGCCTTCATGAGTCATTAGGCTGGTTTAAAAGATTAGTATGCATTTCAGTAAAGCAATTTAGTGTGTTCTACTGTAGCTTTTTTATCACTATCAGACATGAAATATACGCAGTCAGTGTATGTAAATTGATGAACACGGACATTGTTAGATTATTGTGACAGCAGTTTGAGTGGCCTTTTATGGTTGAAATGTTTTTAAAATGAATAATTTTGTTATTAGTAAATTCTGTTTCACTTATTGCTGGAAAAAATTCAGAACTACAAACTGAAAATGCTCAGTATGAAGCAGTACATATAATAAAAAAAAATCTGGTAGATAAGTATACATTCAAAACAATTAAGAAAGTGAATCCAAAAGAACATGTATATTTGTGTGGTGGAGCCCATGGTTTGAAAACTGGCCATGGTCTAAGGATCACTTAATCTGACACTGGACAGAAATCTTGTAAAGTCTTCTAAAGCAAATTATGAAGCTAAAAATCACATCCCTAGCCAAGGATAATCATAAGGCATTCTTTAACTACATCCAGTGTCTAAACAAGAATGCCCACCTCTGTGCCAAATTGGTTGCATATGGGATCACTCATACTACACCGGAAGATATCGCCAAGCTGATAGCAGACAGCTTCAATGCTAACTTCATCCCCCTACCCCTACCTATAGTATCCAAAAGAATACCTGACACCAGCCCTCTGCCTACTATCTCTAGCAAACAGGTCATCTCTGCACTCACCAAGGTCAAAAACACAGCCTCAATGGGACCAGATGATATCCCATTTGTTTACTAAACAATCTAAAAGAAGACCTAGTGGTTCAACTTGTCATTCTCTTTAATCATAGCTTGAGAACTGGCTTCATTCCTGCAGAATGGAGAACAGCAACAGTAATCCCCCTGCACAAACGGTGGCATCAACTGACCCTGGAAACTAGCCCCATAAGTCTAACCAATCTCGTCTGCAAGGCCATGGAAAGAATTATCATGGACCTTATCAACAAGGACATAGGTGACCTCCAAATGTTGGACCCAACCCAGTTTGGCTTCATTAAGGGCAGACGACGTTCATTAAACCTGATGGACTTCTTTGAGAAGCTCACCAAAGCCATGGATGAAGGTAAGACAGTGCACATAGCCTATCTCAACCTTGCCAAAGCTTTCAACATAATTCCCCACTCTGGCATCTTTGAGAAGCTCTCCCAGATAGGGATTAACCCTTACGTTACCAGATCAGTAGCCAATTGGCTCACCGATAGAACACGCTCTGTCAAAATTGGTGACTCCACCTTCACCAGTAGACCCGTCACCAGTGGAGTACCACTGGGGTTTGTGCTTGGGCCCCTTACTGTTTGGCTTCTACATTTCAGAAAGTCAGGCCAAATTAGACCACCTTTGGCTCACCAAGTTCACTGAGCAAGTGTTGAGTCCCCCAACGATGTCAACATATTACAAAAAAGGCTAACGCAAACAAATAACTGGTGCCAAAGCCATGGTCTGAAACTAAATGCAAAAAATGCATTATTATTCCCTTTGGCAAAATGGAATTCCCTACAAAGTATAGTATTGACAGCACCACCCTGAGTTCCAACCCAGTGATGCAACACTTATGAACACAGGATAGCAATCTGAACTTTGACTACCAAGTTTCCACAGCGGTAAGGAAAGCCTTCTATTTAGTGCACCTCATAAGCAAGGGTATAGTATCCAGGTCAAGGGATGTTACAACTGCACTGTACCCAACCCTCCTAGTAGAGTATAATGCACCCTTTTGCATGTACCTCACCAGACACCTACAGCAGCTAGAGAGAACTCAGAGGCTTCTTGCTAAGAAAATACAGGGACTCCAAACCGTGATCCATATGGACAGGCTGAAAGCCCTGTCATTTTACTTGTATCTTATAAGGCTGCTGAGCGGTGACTTGTGCATGGCCTATAGGGCAATCTCCAATCCTGCCCTAATGGAAATGCTACACATCTGTAAGTCAAATGGTGTAAGAGTCAGTTACTCTAGGGATCTCAACCTAGCTTGTGACATTAACAGAACATGCTGGAGAGACAGATATGTCTCCCAGAGACTGCCTCTTCTCTGGAATAGACTTCCTATTCATGTAAAACAGAGCTCCTCATTGACCCTATTCAAACATAACCTAGGTAACTGGATGGGAGACCACAAATCCACCCCCTGAGGTGGCACCCATGTCCCTCATGGACAGGGGTAGCCGGTGCTGATCACAGACCTGCTCTGTTAATAAATTCATTCTGTGAACTACCCAAAAAGGACAGAAGGGGATACTTAAGATTAACATGGCTAGATTTATAAAGGTTCCAAGGCCGCTTGGGTGGCGTAAGCCAGGGAACCTTGTTGGCTAGGCTTACGTAGGCCCTTGGGCCGATAGCCTAGTACCTATGAACTTATGAACCTAGTAACCTCCTATGAACCTATGAGTGTTACTTCTGGTTTAATTCTAACTTAATGCAAATATAATCTGGATATATGCTACATTTTTCAGCTAAACAAAAGTCATACACCCAACTAAAGTTGAAACAGAGTGTTATGCAACATGTCAGACTGTCTCTGTGAAATGCCTACATTGGTTATTGTATAACAGACCATGTCTCAATCACCATTTGATTGTTGCCAATAAAAAAATTAGATAATTATAACTAGACAGTTGGGGGGAAGATTGTCAACAACCTTTATTCTTCACCTTAAAAACATAGATGCAGCTAAGCATTAAATTTGGCTGAATGAGTTTTCCTGGTCTTTATTGGAATTTTTGGTGATTGACATCTTTCCATTGCAGAAAGTAAAACTTTTTTTTCTGGATGACTGCTTATAGCTTTTCCTGTTGGTGTAATGCTAACTCGCCTCAAATATGTGCTGTGGGTGGTGTTGCATTCACACCCTGTAAGACCGTCACATACATGTCCCTTACTGAAAGCGAATATAATGCAGCTTGGTAGCCTCGTATGTTCAAATGGTCATGTACCTCTATTGGTAGAGACAGTCATGACATGGTTGTCTCTGAAACAGTTTAAAATTTTCTGCTTAACATATTTAACAGCAAATCCAGATGTTTACTTATGAACAAGTTGTCTTGATAAACAGTCACATGGCAGTTCCCACAGAACATGCAGCTGAAAGCAGCTTTCTTCTAAAATTCCCATTTGGGTGAAGAGCACACACATTGCCACCATTGTGCTGTGCAACTCATTTTCCAGAGTTTATCAGATAGAATATACCACATGCCCTGCAATCATGAGGGCAGCAGCACTGCACAATACACTGGTGATACAAATGTGTGTTTATAGCCCCTTGCACACTGATCAGTATCCATCATTTTGTTGCATAATGTGCTTATGGTCCTTAGTACTGATCCTGAACACATCTTGCTCATCCACTTTACATCTCCATAATAGCTCTACTCTAGGTTCTGTCTGCATGCTGTTGTACACATTGCAGAGAGAATGCTGAATGCTTTGACTTAATTTTCGGTGAGCTGTTTTGGCTGCATGGGCTGTGATGGTATTTCTAATGCTTTCCAGTACGAAGCTCTTAAAACAGGGTTTAAGTTGTGGATCAGGTACAAAGGTAATAGAATAGGGGTGGCTTGAATTTCTGAGTGCAACTTGATAATTTCCAGTGACAACTTATTTTTTTGTCTCTGAATACATGAAAACATATTTTGGACATATAATTAGTGGCTTTTGATTTGACATTATAAAAAAGCAAAATATATTTATGATTTTATGTATGGTATGTGCTGTCGCAAGGAAAATGGAAAATTTACATTTTCGTTCTTTTCTATGTTGTGCATGTTGGCTGTTAGCTCCCCTGTCAGTGCAGACTTCAAGCAACTGTAGGGCTTTCATACATTTTCACCTTTCCCCTTGAATGCTTGTGGTACACTCCACTGAAGCATGCAGTGCAGCATTGGACATGCTTGGTGCATGTATGCATGCTTCCCATACATGTGCCAACTCAACTACAAAATAAAGTGCTACTTTACAGTTCCTTGTATATAGCTGATTATGTGCTGCCATGGTGTACACTCTTTCACTACCCATCAAAATTGCCAGTTCTGTGGAGAGAGAGGCTTCCTTCACCCCACCCAGGATAGTGAATAAAGAATTAGCTGCCAAGTCACATTCTCTCCAATTAACTCATCTAGCAGCCAGGTTGCCAGTTAATACCAGATCATGTGAGTCACATTCAGGGCTTTATCCCTGTGCTTCATGGAGCCAGTGGAATATGTGTAAATCTGTCATGAACAAAATCTAATGACATTTGTAGTAGGTAGACCAGAAAGTACAGTAAGGCAACAATTCTGAAAGTCAAAATGTGGACTTTGTATTATTATATTATTTTTGTTCATGATGCAATTCTGAAAGTCAAAATGTGGACTTTGTATTATTATATTATTTTTGCTCATGATGCACTGCAAAACAAAGTGTTTAACTCATTTAACACACTTGATGTCTTAGTAGACTGTCCTTCCTAATAGGGTACACTACCACTGAAAGTAAGAGGTCACATAAATTATCTACAGATAAAAGCTGTGATGAATACTCTTTTTTTCATACACATTCCACTCTCTATCTTCCACATAAAAGCACAAATACATTGCCCCTGATGAGCCAGATTAATGAAAGTTTAACCTTGATCAAATTACAACAATTTCCAGTCACATTTGTATGTAGACAGCCTTTACACCCCGTAAAATAACTATCTTTGGACTGGGTGCATCACTTATGTTTGTCATCAAATGAAAGAAATTCTCACTATAGTATTGTATTTCAAACTACTTTTGTAGACCGATTCTCTCTCATGCACACACATACATGCACGCACACATACACACTTCTCCTGACATAACAGACGGACCATTTTTTAATTGGTATTACATGATTGTAAGATGATTTGCTTTCATATACATACCTCTTCCTGATCCTCTACAAAAATTGATGCTTTCTTGTGGGGTGCACCTCTGATGTCTGACTGTGAGCAAGTGAACAAAATTTCCACAGTAACATATTTCAGATTATTTCACACAAAAAAAATACTTGCACTTCTCTAAAGAAGTTAGGTTGACAATCCATTGTTTTTACCCCCCTGACTGCCTCCATACACCCCCCATCCTACCTGATTTAGGTGTACCTCCAATGTTTGATGATGAGGAAAATGTGGCTACAGTACAGTATTTCCACTTGTTTTTCTCTCCAGGTATTACACATACACACTCACTTCTCTGACAAGTCAGACCAGTTATTTAACTGCAAATGTCAGGGTTACTTACATTAATACATAGACTTTTTAGCTGCATATACCTCTAATTGACTGTGATCAATGTATCTGGTCTCCTGTGGTAAGTGGCATGTGATTCATCATATTCATTTTCCCTCAAAATCAGATGGCCTATTTCTCTGGGCAGTATATGTTGGCAGTACTGTGCAGTCGTTTAACTGATATTCTACCAGCATTTTATTATAATTTTAGAAAGAAGAACTTTCATGTGTACCTGCAGTTATATTTTTGTCTGAGACGATTGGAAAGAAGTTTAGTTCTATTTAGGTAGTTTATGTACACCATATGGACTCGTGACACAAGACTGTATTTTCAGTTTTTCTAGGGCTTATACCTACATTATAATGTAGTATTTCTTGACTTCTTTTAGAATCACAGCTATTTTTATACTTTCATCTCCTTTTTGTACCACTAATTTTCCTTTGTAGAGATTTCTGTTTATTAAATGTATGCTATTTTCCTGTCTATTCTTTTATTTCACAACATTTTTTTATTTTCCAGAATGGAATTACAATATTTTGTGCCTTTTAAAAGTATCATTAACGTTACTTATGTCTGTATGTGATTTTTCTAACTCAACTTATCTTTAAAAGCTTTTTATTTAGGTTCATAGGTTAGTACTAAGATAACTGCCCTTGTGAGCCATTTTAAGCCTAGCCAATTATCCCTTGTGAGACTCAAACCTTGTACCTTGAGTTTGTAAGGCAAACACCTTAACCATTAGGCCACCATCCCAACATATATTTACATTGGTATTCTAGTGAATAATGCATTTCTTATGTTTAGTGCAATGTCAGTTCACATTGCTATATACTTTAATAAGGGACATGGACTTTAACTTGTTCTGTTTTTTGTTTTTTTTATTACTTGATTGGAAATAATTCTGTCTGTCCTTTTTTGGGTTTCAAAAAGTATAGGAGTTGCATGAAAATAAGTCTCAGCATGTCCCAAAATATCTCTAAGATTTAACATTTCAATACTTTTTTAATGATTTCATTCTTGAGAGCAATGCAAAACAACACACGAAACCAACAAAAAATGGTTGTCAAAAATACTAAATGCAAAAGGCATGATTTAAAGTACCATGAGGGTTTCATATGTGTGTGTTTTTAAATTAATTACTCTTACAGCCTTGCTTTTTGGTCCTGTAGGTACAAAGGGAAGGAACAAAGGTGAATTCACAAATCTCCAAGGGGTGGCTGCATCATCTAATGGGAAAATTCTGATTGCAGACAGCAATAATCAGTGTGTACAGGTTAGTAATATCAGTATCAGTCATGCTTCGCTCGCTTTATGCAGTATGTTTCTGTTCTGCTTCGCTCACAATTTGCAGTATGTTTCTGTTATGCTTAGCTCACATTATGCAGTATGTTTCTGCCATGCTTAGCTCACAGTATGCACTACATTGGTAATAACGCTCTGATCCTGAGTAATATTAATAGCAGAGTAGCAGAAAAGCAAAGGAACTTTATTCCTCTACTGCAAACACATCTTGTTTAGTATAGGATAACAATGCAGATTATTTGTACCTGTACTTTACTCTGAAAAGTGGATGATGTGGTAAAACTCAACAGAAAACTTGCAATTGAATGTATGGAAAACATGATATTACATTTCAAAAGGCATAAAGTGAAATGACAAAGGCAAATTTATTTTGTCTGACTTTAATGTTTTGTTAGTTTAGGGAACTGGTATCAAGGTATGCAAGTACTCAGCATTTTATCTATGTTTATCTATCTCTCTCATCATCCAGCCATACTTTATTTACTGAATTAGTTCCAATGGGCTCATGGTTTCTTTTCAGGCTAGAGCAAAGGTGGTATTTATTAATAACTACTGGGGAAAAAGTGGCTGGGACATCAGGGAACTTCCTCTACTCTTCTCAGTATTTGGTATGGGATGCTTTACATCCAATGTAGAAAATAAACTGTTGCAGACAAGTTCTGAGCCAAGCAAATCAAATACCTTAAAATAGCAGAAACCAGCTCAAGAAAACAACAGAGAGCTGTTATAAAAATGACCAACAAGTTTCAAAATAGTGCTTCATCAGACTGAAAGGAACCATGGGTGCATCAAATTAAAAGCAGTCAAATAAAATCACATGATTGTAATTAATTAATTCTATTTGCTGTGCTGTTTCTTGTTCTGGCAGGTTATACTGGAACAACCACTATTTAGCTACAAGAGAGCACAACATTTAAAACAATTGTATTATAAGGAACAGGAAAGAAATTGTAAATAGAACATATAGTAAAAGGAAAAAGGTTTGAAATTCTGCTGAAACTTTACTTTGGTCACTTAAGCACTGGAGATGGGGACAGTGGCACTAGAAACTGTTGCTACAGAGATGGATGCCTCTTAATATATTCAGTTTATGTGGATTAAAGTATTCTGACACCATGTCAAAGTAAAAGATTTTTGCCTTAAACTTTTAAGATTTAATAGTATATCTAAATAGTTGGCAGTGTTGCACTGGACATGTCAGACATTTAATTATAGTTTGTTTTTTAGTTGTAACATTCTACAGTAAAACCCATTGTAACATTTTATAAAATGGTATGTAATTGCTTTCTTATAAGTAAAACCAGTGGTTTATTTGAACTTTGGAGAGACCATAGCATGATAGTTCGACAGGATATTATTGACTGTATTGACTGATAAAGCTACTGCAGCAGTGCTCAGTATGATGAACATAGTACAGTTGTACAACTTGAACTTGACATAACAGTATTATCACAGTTGCAGAAGCCACTCCCTCCCTCCACCCCTCCTTGTTTTTTTGGTGTGTTTTTTATACCAGGGTCTGGACATTTGTGTTTTGTTCCTCACATAGTCCTTTCAGGGCTCACCCTCACTCTCTGTGCTGGCAGAAATGCTCTGAAGGACTTCACACCCAAACCTGTCTTTTAGTCATCTTAGCTATCCCTATCTCTAGAACTGTTAGCAACTACACTAAGGGAATTGTCCATCACAGCTATAAATTAATGGAACATAACTGTAAAATGTCCACATTTCCAAATAATTTATTTTATGAACCCTAAATATGATCTTTAATATGCTGTACATTACACAATGTACAATATGTTTCTTAACTAATTGTTGAAATTGCAATGTTATATGTTTTTCTTAACCAGTTTGAAATTGTGTTTTTCTACTCTGTCACACTGTACTGTACTGTACTTAATTTATGTGGACCTTTTCTCCTCAGGCCCCACTGAAAAGGGGTTTTATGCCCATTTGGACTATCCTGGTCAATAAATGCAATAAATTAATCCTTATTTGTCTTATTAGGAATATTTGGGATTCTTTATAGGTATAAAATTAGTATAGCAAAAATGAAATCATTAAAAATTAACCATGATCCCAAAACAAATGTGAGACTCTGTATAGATATGACCTGTAGATCAGAGTCTGTGTATGTACCTTTAAGAAGTATTTCCAGATCTAGCATGTGCATATAAATACAGAACACATGCAAGCAGGAGAGCCATTTTGAGAGAACAGCAAGAGTGTTGGCATGTATGTGTGGTAGTCAGTCTGTTTATAAGTTTATTTAATTTTAAGTTACAAAGCCTCATTTCTGATCTGTTTGTGTGTAATAAAGCTGCTTGAACAGAACCCACAAATGTTTGCCTGTTTTATCCTGACCAGACGAGCGATATGGTGTCAGAACTGGGATTATAAGAGCTACCTCTTCTAGCCATAAGGTGCAGAGTTGAAGATGAAGACAGACAAAGCAGGTTGAGTGAAACAGAGCACAGACAAATGAAAAAGGGCCAGAAACAAGATAAAGAAAACTGTACAAATTATTTATTTGGCAAAGAAAATGAAATGGCGCATTTATAAGGCACAAAATCCGTTATTAATCAAATGAGTAGCACAAAACGTATTATTAAGCAAATGAAAGGCACTAACCACATTATTAATTAAACAAAATGTTCAAAACCATAATATTTGATGAAACTAGCAAAACTATTCATATGGAGCTCATCTTTGGTTTGCATAACTAGCATGTTTAGAGTAAAACAGGCACAAGAAAAGTATAATGAGCCTGAAAAGAGATTAAAAGGGCATAACAAATACAATAAAAGTACAAATTAAGCTTAAAGAGCAAGGCAACTGCATGTTTTTTAGTAAAATACCATGTTTTGGCACAAACTACTATTTCGCATTGACCAAATCCATTCAAAGCATAGCTAGAGTTGTTCAAAGTATCTCAGTGTGTACAAAGTGTTTGCAAAGAGTGTATGTTTTATTATGGTGCAATTATTTCAGAGAGTTTACTGTGTACAAAGTAGTGTTGTTGCAAAGTGCAGTCAAGGTACAGCCATTTTGAAAAGTTTCTTGTGCTGTATGCATTTATTCACAGGAAGCCGCAACTTTAGTGCGTTTCTTACACTGTACAAAAGTCATTTCACAAAGTACAGCTATTTTGAAAGGTTCTTGTGCTGTGTACAGTTTATTTAGAAGGTGCAGTCATCTCAAAATGTTTGTTACTCTGAGCTTTTTCTGCCATGTACAGTTTATTTCTTACACTGATAAGGAGTGGCTCCTTAAAGTACAGTGATTTCAGTGTGTTCTTGTGCTACGAAGAATTATTTGGCAAAGTGCAGTTATTTCAAAGAGTTTGTTGTGCTACTGGGCATAATTACAAGTACTGGCATAAAGTTCCGGCATATATATTCATGTGTGTATGTCTGTGCATGATTTCAAACACCTTCACTACTGTGTGTTCATATGGCTGAGGCATTTCAAAGACCAGGTCCACTTGTGTTTGATCATAATATAGCAGAGAATTAGAGAGTATTCGAGCAGAAATACAATATGTTTTTACAAGCAGCTTTTTCTGACAAAGATGCATGCACAAGGGCATTCATTTTGCTTAACTTGGCTCTGGGTCAGAAGCTATTGAAAGAGAACGTTTATTTGTGTATGCAGCAAAAATATATGCGGGAGAAGGGGAAAACTGTCATATTGTGGTACCAGCTGAATCAAGGGAAAACCCTGAGTGCTTAAAATGTAAATTTAGAGAAATGTGCAACCCCCAGACAAATATTACATTAGAGAGGCACTTATTTTATACAAGAGACCAAAAGCCAAGTGAAACCTATGCAGCTTATATCACTGACTTGAGAAACTAAGCCAATATGTGCAGATTTGGTGACTTGAAAGATGAGTTAATAAAGGACCGGCTTGTGTGTGGTGTTAATAGTGCTACAGTGAGAATGATTTTGCTTCATGACAGTAATTTAATGTTAAGTAAAACCATAGAGATTTGTCAAATCCATGAGCTTAGAGAAAGGCACACAAGTATGATTGCAAATGTTTTGTATATCAAGCAAGACTCATTCAGTTATCAAGAAAGGTCACTCAAAAAAGCAAGTTGATCACATAGAGAGCTGCAACCCTACTTTCTGTGTAGATGGTGTGTCAGTGGTTGGTGAAAAGGTTAATGCAGTAGATGTATTGGCAAAGAATGATGAGTTTTGTACTGTCCTGATCAATGGTAAACCCACAGAGCTCAAAGTATACACTGGTTCAAAGTGTAATGTAATGTCAGCAATGAGAGCTGGGGAGCAACTTAATTTGGTCAATTGTGCAAAGCTTGTTGCTTATGGAGATGAAGAGATTCAAACCAAAGGCTCAGTAATGCTTTCATGCCCTTTGGCTGGGAACAGTTACAGCTTGCAATTTTATGTAGTCAAAAGACCTGTGCAGCCATTATTGGGTCTCAGAGACAGTTTCAGAATGAAACTGCTTTCTTTTACCAACGTACATCATGTAAGCACGTGTCCCAGTTCCGGCTTTACTGATATTATTTTTTCAGAGTATGCTGATATTTTCTATGACAAGCTAGGCAAACTTCCAGTTGTGTACTCCATGAAAGTAGATCCAGAGGTCAGTCCAGTGGTCAGACCAGCTAGAAGAGTTCCAAAAGCTATGCAGAACAAAGTCAAGGTCCAGTTAGACAAAATGGTGCATCAAGGTGTGATTTGACCAATCGCAGAACCAACTGAGTGGGTATCGTCCATGGTTGCTGCTCATATGAAAAATTCAGATGAAATCAGAATATGCATTGACCCAAGAGACTTGAACAAGGCATTAAACAGACCTCATTATCCTATGCGTACAGTCAAGGAGATTGCAACACTTATGCCAAATGCCACTGTTTTTTTCTGTCTTAGATGCAAAGAGTTCATTTTGGAAAGTAATGCTTGATCACAAATTTTCACTACTGACTACATTCAGTATCCCATTTGGTAGAATCAGATTGCTCAGGATTCCTTTTGGAATAAATTCTGCCAGTGAAGTCTTTCAGCATTTCAGGCTAGCCATGTGCAATAATAGTTGATTTAGTGACTGGAGGTAATGGGTGAAGCAGAGCATGACAGAAACCTCAGGAATGTTCTGGACATAATGCATGAAGTGAATTTAAAACTCAGTCCTCTCAAGTGTAAATTCAGACTACCAGAAGTTACTTTATGTAGGTCATTTATTTACCAGTACAGGCTTACAACCAGATCCTTCCAAGCAAGCAGCCATTCTAGAGATGCCAGCTCCAGATAATGTCCAAACCTTACATTTTCTTGGTATGATTAACTATATGGGCAAATTTATCCCTGACTTTAGTGAGTTATCAGCACCTTTAGGAGAGCTGACATGCAAAAATGTTGCCTGGTCATGGTTAGAACTGCAGCATAGAGCATTTGATAACCTCAAACAGAAAATTGCTAACCCTCCTACATTAAGATGCTAGGATGTCCACAAACTAGTAGTTCTCTCCTGTGATGCTTCAAAGTTTGGTCTTGGTGCAGTTATTCTTCAAGAAGACAGATCTGTTACCTATGCATCTAGAGCTCTTGCCCAAACTAAGATGCAGTATGTTCAAATTGTGAAGAAACTTTTGCCAATTGTGTTCACATGTTCGAAGATCCATGATTATATTTATGGCCGAGCAATCCAGATGGAAACTGACCATCAACCTCTAGTTACTATTTTAAAGAAGCCTATGCATTCAGCTCCAGAAAGACTACAAAGAATGATGTTCAAACTGCAAAAGTATAATTTCAAAATGGTCTATACAAAAGGTAAACTTCTTTATGTGGCTGATACCTTATTCAGATCACTCAGAAATACCACGGAACAGCATGATGCAGAGAATTTTGACTTTGATGTCATGGAAGTGTGTTATTTTTCTACCATGAGACTTGAGCTGAGAGAGCATTCAAAGACTGATTCAATTCTGCAAAAGCTCAACCACTTCATCAATGTAGGATGGCCATCAAAGCAATCCAGTGTACCTCCAGAAGTACAACCTTATTTTCCATACAGAGATGGCATGCTGATGGAAGATGGTATCATTTTTAAAGGTCCAAAAGTAGTTGTCCCTTCTTCCTTACAGCATGAATACATTCAGATGTTACGTCATGGCCACCCAGGTTCTGATTCTACCAAAAGTGCCAGAGGACTAGTATTTGGCCTTTTCTAGAAAAAGACATTGATAAAGTGCTTTCTTCTTCTTCAGGGTGCAACAATACTAAGCCACATTTGCAAAAAGAGCCACTTCAGCTAAGCCAAATTCCTGAACTACCTTGGTCAACAGTAGCAAGTGACATATTTGAGTGGAACAGCCAGCATTACTTAATGTTGGTAGACTCTTATTCGAACTGGTTTGAGATCAATTTGCTACCTAACCTAACATCTAGTGCTGTTATTACTAAGATGAAATGTCATTTCTCAGTCCATGGTAGTCCACACAAGTTATTTCTGACAATTATTTATTTCCTGTTTCAGAGATTTGCTAAAGAGTGGGACTTTATCCATGCTACTAGCAGTCCTGAATGCTCACAGTCAAATGGCCTTGATGAACATGCAGTACAGAGTGAAAAGCAATTACTAGAAAGGTCAAAGCATGACCATACCAATATCTTCTTGAATTTACTCAGTCTCAGAAATATACCCTGTAACAACCAACTAGGCTCACCTGCTCAGAGACTTCTGTCTAGGCAAACAAGAACTACCTTGCCTATTAGTTCTAGTTTGTTGATGCCTAATGCTAAAAATAACAGAGCAATCAAAGCCCAACTTTTTAAGACGTGTTCTTCTCAGAAGTCCAGCTACAATAAAAGGAGCAGATTTCTTCATATGTTAAAAGGAGAGAGACAGCGAGGATGCAAACCGCAAAAAGCTTTGATTGAATTGGTCAAGTGAGAGGTATATGTACAGTGCTGAGATCCTACTTAGTGGAATCGGGGGGTATAGAGTACAGAGAAACTGCAGACATCATCTTCCTGTATCAGAAATTATGTCACAGCATCGTACCTATGAATACAGACTCTAGATCTCAGAGCAACCCAGACAATGTTCATACCAAAGAAAATGTCTCGGTATCTGTTCCTGTTCCTGATGATGTCCCAGATGTCCCCAAAGTTGAACATTCCTTGAAGACCATCCCCATTGCTAGATCCAATTCTGACTTTTATGTTACACGATCAGGTCGTATTTCGAGATCTAGTGTAAAATGCAGAGCAATTTTGTATGATTGCATGTCAGATAACTAGTTCTATATAATTGCATGTCAAAAGATTTTCTGTAAATTGCATGTCATTGAATAGGTTTACCTTTGAAAGGTTGAAAGTCGAATTGTCGAACTACGGTTGTGCGAAAGTAAGTTTTCAAGTTTCCGGATAGGCTAAAAAAAAAAATGCATCAAATGTGCAATGAGCAAACATTCGCTCATTGCAGATTTGGCATTTTGGGTGCAGAGTGCACTATAGTAGGGATTGGGAAATGGACCCTTTCCCTACTGTAGTGCCACCTCTGAGTTAGAATATTAAAGTAGGGAGTATGGGGGTGCAGGGTGGCTTGCCCCCCATTATTACATTGTGTATTCGATATCTGAGTTCGAAACAGCGAATCTGCTGTTCAATTTGCTGAGTTTCGAACTTCCGTAACGTTCGACAAGCAGGAATTGGCTTTTCGGTTCGCCCAACTGGCTGTTCGCAAAAACGATTTTCAACCTTTCAAAGGTAAACCCATTGAATACTGTCATTTCATATAAGGACTATTTCCTCAAAGAAGGAGGATGTAGATCAGAGCATGTGTATGCACCTTTAAGAAGCATTTCCAGATATAGCACATGCATATAAATACAGAGCACGTGCAGGCAACAGTGCCATTTTGAGAGAACAGCCAGAGTGTTAATGTGTATAAGTGTGATAGTCAGTCTGTTTATAAGTTTGTTTTTATTATAAAGCCTCATTTCTCATGTGTTTGTGTGTAATAAAGCTGCTTGAACAGAACCCACAAATGTTCGTCTGTTTTATCCTGACCAGACGAGCGACATGACCCAATGAATCTGGATGGCCAGTTGGTTTACTTTACCACAATTTTTATATGTAGCCTAAAGTATATTACTTTAACTGGTATGCAGTTAAGCTCAGAATAGTAGTTACAGATTTCATACTGTCTGGGGAGAGGCAGGATAGCTTGTGAAACATTGATGTTATCTATGGATCAGGTGGTTTATCACTGCCAGATTTTGATTTTTATGCGGGAACTGCAAGATTAAAAAAAATGCTGCATGACGTGCTAGCTGTGGGCATCAGACCAATATGGAAAAATATGCTTTTTTACTGAAATAGGAGGAATTCACATGATCCATTAAAAGCACCTCTAATAGTTTCAAGTTTATGATGTTACAAGTGACGCAGATGAGTTTGACAGAGTGTGATGTAAAGACTTAAACAAATTAATGTAACTGGATTACAAGACAGAATGTAACTGTAGGCTGTAGTTTAAGTAATTGCTGTAGCCTTAGCCCAGTTTTGAGTAAGAAGCAGTTTGGGTATTAACAATATTTAAAGCCTTTATTATATCCATAATTAAATGAATGTAACTAGTTCACTAGTACTGTGTGATGCGAGATGTATTTATTTTATATGTGGCTTGATTTAAAAGTCTTTTAGAACTTGAAGCTAGGAGAGAAAAACTGATAAAGATTTGGAAGGTTTTGCTAACAGTATTTTAAGAGAAAGAGAAGTACCAATATCCTGGAAGAAAGCGGTGGTAGCTGTAATACCTAAAGAGGGTAAAGATCCATCAGATCTAGCTTTCATACAAGCCCATTTCAATAGTAAACCATGATTATAACATGTGTCATGTCTATAATGGCTAAAAGAATGGAGAAAGTGATGCCAAAATTGATAGATATGGATCAATCTGATTTTGTGGAGGGGAGGCAAACATTCAACAACATTAACAGAACACTGATGATGCAGAGGGAAGCAGAATGTAAGAAAATACCACTGTTGTTGATGGGTCTTCATGCAGGCAAATCATTTGACAGAGTAAGATGGGATTTTATAAGCAGAGCAATGGAAGTATTTGCATTCCCTGATAAAATAATAAGGTTGATTAGGAGGATATATGAGGGTTTGGAGGCAAAAATGAAAATGAGTGGGTTCCTCTCTGATAATTTCTGTTTAAGCAGAGGAACCAGGCAGGGGTGCCCTCTATCTCCTTTGTTGTTTGCATTATTTTTAGAACCATTGGAAAAGAAAATAAGGCACTCAGAAATTCAAGGATATAATTGGTATGGTAGTTAAGAAAAGCTGGCTGTATTTGCAGATGATAATTACTTTATATCTGATAAAACCAAAAAAGGACATTGGTGTTGTGGCATATTTTGAGACGATTTTAAATCTTTTCAGGATACAAAACTAATGAAGCTAAAACAAACACAATAGCAGTAAATTATGTACTTACACTCAAATTGGTCCAGTAGTATCCATATTTATGGGGACATGATAAAAAGTATTTAGGCATGTTGATTAAACATGATTCTGGTGTGGCAGCTAAGGATATGCGGGAAGAGACTGTACAAAAGATAATACAAAAACTGAGAAATTGGAAGTTGTGTTGTATGGATATGGTCATTAAGATACAAGCAGTTAAAATGTTTGTCCCTTTAATCTTATACACAGGTCAGGCATACTTTTCTCAACCAAATGAGAAACTGTGGATAGTAATTAATGAAAAGCTGAAGGATTTTTTTCTGGAAGTGGAAGATAATTAGTCAAGTGAGATAAGCTGATTCTTCCAACAGAACCAGGGAGATTGGGATTACCCAATTTGAAGGGGTATTTCAGAATTACACAGTTAAGGCTCCTACACATAGCACAAGCAGAAACCTATAATTCAAAGTGGAAAGGGATGATGATGATGAAACAGGGGATGCTCAAGAAACAATTGGGAGATTGTGATTTTGGATGCAGGCCTTTAAGGAGAATTATAGTAATCATACAGAATGTTATATCCATAAAGCAGCAGAAAATATTCTAAGAACTAAACCAACACTGGTATGGAGAAAGGAGGTTCTGCTGGTAGGGATGACTGCTGCTAGGGATACAGACAATAGGCAAGAGAGGGTTGGTATGGACAGGTAATAGAATGGGAAGATGCCAAGAATTTATTTGGACTGCAGGTTAGAGATTGCCTATACTCTTATATCAATCCTTGATAGGGAAAGCAAAGAAAAATAAATAGGGGTCCTAAATGAAAGACTAGCACTAGTACAGTTTTTAGTAGAATCTGGAACAGAATCTACTGTTAAGAGGAGTAATTAGCAGACCATATAAAATATTGCATGATAACAGCAAGACTCAATCAAAGAAGGTTAGAAAGGATTGGGAAGAGAGATTGGAAAAGCAATTTACAAAGAAACAATAGGGGATATATGCTTGTCTCCCAAATCTAGAAGATTTAGGATTTTTGCTTGGAAATTTTTATATATATATATATATATATATATATATATATATATATATATATATATATATATTTGTATATGCCAAGTAGACTCCAGAGAATTATTCCTCTGGTAGACAGCAAATATCGGAGGTGTGATGGGGAAGAAAGAGGTAACTGGGAAAATATTTTCTGGACTGTGATGAGCTGGCAGGCTTTAACACTTCCTTGTAGACTACTCTATCAGAGATACTGGATGAGCATATTGGTGTAACTTGAGGAATGATTTTTCTGAGCTATGATGCAGAATCGGAATTGCATAGACATAGTAAGGATTTGCTGAGTCTAATTACGGTGACTGGCAATAAAACAGTTACTAGAAAATAGAAATCAGTCTAAACCAGATGTACTAGAAGTAGTAA
Source organism: Protopterus annectens (assembly GCF_019279795.1). Classification (NCBI taxonomy): domain Eukaryota; kingdom Metazoa; phylum Chordata; order Ceratodontiformes; family Protopteridae; genus Protopterus; species Protopterus annectens. The sequence goes on from NC_056729.1 coordinate 746,765,742, forward strand.
ATATAGTAACAGAGAGAAAACAACTGGATTGGGACCTTTAGAAAAGGCTAGGGGCAAATTACATAGAAAAAAATGGGAATTGTGGGAACAATACATACAGGGGAGGAATGAGGTGTAAAAGAAGACAGGATATGAATGAGCTATGTAATGCATGGCTAAGAATTGGGTAGATTATAAGTGATGTATAATGTTTTCAACTAAAATTATATCAATATGGTTTGCGATATAGAATCTTGCAACTAAGATTATAACAATATGGTTTGTTTTCATTTATATAACTATGATTACCTATGTCATATGCGATAATTTAATAAAGATGTTTCTTGTTTTAATCAAAAGTCTTTTAGAACTTTATAAAGCATGGTGTTTAATAAGAAAGAGCTTGGTTCTTAAAGTGGTCCTTTTAGATGGTACTAGACTGCAATTTATTTGCTTGATGTTTTGCTATTTTTACTGCAGCTGGTTTGACCCTCAGCAAATACATTAGATTATATTTCAAAATCTGAAAGCTAAATCATTTCTTTATACAAAAGAAGCCAAACTTCATTTATACATTGTCAAGTGAAACAAATGGTCCTTCATGTGATGGGAAGTAATAAATGTTGAAAAATCTGCTACTATTAGGGACTAACTAGATACATTTCAACCAAGCAGTTCAGAAGAAAGTAGATACACGTCCATATCAAATGTCCTGGAAGCTATTCCTAGAGGGAAGTAGTCCTTTGGGTCAGTATAGATTTATAGAAAGATATGTTGACTCAGCAGATCATAAAGTATTTTTTTACAGAACTGATGAAATCCTTTGCAAAAACAATGCTTGCTATGATAATGACAATTGGCCTCATTGGGTCACTTGGCTATTCGATTAATAGGGATGATAGTGAAACAGGAGTCTTCAGCAAAGTATTTAACATTTTACTAGGAGGGAGGCATGTGGAAATCGATGTATAGGCTTTTGTAGGAACTCACTTTAAGGATCCCTATACCTAAAAGAGATCTGGGTGGATGTGTTGGCCACCCTTTTTAATGTATAACTTACTCAAGGGTTTTTTTTGGCTGATGGTGCCATTTCATGTACTTTTACATACCTGCTAAACTGATTTGTCTCTTTTCTAACACCTCCATTAATTGTTGGAGATGTCTTAAAAATGAAGAACATGACTGGTTGCATGTTTTTTATGTATATAGAGGTACAGTCTCAAAAAAAAAAAAAAGGCGTGCAGCATATGCTGAATTTTCTTTGACATGGAGTTATTCACATGATGATCTGAGCTGTTTTTGTTAGGAATTGCACACATTAGCATACCTTCTAAAGTTGCAAAACTACTTTTACAGCTGTTGGAGCTAATATAGTGCCCAAAAATGGAAGTGATAAGCCTCTTCAGCAGCAAACAAGACCTTTAGATTGATGCAAGAAATAATGGCTGTAGGACTGGTCATGGCGGATGTAAAGCTGAAGAGAAAAGTACTAGAGAAATGGAGTTTTAAATTTTAGTAGTTTGAAACTATTAATCTTAACTGATATTTTACTAGTTGAGATTGAGAATTACTGCTGTGCAAGTGTGTTTTGTTTAAAATCATTTAACTTTATTTCTACAGGGTCTTATTTAAATTCTGATGGTTAATAAAGCAATAACCGACGACATGGTGTGGTATATTGAAGATTTACCCATGGTTGGTGTGGTTTAATCACGAGGGAGAAGCCCAAGTGATTAAATAAAGCCATCCTTGGGTAAATTTCAATATACCACAACCATGGAGTAGGTTATTGCTATTATACAATTACATTATTTAAGAAAAAAAATACTTACTTTTCTTAAATAATGTCTTTGTATAATGGCGCATTACTGTTCTTCCGCTGGTTGTGGTACACTGCTCCCTTGTTTTGATGTACTGAGCATGCATATGGGACTTGCGTCCCAAGCTTACCCAGTATATCAATGCTTTGAAACGGAAGCAACGGAGAAAAGAAAGTCTCCGTTGCTCCGTTTTTTTCTTTTTTTTTTAATTTGTTTAAAAAAATGTTTTGAGGGCTTTATATGAACGGAAAAAAGTCCGGGTGACCTGACCTTTTTCTGTTGGTATATTGTGGTATTTACAATGGGCACGCTGGCCAATCAGCATGCATATTTTGAAATATTAATGGGGGGTTATTGTATAATAAAAATATTTTATGGAAAAGTATTGAACTCTGTGCCTATATGTATAGTTTAAATTTCACACTCTGTCCATTAATTGTGAAAATTTCTTACTAGCAGTTGAAATTGCATCCATACATGCCTCAGATGCATTTTCAGGGTTCTTGGTGTCCGTTTTTTTTTTTTTTTTCACTTCAACTGTACCGACAAACAATTAATTTTCAAATTTGTATTCATCATGCAAAATATTTTGAATGCCTTATTTTTCCATTTATATATTCTTGCAAAGTGTCCTTTTCCTGTGTAGGTATTCTGCAGGATTGATTAAAAGATAACCGTGCTTTGCTTTTCATGCTTCTAGCCACAATAGCTGCAATCTTTAATCAAAGTGATATATGCATTCTGGCTTCCATAATGAGTCTCGTATACATTACTTTTACAATATACCCTGCCTCTGTTTCCCATTTTTGTCTTATTATTTGACTCTCATTTTGTTATATGCACATTTGCTTTTTTTGCTTATTTTTATTTGGCACAGATTAAGTTCACTTATACAACCACCGTTTTAATAGGGTCATTTCAGTTTCTCTTAAAAACCTGCCCTTTGTTTTATTAGTTACCATACCATAAATTATTCTTTCTCATATTAGAGAGTTGTGCAACTTTCCAATTTTAGTTGTTGGCTCTGCAGTTCATCTTACTAACAGATGCATCTATATTTACTCTAAGGCCTTCTTTTCTTGCAAAAAAAAAGTCCGTTAAATGGCAGAAGCTTTCTGGGCAGTAATTACTGACTTGAGCTTTAAGTGCTGATGCATTGTCTTTCTTCTCTTCAAGACAAATTATTAATTGCCATTATGATTTATTTCCCCAAAACTTGTAGGAAAGTGTGGAACCTTGAAACCTTTCAGGATTTTCTGCTAATCCACTTAGTGAGGAATCCGTCAGACTCGTTTATGCAAATCTTCCATTTTTTGCTAAATTTCCTTCTATGAAAGAATTCCAGTAAGCTGTCTTTTAGTCATATTTCTGCTGAGTACTGTACTTCTGTAATTTGAAATGTTAAAAACTCCTGAAATAAAGTAAATCTGTTCACATCTGCAGATACAGTTTCTCATTCTTAGTATGTGTTGTCACATTCTGATACCATGCCATGTCAAAAGCCCAAGATATACACAGTCATATTATATGGTCTAGCCTCCATGATCTCTACAATCCAAATGAGAGCTCTCTAGATGAGTTGTCTACCAAAATAGCATAAGGATAATTGTAGGGCATTAACTTTAAATATGAACAGGCATATATGATAAACAATTGTTACACAGATGAAACAGAAAAACAGAAAGGAGACTGCCCTCTGTAGAAGTGTCATCAGATTTTGACCTGGAGAGGACAGCTTGACTTCGATTGACTTCTGCTGTCTTGTAGGTATAATATTTATGGAGATGACTGAAGTTCTTTGAATTCCCCTCTAGAAAATTGTCTTTTGGGAAGAACATGAAGCTCTTGAAGGAACCTTTAAGTTTGGCATTAGGGATTGAACTACTCAGGAGAAATAGTTTTATCTCCTATGGGCTGAAAAATGAAAACAGTTTGCTATCCCACCACTGATGCAAGCATCTGAGGTTATTTTTGCAAATGTCTCTTTGAAACAACACTCTGAAACCCTTTGCACCATGGAAAAGCCTGTCCACTATTCAAGACTGCAAGAATATTGTAAATGTATTTAATTACTTCCTTTTCTTTACTGGGAAAGTCTAATTGGGTTTAATACCCCCTTTAAAGTGGAGGCCCGGGAAGAAAAGCTGCAGAAATGTGTTACAGTAAAGGAATCTTTCGATACATAAATGTAGCATTTAGTAGCAATTTTTACGCAGAACAAGGAGACATTCAATACATGTATGAAACATTCAATAGTTATTTAATTCATATATTACAGAATGAGTAATATAATGAAAAAATAGTGGTGGCTTAAGGTATCATTTTTGCATTTATTTTTAAATACCATGTAACACACCCAATAATTGTATTTCTGGACTCTTCTGGGACTTGAGTAATATCATCCAACACTGTCTTTAATGACAGGGACAGTAGAGTACTCCAGCAGAACATAAGCATCACTGACAGTTTGGGAATAATGTCTATAATTACTGGATCCGAATGTTTCTGTATCGGGGACATACACACAATCCGAGAGTACGTCGTGGCTAAACAGATTTTGAGATAACTCCTTAAAAGTATCCAGATTGCTGCTAATGTGTTGAAGCAGCCTTATGAATGTGGTGTGATGCAGTCAATGACTAGTCAGCTTCACTTTTTGTTCTCAAAATGGATTTCAGGAAAATCACCTCTCAAGCTTCTCTTTTAAAGTGCATTTCTTTAACTTCATTACTTTAACACATGCCTTAGTTATGATTGGCACAACAGTCATAATCCTGTTTTGCTAATTTGGCTACAGGAAAATGTATTTTAATAAGTCCTTTTGTAATTCAGGGCATGCTGTATTTTTCTACATAATTGTTGTTTCTGCTGACCATTAAGTCTCTCCCAGTTGGGCTGTGCCCATTCAAGTCCATGCCATGCCCTGCTAATTAAACTTGGGTCACCTGGATCATAGTATGGACTTTATCCCTCCACAGTGCAGCAACTCTTGCTACAAGGTTTATTGTGTAAATAGCTGTCTGCATGCTTGTTTTTGTGTAGTTATGCCCTACAGCATGTTAAGGGAAGGACAGATGAACATTAAACAAAAACTGGATTCACCTTGCATCACTAAAGGAATTTTTCACTGAGTGCATTTGCCATAAAATAAGTCGCAGAAGGCCACTTTCAGCAAACCTCAAAAATTTTCCAAAAGGCAATCTCCTAAGCAATCCTTATGTTTAGGGACACCTCACTGTTTACACAAAAGTGTGATAAGTGCAGACTCCATTGGTGCTAGATGTAGCATGCAACAGATGTGGAATATACACATTTTTGAGAAAACTATGCTTCCTGGGCAAGATTAGATAGATATGACATATTGAAGGTATACTGTAACATAGTCTGAACCATGAAGACATATACAGATATAGTGTCAGCCAAGCACCAATAAAAAATATGTTTTATAAGCATATAATGTGGCATTTTCCACAATCCTTTCTGAAAAGGAAGCCAGTTGATTGAGTGAATCAAGCTTTAACTGAATTTTTATTAGATTTGAACCAAAGCTGTCAAGACCTTGCAAAGAACTGGTATAACTGTAAACTGAAGATAAGAAATGTAATCACAATGCAAGCAAATGACATGCAGAACAAGCATCACAATCTGTATCTAGAGGGTTTAAAAAGGTAGGGGATTTACAGAAGCAAAAAGAAGAAAAAGTGGAACACCGGTGAAGAGCAATTGAAAACAGCTAGAATGTCTATGCAAGAATACTTAGAAAACATAAATAAAACTAGAGCAATAGCTTTGAAACAAATTTCTTATAATAGCATAGCAAATTGTTAGCTTAATGTTTGAGGGAACAAAAAGTTGCAAAGGTGATAACTAAAATCCAGGATTATAATAAGGAATTATGAGAATGGCAGGTAAAAAGTGGGCCCAGGAAAATTTATGAATGTAGTAATGAATTATTACAGTACACTATATATGAAAGTTTAGCGGTTGAGAGCAACACATTGGAAATGGTAACATATTTCAAAGGATGAGATATTAACATTTAAGAATTTGAGCAATGATAGAACTAGACATGTTATGAAGGCTGGCAAGGATGGGGGCATAGTAGTTACAGATACAGTTACATAATGAAAGTAGAGAACATGCTGAACACACCTGAGTTTTATTCTAAACATTCCTTTGAGTAAGCTGAAACTGCATATGTAGACTGGAAAGATAAGCTAACCACAACGTTTAATGGAGAACTTATTAGTGACAACTTTTTTCAGTATTTAAACACTCCTCACCCCAAGTTACCTTTTTTTTTTTGGGATTCCCAAACCCCATAAGAATAGGGAAGATCCACCTTACAGACCTGTTATTGCAAGCAGAGGTTCCATATCTGAGGCCACTGCCATATACTTAGATTTCATTCTACAGCCTCTTGCTGAAAAGAACTCCTCTTTTATTTTAGATTCACCTGATTTTTTAAGAAAAATAAAAAAAAGTTTATGTGATGAACAAAGCATATTGGTAACTATTGACGTCAAAGCCCTTTACAATGTGTTATCACACATGTACTGTATTGAAACAGCTACAGAGGCTTATAGCAGAGACAATACCACACAAGGGCAAACTGATCACTTGGGAAAGCTAATAGTCTTGATGTTGAGTTGCAATTTTTTCAGTTTCAATGGCCAGGCTTAGAAACAAACAAGGGAATAACCATAGGTGCATCTATGCCCCATAGCCTGGCCAATGTAGCCTTAGGCAAGTGGCACAAGGAATTTGTGCTGCAGAGTGAATACCAGAGATTTATACCAGCTACCTTCTCTTTATTGATGATGTATTTATTGTCTGGCAAGGTGAGAAATCTAAACTCACTGAGTTTATCCACTACATCAGTAACTCCACCTCTTTCCTGTAATTTACCACCTCCATCAGCTCGGAGTCAGTGCAGTTCCTTGATATGACTGCTAGTATTGATAAAGATGGAGGAAGATTAATTAGTAACTTATACAGAAAACTAACAAGAGTGAACTGCTCACTTCACAGAGACAGTATGCATCCAGTAAAAGCTAAGCACAATGTAATAAAATCACAAGGCTACAGATTAGCATGCATTACCACTGATTTGACTCATTTTCTCAAAAATATGAATGATCTTGAAAATGATTTCTTCACCACAAGATATGAATCAAAGTTGCACATGATCCTGGATCCCATTAGAGATTTAAAACTAACAGTGACCCTATGTGGAATAGGCCTTTTGGTAGAATTATGCAATGAGGCCACCCTAACCCAAAAGAAGAGAAAAGTAAGAACAGTTGCATTCTAACTTACACCTGAGATTTCATTACAGTGAAGGCCATTAATAAGAACTGGGCCATCCTCACTGACAATCAACAGCCTGTAGGGGTTTTAGAAGATCACCCTACTTTTGTATATGAAAAGAGCAGAAGCATATGTAGCTATATGGAAAACAAAATTTGTGGGCCACCTAACTGCACTTTCTAGGAATACTTGATGGGGTGCGACTCATTTGTGTGCTCCTATCTTAAAAAGATGGTGAAAACATCAGCAGATGGTAACTGTAAAACTGAAAAAGTTGTATATGGGACCATTTGTAATGACCACCCTGCATTTTATGTGGGTAAGACCATGAATAAACTGAAAAGGAAGATCTCAGGTCATCTTTCTGACATCAGATGTAAATGCCTGAGGAATGCCTTATCCAAACACTTATTGGAGCACCTCGGACATTCTGGTTTTAAATTTATCATTCTGGACTGTGTGGAGATAGATGAGCATGAAGGGGATGTCAGTGGTGTTTTGGAGAAAAAAGAATTATGCTGGCAACTGAAATTAAATGCTCTTAGAAAACAAGGACTTGACTACTATTGATCTATTAAGAGTGTGTTGGATTTACGTAAGCTGCCACACAATCTGTAAAGGTTTTTATAGGGATTTTGTGAGGAAATACTTTTATGCACTAAAGGTACCAAACATACTAAAAAATAATAAAAAATGATGTGCAGAATGTGTATAAATATATATTTTAGTTACTTTAACCTCAATTCTGATTTGATTAGATTTAGTACGCTCTTGCATCACACCAGAGATTTTAACCGTAGATTCAAAATACACATTTTTCATTCCACTTTTACCATAAAGGTTTGGTATAATTAGCAGCTGCAGTGGTGCAGCGGTAGCATTGTTGCCTCACAGCAAGAGGTTCTCCTGTTCGATTCACGGCTGGAGTGCCTTCTGTGTAGAGTTTGCATGTCCTCCTCGCGGTTGAGTGGCGTTTGAAAGACATGCGTGAATGGGCTTGCCTTCGCTGAAGGTTGGGCATCAGGCTGGCAACTCGGCACCATAAAAATTTACTGCCAATCATTAGCGGACCGGATTTCCGCTGTGGCGACCCCTAACCAGGAAAAGCCGAAAAGACAAACATAATTCCCCCATTTACCATACTGGTGCATGCCCATGCAATCTCATGCACACTTTTATACATTACAAGTTTACTTTGTCCACTTTTGTTTGTATTTGTGTGTGTTTTTTTCTACTGCTTTTTCATTGTTGTTGGGGGGGGGCTGAAAACATGAAAACTGTAATGACAGGTTTTTTTTCTTTCTGGGCTGTAAATAACTTAGTTTTTATGCAAATTAATACATATTTGGATGCTTATTTGATATTGTTACACAGATATATATTTATAGTTATAGTGTTCTAATCAGATAATGTTTATGGTTGGATAGCTTTGTGTGATTTTTCTTGTATTTATCTAGCTAGCTCTTTTTACTCATCTACATATGTATATGATTTTAGTTCTTGTCACACACCTGATGAAGGCTTTATTGCATTAGTTAGCCAAAAGCGATTTTAGTTAAGTCAGTCTGTTTATATGTATGTTTTGCTGTTCTTATTACCTGATTTTGGAGTATGCGTTGCAAATAGATGGGCAGTGTTTTCCTTAACTAGGATTTATTTTGATCTAACCAGTAGTAGTGTGTGGGGGTGGGTACTTGCTGCTCTTAAATGCACTTTTACGGCCCTGTTTATATTGTTTGCCTGGAATAGGCTGGTTTAAAATGAAACAATACATATACTATTCCACATCTTCTAAGTGTATAAAAGCTGATATGGTTAACATTGTAAAGTATTTCTGATATTTTTGTTACTGAGGATCGCTTGTCTGTGACGAATAAAGACTTGTTGCTTTGGACCACTACCTGGGTTTCCTCTTTCAAACAACTTTATTGAATTATCACTTGTGACATAGGCAAATTCACATTCATATAAAAGTAATCAAACTATATTAACATAAACATTCTACTTCACATATATTGCTATATATCATAAAACCTAAGCAACATTAAATTATTCAATCCCTGCCTTTTTTTTAAACAAGAAACATCTTTAGTAAGCCATCACTTACTACATAGGCAGTTATACTTTTATATAAATGAAAACAAATCTCACTGACATAATCCTAGTTGCAAGCATGTTACATCACATACCATACTAACATACTCCCAGTTGCAAACATTATACACCACTTATAATCTATCCAGTCTTTCTCACTCAAACATTACATAGCTCATTTAAATCCTGCCACCTTTTTGGACCTCATTCCTCCCTTGTATGCATTGTTCCCACAGTTCCCATTTTTTTCCTATGTAGTTTGCCTCTACCCTTTTCAAGATCTCACTTCCAGTTGTTTTATCTCTTTTGCTATATTCACTACTTCCAGTATATTTGGTTTAGATTTTGATTTCCATTTTCTAGTAATTGCTTTTTTTGCAGCCACCATTATTACCACACACAAGGCAAGGTTGGAGCTGTAGTTCACCAACAGTTTATTGCACCACAAAATAAAAGAAACATAAGTGCTTTTGTTATATAAAATACATAACTTCATCAGATAAAAGCCAACATTCAAATGGGCACATATATATGACTTGCATTATCACATGACAAACACCAATTAATGAATTAAAGCAACAATATGTAAAAATGCATAAAACCAGTTAAAAACACATATAACTATTAGATACATTCCCCAGAAAAAAAGATATATATTTATTTATGGAAATAATGCATAAATATGAATGTGAAAAAACAGATTTTAAAACCAACTAAAAATGTAGATATGTAAATATGTGTATATAAGTCCATTAACACATATTTGTGTATAAATCTATGCTATCTCAATTTTGCCTTCATATACAGGGGAAAAAACTACCAATGCCCTATATAGAATAAAGAATACAAGAGGTGGTCCCTGGCAATTGTTCTTGAAGAACCATGAGCTGTATTGGATTTTGCGCCTGGATGCAGTGGGGTTCCCAGGTTTAAATGAAATTGCATCTATAGGATGTGTGTTAAAAATGAAGGCAGAATTGAGATAGCATAAATTTATACACATAAATATGTGTTAATGGACTTATACTTACATATTTACATTTTTAGTTGGTTTTAAAATGTGTTTTTTCACATTCATATTTATGCATTATTTCCATAAATAAATATATATATTTTTTTTTTCTGGGGAAATCTATCTAATGGTTATATGTGTTTTTAACTGGTTTTATACATTTTTACACATTGTTGCTTTAAGTCATTAATTGGTGTTTGTCATGTGATAATGCAAGTCATATATATGTGCCCATTTGAATGTTGGCTTTTATCTGATGAAGTTATGTATTTTATATAACAAAAGTGCTTATGTTTCTTTTATTTTGTGGTGCAATAAACTGTTGGTGAACTACAGCTCAAACCTTGCCTTGTGTGTGGTTAAAGCATTTGTTCTTTTCTGTGGAAGCCACCATTATTAGACACAGTAAGACCTTACCATGTCTAGGGAATTCCAATTCTGTATCATAGCTCAGAAAAATCATCTCCCTTCTCAGACCAATCTGCCCACCCAGCATCCCCGACAGTGCAGCCCGCATTGAATCCTTAAAGTCCACCAACTCACCACACTCGCATAAAATATTCCCAATGACCTCTTTCTTCCCCTTCACACCTCCAACATTTGCTGTCTGCCTGAGGAAAACTTCTCTGGAGTCTACTTGGGGTATAAAATATATGTGTAAACATTGCCAGGCAAGAATCCTAAATCTTCTAGATTTTCTTACATATTTGGGAGGCGTACATATATCCTGTCATTGTTTCTTTGTGAATTGCTTATCTAATCTCTCTTCTGAATCCTTTCTAACCTCCTCTGATTGATTCATATAGATATCATGCAATAGTTTATACGCTATACAAATTTTTCCTTTTTTAATGGCAGCTTCTATTGTGTTCTCGATTCTGTTAAAAACTGCAACATTGCTGGTCTTTCATTTAGGAGCCCCCTATTTATTTCTCTTTGCCTATACTCTAATATCAATCCCTGATAGGGAAGACCATCTCTAACCTGCAGTCCAAATAAATTCTTGGCATCTTCCCATTCTATAACATTTCCCTCTCTAGTTATTTGCTCCCAATACCTTGGTTAATTTGCCAATTTTCTCTACTAAATTCCACACTGCTCTTGCCTATTGTCTGTATCCCTAATTGCAGTCATCCCTATTGGCAGAATCTCCTATCTCCATTCCTGTGTTGGTATAGATCTTAGAATACTTTCTGCTACTTTTTGGATATAATATTCTGTATGATTATTGTTCTCCTTAAAGGCCTGTATCCAAAATCCCAGTCTTGCCTTGTTTCTTGAGCTTCCCCCATGTTTCATCATCATCCCGTTCCACTTTGAATTCTAATTGTCTGCTTCTGCTACGTATAGGAGTCTTAACTGTGTAGCTCTGAAATACCTCTCCAAACTGGGTAATCCCAGGTGGCCCTTTTCTACTGGAAGAATCAGCTTATCCCACTTGACTGTTGTCATCTTCCCTTCCCAGATAAAGTCCTTCAGCTTTATATTAATTGCTGTCCACAACTTTTCCTCTGGTTGATAAAACTATGCCTGACCTGTGTATATGACTAAAGGGACTAAAAACATTTACCTGCTTGTATCTTACTATCCATATCCATGTAACAAAGCTTCCATTTTCTCAGTTTTTTGTATTATCTTTTGTTTAGCCTCTTCCCACATATCCTTAGGTGCCACACTAGAATCATTTTAATCCATACTCCTAAATACTTCATTTTATCATGTCCCCATAAATATGGATATTCCTGAATGAGTTCATACGTGGGTACATAATTTACCGCTGTTGCCGTTGTTTTAGCTTCATTAATTTTGTATCCTGAAAAGATCTAAAACTGTCTCAAAATGATCCACGACACTGTAATGTCTTTTTTTATATTTTTATTTATAAAATAATATTATCTGCAAATAAAGCCAGCTTTTCTTGACTACCATAACAATTATATCCTTGAATTTCTGAGTCCCTTATTTTCTTTTCCAGTGGTTCTAAATATAATGCAAATAATAAAGGGGAAAGAGGACATCCCTGTCTGGTTCCTCTGTTCAAGCAGAAATTATCAGAGAGGACCCCCGCCCGCTTTAATTTTTGCCTCCGATCCCTCATATATCATCCTAATCAACCTTATATTTTTTTCAGGAAATACAAATGCTTCCGATGCCCTGCTCATAAAGTCCCAGCTTACTCTATCAAATGCTTTCTCTGCATCACGACCCACCAACAATAATGGTATTTTCTAACATTATGCTTCCCTCTGGATCATCAATGCTCTGTTAATTTGGTCAAATGTTAGCCTCCTCTCCACAAAACCACATTGATCCATATCTGTCAGTTTTGGCATTACTTTTGCCATTCTTTTAGCCATTATAGACATGAACACTTTATAATCATGGTTTAGTATTGAAATTGGCCTGGTTGAAGCTGGGTTTGATGGATCTTTACCCTCTTTAGGTATTACAGCTACCACAGTTTTCTTCCAGGATGGTGATGCTTCTCTTCCTCTTAAGATACTGTTGAAGAAAACCTTCCAGATCTTTATCAGTTTTTTCCTCCTAGCCTCCAAACATCCACAGTAATGCCAGCTATTCTTGGCGACTTTCCTGTAGATTGGTTATTCATCACTATTTTTATCTCATCTCCTCCTATCCTAACCATTAGTAATTGAGCCTTGTCTACCGCCAACCTTGGCATATTTAATTCTTCCTTAAACATTTCCATTTATATCTTTTCTTGATTTTCATATTTTTCTACTTTATAGGGAGACTCATAGAATTACTATAATATTTCTAATACAGGATCTCTTGTAACCTTCCTTGATATGCGCTCTCTAAGTTTGATGACAGCCCTTTCTACTTTCTGTTACGTCAGTCATCATGCTAAAAGTTTTTGTGCTCTAGTGTTATCAAAAAAACAGTTGCTTAGCAACAATCTTTCTAAGATCGTGCATATTATCAAGGTAATCCATTATTTTCTGACTTTCATTCTGCAGTTGAGCCTCCTGTTTTGTGAGATTCCCTCTATTCTGCAATACTTTAACATTTATCAGTCCCTCTAAGTAATACTTGTTACTACTTAATCATAGCTCCCTTTCTTTTATTTCCACCATATTTTTAGACTCCACCTTAATTTTATCCCACTCCCTAGCTATATTTTCAGAAGAAATTTCTATCATCTCTAACAGCTCCTGAATAATTTCAACAGCCCATTCCTTAAATTCCTTTTTCAACAGATTGGTGGGAAAGCACCTATGTCTCATTTTTATTTCATTACCCTTGTGCTTTTATTTAAGCTATTATTGGTGCATGATCTGAAATAGTTACTGGGTGAGTATCAAGACCTTCAATTAAATGAGCATTCCTGTGAAATGTAAATTCTGTCTAGCCTAGCCCAGTATTTATATCTTGGGGAATATGTAAATTCACTCCAAACTCCTAATGCTGAATTCACTTGTTCCATGCCAAATATTGTCATAACTTTCTTCAAAAATCTACCTCCTTTGTTATATTTTCCATTCTGGGCCCCAAGACACATCTTCACTGCTGCAAATCAAATTACAGACCCCACTTATAAGTAATATTCCTTGCTGAAAACTGATTATTCTCCCAGAATTTTATTAAGCTCCATATAACAGTTTTAGGTAGAATGTAAATACATGCCAGTGTAATCCTCCTCCCTTGCCAGTAGCCCCCTTAACACTACAAATCTGCCATTATTATCTTTTTTTATCCTCTTCAATAACTATTGGAGCTCCATTTGCAATTAATATAAGTACTCCTCTTTTTCTTTGTCCCAGTTATTCTGCTGAATAACCATACTGAAAAACTTTATCAAATTCACATGTTCAGTTCTAAGTAGTGTGACTCCTGTGGCATAGCTATTTGTACTCTACATTTTTAATACATTTCACTACTCTTTCTTGTTTGTATTTATCTGTGAGGCCATTTACTTTTAAAGACATTAAAGAAACATCATTGTATAAAGAAGTTATTATTCCCACCTTTTATGTATTATACTTTTGTTAAATGTCTCGTTCCAGCTTTTGTGTTGCATTGTTTGGCAGGTTGAACTTTTATACAGTTGTTTCTTGTCATATCCATTTGAGCCTATGTCACATCTTATAAAGCGTTTTGTTTTACTGAAACCCTTCAAACAAAAAAACAAACACACCCCAATACCCCCTAAAACCTATTAACTTAATACTAATACACAAAACTATGTACATCTTCAAATATTGATGTTTTACCCTCCTAATATGAAGAAAAGTCCCAAACTGACAGCCACACACACAGACTATAGCCAACCCAAAAGAAAGTCATCCATGCTAAGGTGCATGGTGCAGCCTGTGCTTCTACTAAGTGCTGATTGGTTTTGTCTTATCTTTATAGCTCTCCCAGCTGGGAAAACAGCTGATTGTTTTCAGAGAACATTATCTACCTTGGGAAATCCCCTGAATGCTTTCAGAGAGCATTATCCACCTTGGGAAAACCCCTGAATGCTTTCAGAAAACATTATCTCCTAGCCAATTTCTCTTTTCTTTCTTTTGTTTTCCTCAGCCAATCATTCTCCACCAGACTATAGCCAGTTTTTCATATTGTTTCCATGGAAACATGAAGACCAGCAGCAGAATTGTTACTGAGCATACATGCATTTGCTACAAAAAAGGTTCATAATATTTAATGTTTTTTCATTTACTTGCTTTCTCTTAAAACTTGTTACTAAATCAATCTAATGTCTTTGAGCCAGTCATTCCTCTATGCAAGAATGAGAAAAAGCACATTATTTTTCCTTTATCTTGCTTTGTAACCAGGTTTTTTTTTCTTTTTATGTTGCAACAAATTCTGAAAAAGTCCAATATTTCCAGATTTTTATGTTTTGTCATATGTCAGAAATATAATTATTGCATTGTAACCCCATATTGTTACTTGTTTTATTACACTTCATCTCCGAAATCCTGTCTCTGCTTCATTTCCAATGTACTCTCGATTCTTCTAGTCAACTCTCGTGATCCCTCCCTTCTCTGTAACACTTTCCGCAAAAAAATTTGAAAAGGTTTCATAGGTGCAGTCCCTTTGTGGTCTTTATTATCAGAAGAACAAGAAGCATAATCTTCTGTTTCAAAGCTTATGTTGGACAAACTTTTGTATTTATTCCTTAGCATGCACTTCTTCAAAAAATGATTTTCTCTCTCCAGGGGAGATTACATTGAAGATAACTGAGTACAGCAGTTTGAATCTCATTCCTATGTCTCGTCATTACCTGAATAGTGAAATAAATTTGCTCCAGTTCTGTGTGGTGTACAATGAGTAATCTCCACAAACACTGTGATGCCGTCTCCCACTTTTAGTACTTTCCACATCTGCCACAGTTTTGTCAGAATGAACTCATTCTGCTGGTAAGATTGAATCTTTACCATTAAAGGTCTAGGTTGCTTTCTTATAGCCAGGTTTGGAGCATACAAAAGATGCACCCTTGCAACTATCAATTCAATGTGGAACACCAGTCCAGTTGCTTATTTGTGCTTTCACAAAATTAATGCAGTCTGTTCCTTCCAGCTTCTCTGGTATAACTGAAAATATCAGTTTTTTCCCTATGTGCTCCATCCTCTAATTATATTATTTTTTTTAAACATCTCTTCCTGAGCAGTTTCATATTCAGCCATCCCTTTCTTTATTTCAGCATCTGATTTTTCCAGCTTTATCATCTCATCTGAATATCTGTTTAAAACTTCTTCCATGTTTTCCAATCTTTTGTTATTTGTGTTGATGTACTCCATCAATGTTTTGTTTATTTTAACCAGGTCTGTATGCAGTTGTCTTGTATCTTCCTGTAGGTTACTGAAAGTCATTTCTGAAGGTTGTATCACTTTTTGCTGAACAGCTGTAGAATTTTTCCCACTCAGTATATCTTCTTCTCTTTTTGTACCTGATATTTTTCCAGGCCTTCTGTATTTTTTTATTCTTGGCATCCAGGCAGTGCACTTACTAGCCAGTTACTGAAATTTACCCATAAACACAAGTCTACTGGCCTTTTCTGTGTTTCTGTTTTCACACTGGGAGAGCTACAAACAAGCTGTTATTCACTGTGCAGTCATTGTGAAAGTTTCACTATCTGGGTTTCAATTTTTTTTTTTAATTATTGCGACTTAGCTCATCAATGGAGTTTTAAGACAATTAGTTTTCTATTTTATTTTATATTTCAGACAATTATAACTTCCTCAGTTAACAGAAATAGAACAGCGTTTATATCAAAAATAAAGGAAATTAAAATTAATGAAGCAAGGAGAACCCAGAATGCATGGAAAATCCATAGCAATGATGGAATTCCAATAGAATTGTGGAAAAAGAAGGATCAAGAGAGAAATCTGGCTAGTACATTTTTAACAGTATTTGTCTAGGTGGGAATGTGTATTTGACTTGGAAAGTAGTAGTGGTGGTAGTTATACCAAAAAAAGAATGCATGGAAAATCCATAGTAATGATGGAATTCCAATAGAATTGTGGAAAAAGAAGAATTAAGAGAGAAATCTGGCTAGTAAATTTTTAACAGTATTTTTTTAGGTGGGAAGGTGTATTTGACTTGGAAAGTAGTAGTGGTGGTAGTTATACCAAAAGAGGGAACGTTACTTTGATCCAGAGTCATAAAGACTTATTTTGATTCTGAATCTTGATAACAAAGTGTTCATGACAATTTTGGCAGAAAGTCAAATATATTGCCAAGAGTAACAGACCTGGATCAGTGTGCATTTATAGGAAATAGGCAAACATTTGTCAATACCAGCAGAACCTGTATGATTCAGAAGGATTCTTTGTATGCTAATATATTAATGTTAATATTTATTATCCACAGAGGTTCTCATGTTAGGGTAAAGTGTGTTAGTAAGCTATCTAAAGTGTTTAACTGTACAAGAGGAACTAGTCAGGGGTGTCTACTTTCTCAATTACTATTTGCTTTATATTTAGAGCCATTAGCCAGGCACTTAAGACAATCAAACATGATTAGATATACATGGAGAAATACTAACAAAAATATTTTTTGCAACTGGTAAAATATAATACCAATCCAGGATATGATATTTCAATTTATCAGATAGATTTCTTATATTTTAATAATAAAACATGATATAGCATACATGAAGCAGAAACAACGGCTATAGTAATGAATTATCCCACATCAAATGACTTGATGTCCAGTTTCCTCATTTTATGGGGTCATGAGAAGATGAGATACTTGGATTTGGTTGAATGCTATGTTGAGCAAGAAGCTAAGAAATGTGGAAAGGAACTACTCAGATTATAAATAAGATAAGACTATGGAAACTGTTATTTATGGACTTTGATAATAAGATGCACTTGGTTAAAATGTTTTGCTCCGTCTGGATGTTCATTATTTGATCAGTGCTGCAGTAGCTTTAGTTGTATAGGTTATGCCCTGCAAGGATATAACAGCCTGCCAGCTTCCAAAACTGTGAAACAAGGTCCCTTCCTAACCCTGTTTAAGCATAACGTGGACCATTGGGTGGGAAATCAAACATCCACCCCGGGTATGGCACCCGTGTCTCTGATGGACAGAGTCAGTAAATCATGTTGTAACCAACAATCACTCCTGTACAAATGTCTAAAAACATATAACTTGTGGGATACATTTGGATTGCACAGTTAGGCTTATAAAGGCCCGAGTGGTTGTTATCCTGGTATACACCTATGAATCTATGAACCTTAAGTGCACGTTTCCACTCCTCCAAACCATTACCAGCTTGAGCAGAGCTGAAGAAAGAGTGGTTTAGCCCTTCAGAACTTTCCTTCTGCTGAAGAGTGCTGCTCTTGCAGTCTTTTGAGGATCAATGGCTGGCTAATGCTTCACTGCTGGAGAGATAAGTTGCCTTTGGGAAATAAAACTTCCACATCTTATTTTTTGACTGAAAATTAACTTTTTGTGTAAAAATTATTTGTAAGCTATAACGTTTAGCCACTGTCTACTATGAGCATTACTTTTTATTTTTGTGGAAGTGGTTGTTATAATGAAGTTAAAATTTGTTACAGTCTAAAACTGGTTAAATTACTTCTATGGGATGGGGCAAGAGTTTAAAGTGTTCTCGACTGTGTGTTTTTGGGGTTTTTTTGTGGAAAAGTTGACATTTGTAATGTTTACCTGTTTCACCAACTGCTGCTGCTATGCTTTCCCAGGATTCAGACATTTTTTTTGGCTTCATCATGGAAGAGTCTACCAATTTCTGTTTTCTTCCTTCCAGCCACAAAAAAAAATCCACGTTTGTCCCTTCAGCAGGCTACAAAATTGCCTCAGCTGCAGATTGGTGACTCTGCTGTGGCCATTTCTGATTCCTCAGACAAGTCAAGTTATCTTTTTCCTTGGCTCCCTCTGGTGTAGTCCCTTCAGCCATCATGGAAAAGGGGGTTAGACACTTCTGCAGATGTTGGAGTAACTTGTAGGAAAGAAGGAGTTGGGGGTTGCCATAAAGGTTAAGGTGCTTACTCACAGGTACAAGATATAGGACTCGATTCTCACCTTGGGAACCATGATTGGACTTTAAAAAGGCCCCCTGGGGTCATTAGCCTAGTAATTACCTTTAAAAAAGTAGCAAGGACTACATCCCTGCTTAGACAGGCTGGGATGCCTATCTCTAGGTAGGTTTTCTCTTTGTAAAGTATGTCTGCTGCTTTAGAAACTCATGTCAAAAGGAAGCAAAAAGCTAGATATTTATCTTCACCTGTCTCAGTTACTTTAGACAGGAGTGATTTACTGAGCTTAGCTCCGGGGACTGATTTACTCTCTTGACCCTTTCCATTTCTGGTGTTACTGGTAAGATAAAAATGAATTCTTCACTGTCTGAGGATCTTCAAGACAACTGAGCAAGAAAATGAATTACTCAGGTTTCAGATTCTGACTCTGAAGAGTACGTTTCTTCTTATAATCCTTTAGAGGGATTTTTTTCTGAAACTGCATCCAAAATTAATCAGTTGTTTCAGTGGGAAAATATCCATCTTCCATGGTCATTAAAGAAATATTATGACTCATTACAGGTGGAATGTCCTGAATTTAATTTAGGTTCTCCTGTTCTTCCATCTTTGGAGGATGTCTTTATTACAGTCTTTAACTTTCCTGATAGCCAGCTGCCTTGCCTGTAAGAAAGCAGATCAATTGTATACAGTTCCTCAGTCTTATTAGTTTTTATATTCTAACCCCAGATCAGACCCAGAAGTGATTTCCTTGGTAAATTATAATCCCTCCTCCTCTGACAAGGATGAAAAAGCATTTGAAAGATTTGGCAAATAGTGTGGTATTCTGCAACACTTATGTTTATAATTCTCAGTTGTCAAGCCCACATGTTAAAGTTTATACTTGCTTCTTTTTAGAATATGAGGAACATTATAGCTTGTCTGCCAAAAAGTCATTTTTGTATAATCTTGTTTCTATGTCTTAGTTAACTAACCACTACTCAAGTGTGCTTGTGATTCAGCTGTTGCCACTTCCAGAGCTGCTGCTACTGGAACTGTTAAGAAAAGGGTTGCTTGGTTGCGCACACCAAACCTTCCTAGGGATGTAAAAATTGACATTTTGAATTCTCCCTTGCAGAAGTTCTGCTTTTACCATCTACTGCAGAGGTCCTTAAAAGTATAATGAATGAAGGAAGCTGGTATGGAAGCAAAAGCAACTGCAAGGGCCTTCAAAAAGAAAGGAGGCACCCCCTAAAAACAAGGACAGCCCAACAAGTCTGAATGACTATTTAGCATGGAGAACATCGATATCTGTGCAGTAACAGAAACCTGGTTCAAAGCTCCCGAGAGCACCCCAGCACTACCAGATTATACCTCATACCATGTTTTTCAGCCCCAAAACCTGGACCGAACCACAAAAGGAGGGGGAGTATCAATATTCGTCAAAGATACCCACACCTCCAGGTTGGTGGCACAGCACGAAGCATCAGAGACTATCCATGTGCAACTAACAGTGGGTAAAACTGCCTTCCAGTTTATAGCCTGCTACAGACCACCCTCCCAAACCCAGGAACCCCACTCGGCCTTCCTGAGAACACTGGAAAATATGAAGGTCTCTCCATATATTGGGCGATTTCAGCTACCCTAACATAGACTGGGAGCATTACTCTAGCTCCAACACCCTAGCCCGAAGGTTACTAGAATTTATAAACTCAAATGCTATGGAACAACTTGCTGCCACTCCCACAAGAGGGGAAAACATACTGGACCTGATCATCACCAACATGGGGACTCTATGCTCCAGACCAGAAGTGTATCCCTCACTGGTAAGATCAGACCATAAACTAATCTCACTAGATATTCACATCCCAACCCCAGCCCCTGCTCAGAAAACCACAGTGAAAAACTTCTCTAAAACAAATTTCACACTCCTCAAAACTGAGGTGGAATCCTTCAAAGCCCCCGGGCCTGTGGAAAATACAGCCAGACCGCAGAATCCTTTATAAACGCATTCTATGAACACCTTCAGGAATGCATGGATCATGCAATCCCAAATAAAACCAAGACCCAATCCTCCAAAGTTAGGCGTCCTGTCTGGTGGACCCCAGCCATAAACAAACTATACAATAGAAGGAGGAAGCTACTACATGATAGAGCAAAATCCCAAAAAGGGAAGGCATCTCTGATCAGTATTAGCAAAAAACTATGGGCACTCATAAAATCATCTAAGGCCAGCTTCGAGAGAAAAATTGCACAGGACACTAAGGATAATCACAAGGCTTTCTTTAGTTATGTTAGGAACCTGGGTTGGAATTCCCAGATATGCTCAGAATTAGTCCAAAATGACAAAAAATACACCGAACCCACAGACATTGCCAACATCCTAGCTGACAGGTTCAGTGCAAACTTCTCTCCCCCTCCCCACCAAAAGGGCAAATATCTGTCCCAGCAGAGTGCTGCCCCCCTGACATCTCAGATACTTGGGTAAGAGCCGCCCTCTCCAAAGCAAAAAACACAGCATCAATGGGACCAGACAGTGTCCCGGGCTGCATCCTACATGAACTCCAAGAAGAACTAAACCCAAACATAAAACTACTGTTCAATCTCAGCCTTACTACAGGATATATACCCAAAGAGTGGCGTACAGCAACAGTGGTCCCTCTCCACAAAGGTGGTGCCTCAACGGATCCTGGAAACTATCGCCCCATTATCCTGACTAGCTTGGTCTGCAAAGCTATGGAAAGGATCATCATGGACCTCATAAATAAAGATATTGGGGACCTACAGACACTGGATTCTACCCAGTTCGGCTTTAAGGGCAGATCCTGCCTCTTAAACCTGGTTGATTTCTTTGAAACAGTCACCAAGGCCATTGACGAGGACCTTGCAAAAGCCTTCGATACAAAACCCCACTCGGGCATTATAGATAAGCTCACCAGCTTAAATATAAACCCCTATGTCACTAGATGGGTTGCAAACTGGCTCATGGACAGAACCCACATGGTTAGAATTGCTGGAGCCATGTCGGACTCCAAACCAGTTACAAGTGGCATCCCACAAGGCTCAGTCCTGGGACCTCTCTTGTTCAGTATATATTTCTCGGAGGTACAGGCTAACACTGAAGGACTGTGGCTGACCAAGTTCCCAGATGACTGCAAACTGGGCGCCATAATCGACTCTCCAGCCGACACAAGCATCCTACAAAAGGGCCTCATAGAAACAGACAACTGGTGCCAGAGCCATGGCCTCAAGCTAAATGCCAAAAAGTGTATAGTCATCCCCTTTGGCAAAAACAAAGTGCCCACAAATTACCACATAGGTGGTAATCCATTAAGTATGGAAGAAGTAATTAGGGACCTGGGGACCCAAGTTGATAGCAATCTCTCATTTGACAACCACGTGGTCAAAGTGGTTAGAAAAACATTTTATATAGCCCACCTAATCATGAAGGGATTCACATCTAGATCAGGGAAGGTCATCGTGCCTCTTTACTCATCCCTCATCAGGCCCACAATTGAGTACAATGCCCCTTTTGGGATGTACCTTACCAGACACCTGCAGCAACTGAAAAGACCCCAAAAGTACCTCACCAAGAGGATCAAACGGTTCAAACAGATGCCATATGCTGTCCGGTTAAAGAAACTCCAGCTCTACTCAGTGGCATACCACCTGCTCAGAGGCGATCTGTGCCTGACGTATAAGGCCATGTCCAACCCGGAATTAATGGACATGCTGCACCTCAGAAAATCCAAATCCCATCAAGCTACGCACTCGAGAGACTTAACATAGGCACTGAAATAAATAGGACATGCTGGAGGGACAGATTCATAACCCAGAGGCTCCCTTCACTCTGGAATAAAATCCCAGTCCAGGTTAGGCACAGAGTTCCTCATTGACTCTCTTCAAGAGGAATCTTGATGAGTGGATGGGAGATAGTAGGTTTACCCCGGGTATCACTTCTGTGTCACTGTTAGACAGAGGCGCACAGTATACTAACCTCGAAAAAGGGCATAGCAAAATTCATTTAAAATGGGTGGCGAAAGCCAAACACACACTGGCTAGGCTTATAAATGCCCTAGGGCATATAGCCTAGTATGAACCTATGAATTACTCCGGTTTCAGATTCTGACTCTGAAGAGTATGTTTCTTCTTATAATCCTTTAGAGGGATTTTTTTCTGAAACTGCATCCAGAATTAATCAGTTGTTTCAGTCTTCCATGGTCATTAAAGAAATATTATGACTCATTACAGCTGGAATGTCCTGAATTTAATTTAGGTCCTCCTGTTCTTCCATCTTTGGAGGATGTCTTTATTACAGTCTTTAACTTTCCTGATAGCCAGCTGCCTTGCCTGTAAGAAAGCAGATCAATTGTATACAGTTCCTCAGTCTTATAAATTTTTTATATTCTAACCCCAGATCAGACCCAGAAGTAATTTCCTTGGTAAATTCTAATCCCTCCTCCTCTGACAAGGATGAGGAAGCATTTGAAAGATTTGGCAAATAGTGTGGTATTCTGCAACACTTATGTTTATAATTCTCAGTTGTCAAGCCCACATGTTAAAGTTTATACTTGCTTCTTTTTAGAATATGAGGAACATTATAGCTGTTTTTCCATTGTCTGCCAAAAAGTCATTTTTGTATAATCTTGTTTCTATGTCTTAGTTAACTAAACACTACTCAAGTGTGCTTGTGATTCAGCTGTTGCCACTTCCAGAGCTGCTGCTACTGGAACTGTTAAGAAAAGGGTTGCTTGGTTGCGCACACCAAACCTTCCTAGGGATGTAAAAGTTGACATTTTGAATTCTCCCTTGGAGAAGCTGTGCTTTTACCATCTACTGCAGAGGTCCTTAAACGTATAATGAATGAGGGAAGCTGGTATGGAAGCAAAAGCAACTGCAAGGGCCTTCAAAACGAAAGGAGGCACCCCCTAAAAACAAGGTCACCATTTCTTTCTTTGGCAAAATATAGTCTCAGACAAATGGATTCTGAGAGTGTTTTGTCATGGATACAGATGGCAGAAGAATCTCTCCCTTCTTTTTTGGGATTACTTCTCATCTGACAGATTAAATTTCTTTTTCCCTTCTGTCATTCAGCAACTTCTGACTCAAGGAGGTGATAAAAGCTGTCCCGCCTTGTTGGAAAGGGGAAGGTTTTTATTCAGGAATGTTTCTGGTACCAGAGAAAGAAGCTTTGTGGAGACCAGTCTTATATCTTTCCTTTATTAGCCAATTTATGAAGGTTCCAAAGTTGTTATTCCTTTATGACCCACTACCTCTCATTCTGCATATTTTTAGTGACCCTAGATTGAAAGAATCTTTATCACATTCCTATAGCTCCAGATTTCATAGCTTCATAGATGATTATCTAACTAATGACCCATAGAGAGCCTTTTTAAGCCTAGCCATGCTTCTCAAATGTATTTGACAAGTTTTGTTATCTTGAGGTTATTTTAAGGGGTATGTGTAGGCCAGCATGGGTGGTTAAGCCTTTGCAGGTTGCCTTTGACTACTAGAGACATGGGTGCCAGACCAAGGGGTAAATTTCCAATTCCCCATCCACTAGTCCAAATTACAGTTAAATTGGATTAGGGAATAACTCTGTTTCACATTGATGAGAAGCCTCTTACAGAGAAGGGGTAGTCTCTGAGGCACGTATTTATCTCTCCAACATGCCCTGTTTATGTTGCAGGTGAGATTTAGATCTACTATTTCTTGAGATTTTCTGTTGCTGTTTCACACAGTTATCTGCATTACCCTATGGGTTATCTACTGCTACAAGGTTATTTAGGTTTCTTGCTTATCTCTGCAGAGTATTTTTCAGTATCATGAGTATCTCACTTGAGTGAGAGCTTTCCAAAGACTAAAGTTTCAGGAGAACATCCAGAATTCTTTGACTCCTCACAGGACTGTATTCCTGGGGGTGTCTCTCAGAAACTTCAGTTCAAAGTGCATTGCTTCCACAGGAAAAAGTAGCTCTATATCTAGAGCTATTCCTGGGTTTTTCTACTCAAACAAATTATCTTCTCGGCAAGGGAATTTCCACAATTATTACCATTCCTGTAGCCAAACTCCAGATGAGAAAAATTCAGTGGTACCTAAAATCATGATCCCATCATCAACATAAACTGATATTTCAGATTCCTGTTTTGGGATTTGTGAAAAGGTGATTTATTTGGTGGAGAGACCAGTTTTGCTGAATCCAGGTCTCACATTTTTCTTCCAGCTCCAGTGTAGTGTGTATACAGACGCGTTAGACTTTGCCTGGGGTGCTGTGTTTCCTGGAGTAAAAGTGCAGGACCTTTCAAACAAAAAAGACAGACAAAGCATATAAATGTACAAGAAATGTTGGCAGTAATTAATTCTCTCAGCTCTCTCAATTATCTATGCATCTAAGGATCATAACAAGCATTTACAGACAACATTTCAGTACTGTGGTATGTAAACAAATAGTGGAGGGGGAACCAGATCTTACCCACTGTGCAGACTGGCCATGCTGCCTGATGTATAGTTTAAGAACCCACTCACACACTATAGGCATCTTATATCCTGTCGGAGCAAAATTTTGTGGCAAACAAGCTGAGCAGAACCAAGACCAGGACCAAAACGGACCCTCATAAATGGAAACTATTGAATCATGTGTTCCAGGAACTTATCCAGTTGTGGGAAAACCTCTGATAGATCGGTTTGCCTTTATTAACAATGATCAACTGGCAAAATTCTACTCCAGGACACCATGTAAGAAGGCTGTATTGTATGCTGTATAGAAATACAAATTTGATGAGGATGTTGGCACAGACAAGTTATCTAAGATCTATATCTGTTTATTAAAGTGGACACCAATACAAGGTGAAATGTCACCGATCCAGTTATTAGAATGTAAATAAAATAATATGGTCACTAATTCCTGATCTCACATTAGGGTTGTAAATAATTAACTTATATGTTTACTGTTTTTGTTTAATGAGCAATGTTAAATCAACCAAGGAACTAAGCCTGAATAAAATAGCTAATTGTGATACTTGGATTTGTAAGCTTAAATAGCAAGTTAGCGATAACTGGATGTAAGCATCGATTGCTTGACATGAAACTGCTTTATTATTATTGTATAAATGCACAATTATAAATTGGTTTTATCAGAAATTGGTGCCAAAATAACAAGTATATCACGTATGGAGATTGGTTAATAATTTACATTTCTCAAAAATAAAATGGTGGCATGCAGCAAATTTACTTCACACTACTTTATACACATAACAGCTGTGGTCGTTTTACTGACTGTGTCCCAAAATATTTTGATTAATAGTGAAAAGAATGCATCATCGGTACATATTAAACAGTCTGCTGTGTCTCACCATTTTAAGTTTCATTGATTACAGAAGCTTAACAAAGAATGTACAAGGGTGTCATAGCATGTTTACTGAAACTGAAATCTCAGTGGCAGATTAGGTTAGATTTGTACTGTAATACAGATTTAACAAATGTACTATTAAGTTGTCTTCATTGCTGTGGTGTTAAATGCTGTACCATATTGGGTTTTATTCACTGCTATTTAGACTGAAGACTGGTTTGATGACCATAAACATTTTAGTTTTGCATGTATTAGTTTACTAAATGTCAGTCCGTCTTAAAGTTTGCTAGGTTTTACTTTTGTTCTCTAAGGCATCATTCTTGACCTGTGCACTGATCTGTTTCCTCCAGCCATTCCAGGAAAGTCATTCCAAACTGAATCATGTATGATACCCCCCTCCCACCCTAGTTATTTTGGTAGTAACAGAGGTCGAACCTTTTGAGAGTTCTATGATCTGTGCTTGTCCGTCCAAACAGTCCAAGTACTTAATGCTGTGCTGCTTTCATTATTCAAGGTATCTGGGTTTAGAGTCACCCCTTTTCTTGCCTACTTAAGCAGTCCTCCACAGGCTCAAGACTAGCTCCTGCAGATTACGTATCTATTAACCATTGTGCTGTCATATTTAATATACTTGACTAGGTTTTGTGATCCCTTTGTCCATAAATATGGTCTCTGCCATTGTTAACCTTCTACAACTACCACTGTAGGTGTCTTATATCAGCACTAAACCATTTACCCCTGCCTTTGTGCACATTAGATTTTATGACATTTAGCGAATATTAAAATATAGCCCAGTAAACATTGTTACAGGTGATTTACAACATTGTGACCTAGCAATGCTGTGAGCAAATTGACTGTTTAAACTGGGAGTCTGAGCTATTCTGAGTAGGGTGTTATTAATACCTGGAGTTGCTCATCTATACTATCAGATTAGAAGTTGCAATTTCTTCATTTTACCTTGTATCTAGGCAGGATATAGGTGTGTCTTGTCTAGCAATTAGTACATTGCATTCATTAATTTTAAAAAGTAAAAAAGTAAAACTTTCAAACCTACCTTCAGCTACACTCATGAACTTGCAAAGCATTTGCAGGGAAGGAGCTGCATGTGCGTGGGCTGATTCATTTGCACTGCTCATCACTGGTGGCTTGCTTTACTCCTCCCCCATAACCAGTTGCCCTGCCCGTAATTAGCTTTATACTTGTGTGACCCCTTCCACTGCACCACTTCATCACCGAGTCATCTTGCTATAACTTCATTTCTTGGCACCAAGGACTAATACTTGTCACTTAAATGCATGCACAGCATCTTCAGTCAGAATTCTCCTTCCTGTACAAGCCAAAAGATGATGGAGGAAGCATGCCTGATGCATCCTTTCTTTTGCTATTTTTGCCTCTCTGCACCTCCTGCTCACTCACACACACATACTCAAACTCAGTACAGCCACCTGGTGGTCCACCTATATCAGTGCCATGTAACTTTCAAAACAACTTTATAATTTCTATTTCGGTTCCCTCTTTCATGCACCCCTTTTGTATTCCTAAATTTACTCGCCATAAATTTTACCACTGCATACATCTTAGTCAGGGACATTCCTCTTACTCCATACATATACAGCTTTGAAGTAGTTAATCTTAGCATCTGTTGTGTAAACAACAAATGGGCCAAGCTTGAATTATGGTTTGAGGAAAACAATCTTAACTGTATTAGGAATAACTGCATCATGGCTAAAAGATGATTTATGGATCCCTCCCAGTATCTCTCAAAGCGCTATCATTTTTAATGACAGCTGCCACAGAAATAGACAAGGGTGCTGTTCATAACATTGGTATATAGCAGTCACATTTCCTTGGAACCTTAGTAGCAAAAAGTAGTTCAGGGAGGGAGTCTGACCCAAACTGCACATTAATTCAAATAACTATTTCTAGTTCCACAAAAGTAAATCTTGCCACAGTTTATAAACTCCTACCATCCTCTCTCAGTAAATAAAAATTTTTGTTTGACTCCATGCTTTTACAAACCAAACTTCACAACACAAACTTACCATGCTAGGGGACTGTAAAATTGACTTCCATTGACCGTAAATGAACGGTTTAACAGACTCACTTTAATACATAGCTTCACCCAAATCATTTGTGGCAGTATTAGGACAAATATTTCCACAAATAAGCAGTAATGAATAAATGCAATGCTGACTTATTTTTCCTGAAGAACTTCAGTCTCTCTATATATTTCCAAACTTCCTCAGTGGCTATAACCCTGCACTATCTTTGTGGTTCTTCACCATCCCCCAAACCTGCCTAACTATATTACCACAATAAAAATACCAGAATCATCTGAAAATACATTGCTAAGGGAGCTCAGTTGTACCGAATGGAATCCCCTGTCTGAAACTGCTATCCCTGACTTGGCCCTAACCATATTCAATATCTTCCTCCTCCCAACACAGGGACAAGCTCTACCCATTAAAAAGCAGGTGAGACTGTGCTACCAAAGTCCCACGGCTAACCTATCATAATCATCATCAACCCCCCCTTTTCCCCATTTTCTACATGGAGTCAGGGTGCCATGTCACCCATTGCCATCTTTCGAGTCAGTGCCACTGTTTTACAATCTTCAGTATTCATCCCTGACTGTCGCAGGTATTCTCTCACACAATATCCATTTCTTTACTGGACACCCTTCTTGTCTGTTCCAAATATTTATCAGATTGTCTTCTGCTTTCCTGAACATATGCTCAAACCACCAACTGTCCTCCTTGACCTTCTCTGCAGTTGGAGAAACTTAAGCTCTTTCTCTGATGTCCTCATTTCTTTCTGTCCATGATGTGCGCATCCTGCCACCTGTCTCAGTCACTTCATCTCCATCACCTATGGCTAACCTCTGACCTAGTGCAAAAAAAAACAAAGCAAGTGACCATGCCAGAAAGGAATGGAAAGCCCATCCTTCAAACTCTGATAAAATAAACATTTATAGGAATCTGCAAAAAAGTACCGGAATGGACACTAATGTAACCAAAGTGACTTTCCAAGATGGCTGCACACTGATCAACAGCTTAACTTTCACTCTCCCAGTGTGAAATAAAGAAACTGAAAGACAAGGGCCAGAAGGTTTGTCACTTTTAGTAAATGTATTTGCTATGTAGTAATACACTACCTAGATGCCAGCAAAGAAGAAACTGAGAGCGCCTGGAAAAAATAGAATATGTGAAGAGAAAACACTGACTGGGAAGAATCCTGCAGCTATTCAGCAAAAAGCTGCTCTAGCTTTCATGCAAGATATGGCTTCCAATAATCTAGAGGAAAAATAAGTCATATAGGCTCAGAGCTGATTAAAATAAATGAAACACTGAAGAGGTAGATCTACTCAAATAAAAGGCTGGAAAAATGGAAGATGCTTTAAACAGATATTCAGATGTTCTAATAAAACTGCAGAAATCAGAGGTCAAAATGAAGGAAAGGCCTTCCAAGTATGAGACTGCTCAAGAAAATGTTTCAGAAAATGGTAAAATTAGAGGACAGAGCACATAAGGAATACCTGAGATTTTCTGCTGCACCAACTACAAACTAGAGGAATTAATATACAACCAAAGCTTTCTGTTGCAGAACAATGGAACAAACAAACAAACCAAAGTCATTATGGTACACTATAAAGACCACAGCTAATAACAGAATATTACATCAGTCAACAGAAAAAAATCTCTAGCCAGACTGTCTAAAAGACATATTGGTCAATATTTGCAAACCCCTGAATCCTCATCACTAGCTATTCTACACTACTGTCCAACTGGCATCTGTTAATCCATTAGACTCCAGTCTAGACTGTTGGCCATTCTCTTTCTAAGCCATAACTAGAAAATACATCAAAAGAGTTATTAAAAACGATACCATGCAGTAGACACTATAATGTCTATACCATCTGATTTTAATAATGAGGTACATATCACTTGCCTGCCACGTGCATATATTTTAAACTTACTCTTACAACAAAGAGTACTTGCTTTCTTTAAGTGTACAGCTGTCATTCCTCTGGCCAAGACCTCCAACCCGAAAACAGCTGAAACTACTGACCTATAGTAAGCATTGAACCCAGAGCCAAACTACTTAAAACCCTCAACATAAATAAGGCACTTGAGTATCTTACAATATAAAACATAGTCTTTGTTACTTGGTGTCCCACTCACACAATAATGTGGTTATGATCGGAGACCCAATCATAATCCTCTTTATCCTTATTTGGTCATTGTCTTACTTCTCTCATTGTTCTGAGCCTAGCCAATAGTCTGTATGTACACTTTAACCGTGATAAAGAACAATGACATACGTAGTGTTAAGAGACAACTATTTGGTCATGTGTAAATGACAAAATCTTATTTTTTTTGATGTTGGTGATACCTTCGGTTTTGATGCACAGGATTTAACCATAATTTTCTGTCTGATATTTGATCACTTACTGTTTGTTATACTGATGTACTGTTTGGTTTTACTAAAATAAAAGGCTATACATTTACTTTTCCAACTTTTTCTCCATGTCTTCTGTTTTTAGAGTTTGCTTCCTGTATCTGACTGGCCAGTCTTATGACTGGTCAACTAAGCTGGGGGCAGAAGCCTCCTCTGATCAGTTCTGATATAACGTTAGGAGCCTTTTGTTATGGCGGTGATGCTTGTAGTTGTGTTGTTAGACTTCTGATTCCTCTTTTTAATTTGGTGTGAAAATGTCCAAGTATATGGACAAAAGCAGTCCACAGCTGTACTGTTCGGTTTTGCTGAAATAAAAGGCTGCCCATTTACTTGTCTGCCGCTTTGCTCATGTCTTTAGTTTTCAGAAGTTTGCTGTGAGTTTGTTAGTGTCAGAGTACTGTGATCGATTTTTCCTTTTTTTGCATTGGCACATAATTGTGCAGAATTGTCTTGAGTTGTCCTCCGAGTCTCCAGGTAAATGGGCTTTGCACAGCTGGAACTTCCTGGTCAAACTAGCATTATAATTACCCCAGTGGTGCAAAGAGACAAAGCCTTGACTGCAACTTAGATGACCAGAGCGGAGTTAGGAAGAGGAGAAGTTAAGATATAAATGGCTATGAGTTGCTCGTACTATGGAATTGATATGGTGATTTCTGGACTGCCACTCTTGCTTAAGGCAGAGTTCTAAAAGCATGGAAAGAAATAGCCAGTCATGAGATAGATGTGAGATGCAGCTACAAAAACTGGTGATGGTGGCTTTTTTTTCCCACGTTCGTAGAACTGGAGTGTTGGTAGCCCATGTAACAATACAGGTGCCAACATCACCACCAGGGGCAGGGTTAGGGCTTAAAGTAGAAATACCATCCTGCCAGGAGTAAGGAGGGCACCACCAGCAGTCATGGCTGCTTGGATTATAGGCTGCTCTGGACAGCTTGCCCATAATTTACTGGATATACCTCTTTAATGGGAAACAGTGAGCTGACTGTCTTGAGAAGCTAATCATCAGAGATGGGGCAAAATGTATACAAATAGCATTATGATCACACTTAGTTTGCCAATTACATCTTTGGTGTCTCAGTATTTTACCTCGAATTTTAGTACCCATATTCTTTTTATAGTACTTTCTGGAAGTAATGTGTA
The DNA here is from genome assembly GCF_019279795.1 of Protopterus annectens. NCBI lineage: Eukaryota > Metazoa > Chordata > Ceratodontiformes > Protopteridae > Protopterus > Protopterus annectens. The sequence continues at coordinate 746,797,347 of NC_056729.1, forward strand.
TCATCTGTGTGATTTTTTTTTTTTTTTTTCATTCCTTTTTTTGTCAGCACCTTTTCAGATGATCTCTTTCCCAACTAATTAATGTAGTGATACATTCAGCATCAGCAAGTATATATTTTAGCACTTGCATCCATAGATTTGAAATCTAAAAATTATGTAGATAATGGTACAGAAGAAAAATTACTTTAAAAGAAAGAAAGCATTGTTCGAACATGATATAGTAACAGAAAATGGCAGTTGTGTTCTGACAAGAAATCACAGCAGGAGTATATCAGAGAAGCAATAGTGTTTGCTCTTGTTTTACAGGCAGTAATGTTGATGTAATTTTTATTTATTGTAATATGTACTATAACACCATGATCATGAAACATCCATCCCACTGTATTTATTCCTTTGTTGACTGTGTTAGACCCAAAAGGCTAGTAGCTCCTTTTCAGGGGAGAACTGAGTGGCATTTATACTACTGGGGGAAATTTGGCCATGGCATCAGGGAACATCCTCTACTGTTTTCGATAGGTGTCTTGCAATCTTTTGCATCCACCTGAGGTACCACCAACACAAGCAGATTGTTTAACATCTCATCCAAAGGGTGGTACATTCAGGAGTGCAGCGTCAACATTATGGAATGGTATGGAAATAGAACCCACAACCTTCTGCACCAAAGATGGGTGTCTTTCCTGTTGTACCACTAGTATGGTCATCCTAGGTAGTAAAACATTCTTAATAGTGCTGAAGTTGATAGTTTACCATTTAGTACATATTGTTCACTGTGGAAGATGCACCTAATCAAGATGGGTACCCTGGAAGTCATTGTGCCATCAAAGCTCACATCACAGTTCCTTGTCAGTTGCTGTTAACTAACAGCTCGAGTACAGAAATACTCATGTTATAATATATAACATATGTGTTAAATACTCACAACACAATGGCAAGTTATAAATAAATAAAATAAAATGGCAGTTATTAAAAACTTCTACAGGGAAGGCAAAACTCCTGCACCCCACCCCATACACCTTTACTTTATAATTCTCCCTTCAAGGTTGCTGCATCTCAAAGAAAGAGCAATAACTGACAGGCAAGGGAAATTCTCCTTCATTGTCACTCCAATGTCTGTGATGTCAGATCACTGCAAGAACACTACACCAAGTAATGGTAAGTGGAGCAACAGTACAAAGGCAATGACAACTCAGGCTGCCATGTTCGAGCAACAGTGAAATGATCACTGTGATATACTTGACTCTAAGCTAGTTAAGACTGCAGTTTTCCTTCGCTAAATGCAATGTATTTAACAACAGAGACATAGTGGGCTAAAAGGTAAACTTGACAAAGTATTCCTATAACATCTGTAACATGCTAGTGGTATAAGGTATGTCTTCATATCATTAATGCTGGGTACTGTCTATTTTGTTCATAGATATTTTCTAATGAAGGGCATTTCAAGAATCGTTTTGGAGTTCGAGGTCGGTCTCCAGGTCAGCTGCAGCGTCCAACAGGAGTTGCTGTGCATCCCAATGGTGATATCATTATTGCAGATTATGACAATAAATGGGTTAGCATTTTCTCACCAGATGGGAAGTTCAAGGTAAGGAAGCCACTAATGGCAAACATTTCATAAGTCAAAATTGTGTTGAGATTGTCAGCAGACAGAGTGGGAGCAGTTGTATTAGCATGCTGGTTCTAACATAATTTAGATATGGAAAAATAGTAACTTGGCCTCTGACTGGTGTGTGACTGCATCTGTAGTATACATTTTGATCTTTTTTGGAGAACAAGAAAATTCTGAGGTAAACTATTACCAGTGCCAGAAAGTTTGCTCTTCAATTTTCCCCTTAGAACGTGCATGTTCTTTTACTTCTTGCACTTCAATTAGCGTAATCGGCTATTACTTTAACAGGCTTTGTAGCATTTATTGTTGCACACTTAGGTGCTATCAGCACTAGCTGTTCCTACGCAGTAACAGCACCAGTACTTATTAGTTATGACCACCCCTTCTTGTATGATTGTAGAGCAATTTCCTGTGCTTTTTCCTGCTAACCTGGTGCACTTGGGCATTCTGAGACAGTGTGGCAACTGTCTAATGTACACAGACAACCCTCTCCTCTTACCTCCTAACACTCATACCTGTGAGAGATACACTTGTATCACTAAACTGGAAGCAGTGCACGCTCCAACCAAGACTGGACTTGCTGGTCAAGTGGAGAAGATCAACACCTGCAACTCACTACAGAGAACACACAGCCTTCCAAAACACCAACCATCACAACCCCACATAGAAACACAAACCATACACCCACCTTCACTGAGGCTGTCAATAAAAATTTACCCAAACAACAGAGACCCCCGAGACAGAAATGCACTTGACCACCACAACACCAACCCAGAACACATAGCTCACCACCACAGTGTGTCCCTCAACCCAAGCCCTTAAGGCAAAATACTTTGCCCAATGTACTAATCATAGGAGACTCAGTTGTGAGACACACTGATGTTGCACTCACTAGGTTGAGCAAGGAGAAGGTGACAGTCACTTGTCTATCAGGTGCCAGGATTCACCACATAACACATGCATTCAGGTCACTCCACAACAAGTACAAATATGACTCAGTCATTGTCCATATGGGTGTGAATGACCTGAGACGTACCTCCCTGGACTACATGAAAAGAGATGTGATGGAACTCTCGGATTATGTGTCCCCTGACAGTTATGACCTTAGCCCTGAACAGTATTCTACCATCACCCAGAATTATACCACAGTACGAGCAGAAAATGATTGATTTCAGTAATTGGCTAAGTTTCTGGTGTCATTCTAAGGGGAGCTAGTATCTGTCTGCCTGGGACGACATGATCGACAGAACTTGATGCTTTGCCAGAGACAGTCTGCATCTGTCACCCCTGGGATTCCAGGTACTGGCTAAGGCTCTTGCCACCCCTATAGCGCCTTTTTAGGCAGTGTTCTAAAGATCAAAATTCCACCATAACAGCTACAAACAAATGCAATCTGAGGGTCATGCTGCTCAGTGCTAGAAGTCCAAATGTCAAGATGCACTCGCTCAAAGCTCTCCTCAAAATGGAGAATGTTGACATCTGTACTGTACTGTAATGGGAGACCTGGTTTAAAGAGGCAGAAAGCACCCCTGCCCTCCCAGGCTGCAACTCATTCCATACCTTTCGGCCGAAGAATATGGCCAGAAGCTCCAAAGGTGGTGGTGTCTCCATATCCTTAAAGGATACACATACCTCTAGTCTGGTAGCCCAGCATAATGCATCCGAGATACTTCAGGTACAACTAATACTGGATAAGACTGCAATACAAGTCATAGCCTGCTACAGAACCCCAAACATATCCCTAGACTCTCACTCCAACTTCCTAAGCACCCTGGAATGTATCAAGGTCCAACCCAATACTCTCATACTGAATGACTTCAACTACCCTTCTGTCAACTGGGAAAACTATTCAAGTACCAATGTACAGGCCCAGTGCTTTCTGGAATTTATCAGTTCCAATGCCCTGGACCAGCTCATTCTGACCCCCACTAGAGGAAGCAACCTGGTTATCACCAACATGGGAGAATGTTGCTCCACACCTATAGTCAATTCCTGCCTGGTTAAATCTGATCACAAACTGATCACCATGGAAATCTCCATCTCACCTACACCCCCCGCTAAGGTGACCACCCTGAAAAATTTCTCTAAAGCCAACTTCGGGCTCCTAAAAACAGAGGTGGTTTACTTCACGACACCCATGCCAACAGAAAATAGCTGCATGACTGCCAAATCATACACCAATGCACTGTACAAGCATGTACACAAATGCATGGACCTTGCCATACCAAATAGAACTAAGACACTCTCCTCCAAAAAAAGGAAGCCAATCTGGTGGCCCCCAGCCATCAATAAACTCTACAACAGAAGGAAGAAACTGTTGCAGAAAAAAATGAAGTCACAAGACTGGAAAACCTCCCTTATCAGTCTCAACAAAAAGCTGAGATCCCTTATCAGATCCTCTAAAGTCAGATATGAAGGCAGAATTGTGGCCGACACCAAAAACAACCACAAAGCCTTCTATAGCTATATCAAAAACCTCAAAGGCAATACCCAGATTTGCTCTGAGTTATTGCACAATGGTACATCCTGTACTGAGCCAGCAGATATAGCCAACAATACTGGCCAACAGTTTCAGTGCCAACTTTACCCCTCTCTCCCCCCAAGGGCCCTATCACAATACCAGAAGAAAGCCTGATAACCACCATTTCTGCAGCACAGATAAAAGCTGCATTGTCCAAAGCCAAGAATACAGTGTCCATGGAACCTGATAATATCCCTGACTGCATCCTACATGAGCTACAAAATGAAATGGCAACTACATCTGTGTGCCCTGTTCAGTCACAGCCTTACCTCAGTCTATATCCCTAACAAATGGTGCACTGCTACAGTCATCCTGCTCCATAGAGGGGAAGCAACTACAGACCCTGGGAACTATCACCCCATTAGCCTGACAAGTCTGGTATGCAAAGCGGTGGAGCGCAACAACATGGACCTGCTTAACAAAGATATAGAAAATCTCCAAACTCTTGACCCCACATAGTTTGGCTTTGTCAAGGGGAGATTCTGCCTGCTGAACCTGGTTGACTTCTTTGAGGCAGTCACCAAGGCTGTGGATGAGGGTAAGTCAGTGCATACAGCCTACCTCGACCTGGCCAAGGCCTTTGATACCATTTCCCACTTAGGTATCATTGATAAACTCACCAAACTAGGAATCAATCCTTATATCACTAGGTGGGTTGCAAATTGACTCACAGACAGGACTCACAGAGTGAAAGTTGCGGATTCTAAGTCAGACTGTTGACCATCACGAGTGGAGTCCCACAGAGCTCGGTCCTGGGCCCACTCCTGTTTGGCATCTACTTCTCAGAAGTCCAGGCCAACACAGAAGGACTCTGGCTGACCAAGTGTGCTGATGACTGCAAGCTAGGAGTCAACTCCACAAGTGATACAGACATCCTACAAAAGGGCCTCTCTGAGACTGACTGGTGTCAAAACCATGGCCTGAAGCTTAACGCCAAAAAATGCGTCATCCCCTTTGGAAAAAACTTAGTTCCCACGAATTATCATGTTGATGGGAGCCCACGGAATAATGAAGGGGCCATAAGAGATCTGGGCACCCAGGTAGACAGCCACCACTTCACCTTTGACCACCACATTGCCACTGTGGTTAGAAAGTTCTTCTACGTGGCATATCTTATAATCAAAGGTTTTGCATCCAGGAAGAAAGAGGTCATCATCCCTCTCTACTCATCCCTCATTAGACCACTCATCGAATACAACACCCCATTTGGCATGTACCTGACCAGACACCTACAACAGCTGGAGAGGCCACAAAAGTACCTCACAAAAAGGATCCTAGGCCTTAAACACATGTCCTACAAGGACAGACTCATGAAACTTCAGCTGTTCTCAGTCTCTTATCGCCTACTTAGAGGTGATCTCTGCTTGACTTACAAAGCCATGTCCAACCCAGCCCTACTTAGGTTTACCATAATGCTTTGTATATAAAAGAGGACGGAAAAATATGTGCTGCTGCCAGCACATATTATTTCGCCCTCTGGGGATTTTTGATTGGCCCGTATGCCAGTATACGAGCCAATCAAAAACGCGCACAGCGGACCCTCTTCTGTTCAATGTGGAACATCAAGCAGTTCCGCATTGAACAGGGCTCCGCTTTTTGATTTGCTTGTGTACCGGTATACGAGCCAATCAAAAACACGCACAGCGGACCCTCTTCTGTTCAATGCGGAACATCAAGCAGTTCCGCATTGAACAGAGCTCCATTTTTTGATTGGCTCATGATCGGCTCATATACCGGTATATGAGCCAATCAAAAAAAAAAAAAAAAAACAGTAGGAAAGACTCCAAAATAGGGATGTCTGTTTTTTGAAAATTCTGCGATTTGTCCGGGTTTTAAAACCTGGACAAATCGCAGAATTTTCAAAAACCGCCCGGACAGGAGCCCAAAAAAGAGGACATGTCTGGGGAAACCCGGACATATGGTAACCTTAGCCCTACTTGAAATGCTACACCTAAAGAAATCTCAATCCCCCCATGCCACACACTCCAGAGATCATAACCACATTACCACAATTAACAGAACATGCTGGAGGGACAGGTTCATCTCCCAAAGACTGCCAATACTCTGGAATAAGCTTCCCATTCATGTCAAGCAGAGCACCTCGCTGGCCCTCTTCAAAAGAAATCTTGATGAGTGGATGGGTAACAGAAAGTTCACTCCAGGGATCATTCCAGTTACTGTATATGGGGCACTGTGAAATAACGTCATGTGGCATGATGCATGGGCGATTTTTTTTTTGGGCTAGGCTTGTAAAGGCTCCAGGGCCATTAGCCTAGTACACACCTATGAACCTATGAACTGGTAATGATCAGGGAAGTGAGGCAGCAAAATACATTTATAATGCTATTTGACATTTAAAAGTTCTTCTTTTATTATAGTGAGGGTGATATACAGCTGAAAGAAATGCTTTACCTGTTAGCAAGCTTCAGCGTTTTCATATTTTGAAATATGTTGAACAGTAAGAGAGCAACATCAGTCACCAAAGTTTGCAAAATTAAGTAGTTTGAATTCCCAAGAACCTCACTACTTCAGTGGTTGATAAGAATATAAAATCTAATTGACTTCAAGGGGAATGTCAGATAAGTGTTCTTATGGTGAAGGAGCAGTATAATAATAAATTATATGAGTTTTTGCAATAAAGAACCGCAGGCCTCAAATATAACTTCATTAGTATTACTAGTTTTGAGGAGAGACTATCAACTTTGGAAGGCCTGAAAGCATTGATTGAAATTAAAGACCTAACTCCTTTGCGTACTTCAGTTTGCAATTTACAAACTGGTCATACAATCATAGGCTTATAAAAGGCAAGTCGGACCAGAGGCCATGCACACCTTGTCAATATCAATGTTCAGGCACCACTACCTTTGGCAAGTAGGATGATTCCAGTAAGTCCTGGTGTAAATTTAATGACAACCATCCAACTGTTAAAACTGTTTGAAGGATAACAGGGAATCACGTTGTTTGACATACTGGGACAGTCTGTTCCAGAGCAAGGGGAGTTGCAGGATAATGGACCTCTGTCTCCATCTAGTATTTATTTCTTGATGAATGTTTAGATCTCTGGTTCTGGTGTTGTCAGTATAGTTTAACTTGTTCAGGAAAAGGAGGTTAAGCAAAGCTGATCTCTAGGTGCATGGTAAGTTAGGCACAGGTTTCTCCTCAGGAGGCTGTATGACACTAAGTACAAGTAGCTAACGTTTTTGAGACCAGACATACATTTTTGTTAAGAAATCCTGTGATTTTTTTTTTTATAGGTTCATAGGTTGGTACTAGGCTATTGGCCCTAGGGGCCTATACAAGCCTAGCCATAACAATTCCCTGGCTGTTTCTTCCCAGAAAATTTACTTCCCTGATCCCCTGTCTAGCAGACTGACTGATGTGATCCCCGGGGTGAATTTCCTATCTCCCATCCAATTGTCAAGGTTCCTTTTGAAGATGGCCAAAGAGGCGCTCAGCTTGACATGTATGGGCAGTCTATTCCAGAGTATGGGGAGTCTCTGGGTCAGGAACCTATCCCTCCAGCATGTTTTGTTCATTGTGATGACCAGGTTTAGATCCCTGGTGCATGTGGCTCTGAGGGATTGGGATTTCTTTGTGTAGCATGTCCAACAGCACTGGGTTTGTCATGGCCTTGTATGTTAAGCAGAGGTCGCTTCTGAGTAGGAGATATGTGACAGAGTATAGCTGGAGTTTTTTTTAGACAGTCAGCATAGGGCATCTGCTTTAGGCTTGTGATTCTTTTAGTGAGGTATTTCTGTGGCCTTTCCAGTTGTTGCAAATGTCTTGTGAGGTACATACCAAATGGGGTGTTGTACTCTAAAATGGGTCTAATGAGGGATGAGTACAGTGGGACAATGACCTCCTTTTTCCTGGATGAAAAGCCCTTGGTGATGAGATGTGCCACATAGAAGGATTTCCTGACTGTTGTGGCTATGTGGTTATCGAAGGTGAGACCACTGTCCACCTGTGTCCCTAAGTCCCTTATCACACTTTCGGTGTTTAGTGTACTGCCACTTATGTGGTAATTCATGGGTATGTGTTTTTTCCCAAAGGGGATAACTATACCTTTCTTGGCATTGACCTTGAGCCCATGGCTCTGGCACCAAGCATCTGTTTCTGTAAGGCCCTTTTGTAGAATATCAACATCATTTTGGGATTCAATAATGGCTCCCAGTTTGCAGTCATCTGTGAACTTTGTTAGCCAGAGTCCCTTAGTGCTGGCCTGTATTTCAGAGAAGTAGATGCCAAACAAGAGCGGTCCCAGGACTGAACCCTGAGGTACTCCGCTTGTCACTTGTCTGGAGCTGGATTTTGAGTCTGCTACTTTTACAGTATGGGTTCTGTCAGTAAGCCAGTTGGCAACCATTGAGTGACATAGGGATTAATGCCCAGCTTAGTAAGTTTATCTATGATTCCAGAGTGGGGGATGGTGTCGAAGGCCTTGGTGCGGTCCAGATAGGATATAATTTTTGATGTTAGGTAGTCCAATCTCACCTTCATTTTTACATATGGGTTCGGAGCTGATCCTCTGCTCCGAATCAGCCGATTTGCAAGCTTGAAGACTTCTGGTTGGCTTGTGGCTAAGCAGGTATCCCATGGTGAACCAGTGCAATCCCCAGATCTCGTTTGCCGCGTCGACGAGTTTGGATGTGCTTCTTTTGGCTCTGGCCAAGTCCTTTTCAATTCTTTACATTCTTAGGGGATGTTGCATATTTAGTGTTATATTAGTGTTATCTTATAGGCTTTTGCCTAAGTTGTCCTTGTGGACTTTTTTTCACTGTAGTAATTTAGTATCCCGTGTGACAGCTAGTTAGGCACAGATACTTTTTGCCTAGGTAGAGCATTTGTTTTGGCTTTTTTTTCTGCTCTTAATCAACAGGGGCTCCTGTTGATTTATTTGTTCTGCTCGGACCTTTGTTGGTCGCTGTGAACGGTTAACTTGTTGTCTTTGGCCGGGATCCGCTAAGGTGGTATTTGTGGGATTGCTGTTACAAAATTTTTCCTGTGTAATTACACCTGTGTGTATGTCTGTGTTAAATACTTGATCTGTTTAGGTTACAAGACCTAGTTTTCTGTTTTCATAGGACTAGGCCCGTTTAGCTTAGAGGACCTAGTCCTCGTGTAACTCTTGTATTTGTATTTTTGGACATCTAAAATTTTTTCCTCTGTGACTGAATCTCTGTGTGTGTGTCTGTGTTAAATACTTGGTCTGTTTAAGTTAGAAGACCGAGTTTTTCTTACACCGTGCTAGGCTCGTTTAACTTAGAGGACCTTGTCCCTGTGTAACTCTTCTGCAGGGCTAGGTCCATTTTAGTTAGAGGACCTAGTCCTCATTTATTCTCTCTCTTCCTATCTTTCCTCTGGTTTTGCCTGTGTGTCTGCAATGTCTAAGGATAGCAAGGAGCATAAACCCTCTGGGTTCAAAAAATGCATGAAATGCTCCCAGAAAATGTCATGAACGGATGCCACAGTGCTGTCTACTGCTTGGGAGCCATCCATTTGCAGGAATCATACTTTCTCTCCTAGAGTGCTGCAGGAGAGAAAGAACAAGCTGATACTCAAGGGTCTTCTGAAGCCAACCTTTGAGGAAGCTTTATCTAGTTCATCAGCTTCTTCCAAGTCTACAAAATCTAGATATGAATCCAAACCAAAAGCTTCTAAAAGGCCTTCTCAGGCACTGGCTGGTGTCTCGGAGCCACCTTCCAAATTACCAAAATCTGCCTCCTCGACTCCTCAGTCGTCGGAGCCGAAGGAGAGCACCATGGTATCACAGTCAGTCACGGGTGCTTCAGTGCCGACTTCTGAACCTTTGGAAATAGCAGTTGACTCTACTGCATGGAGCTGGTCTGTAGAATCCCTCCTGGTCTCCTTGCTAATCAAGTCTCCATTGCCTCCTAGGTTGAGATCCCCTACTTTATCTTCCAGATCTTCAAGGAGCCTTTCAAAAGAAGATGTGGAGAGGGTAGTACTGAGACTCCTGAAGTTATCTGCTCTGCCTAAATTTTCTTTGTCTCTGACCCAGTCAGTTTCGGAGCCACTTGATCCAGTTTTGTCCTCGTATGTGATTCCTTCTCCAAGACATGTTGGCCTTTCGGAGCCGGAGTGCTTGTTACCAGTGGAGGAACCCTCTGTTCCGACTCCCCTTGCTGCTGCATTGGAGCAGAGTTCGGCTCCAACATGCTCGGCTCTGTCCGTCGTGTCCAGGGACCGAAGCTGTTCTGTCGATGGCAATGGGGAGGGTTTGAATCGATCTTCAGTTCCAAGCCTTCCTCTCGGTGCTTCTGCCGGGGTGAGCTTGGACCCTGCGACTATCTCAGAGCCCATGGCTCTGGCTCCAGTGTCAACCTTGGTCTCTTTGGAGCGGGGGAGGTCTTCAGAGCCAGAGAGGTTGGCTTTTGAGGTGATGAGGAGCATGCTGTCTTAATCTACAGCCCCTGCCAGTGGTACAAGCACTCTTCCCCCCAGGGCACCCACTTCAGTCTCAGTACCTACTCTCTCCAGAGACAGCAGAGACCCACAGCCTCAGGAGCCACCAGCTGGTGGGTCCCCACTCTTCCAAGGCACCCCCATAATGTCCCTTCGAGGAGCCTCCCCCGGAAGAGGGTATGCAAGAGGAAGCATATTGACTCCCAGGATGAGTCACTGACATCGGACACTGACCTCGAGGAGTCAGAAGGGTCCCCCAAGTCCTCCTCTGATGATGTCTCCTTTGTGGACATCCTGGAGATCCTTAAACAGAGGAGTGACTGGCCCACTGTTAACGCTTCTGATGAGGAGTCGGTGTACTTGAAGGCTTTCGGGTCTCAACCCTCTGCCTGTTGGGTATCTCCACTTTTCGACGACCTAATGGATATGGTTAGTCAGAAGGTGTGGGATACTACCGATGCCATGTAGCCTGTTCCCAGGAGACCAAATAAGTTTCTGTCTGCCCTTCCTGGAAAAGAGTTCTTGTCTAAGGGCGTTCCCGTAGATGCCATGGTGGTGGCGGCGGCTACAAAGAAGGAGTTGGTGGAGACTTCTTCCTCTGTTCATCCGCCAAACAAGGAGTCTCAATAGATGGACAGATTTGGGAAGCATGTATTTAGTTCAGTGGCATTTACACATCGATCTCTGAACTATCTTACTCACTTCACGAGGTTGCAGAGGGATCTCCTCAAACAGTTAGGAGATTCCATACAGGGTGCTTGTCCTGAGGGAGTCCCTGATAGGATCTCTACTCAGTTGTCCACCCTAAATTCTGTAGTTAACTTCTCCATTTGGCTTATCTCCCATGTGGCTGATCGAGCAGAGCAGCGGGTTCAGGAGTTGCCCTTAGGCACCACTCCTGGATGCGCCTGTGTAATTTTGCGGAGCCGTTCAAGTCCACCTTCACCAATGCCCCGTTTGGTTTCTCTTTGTTTGGTCCCAGGGTGAAAGAAACACTCACTCGGTGTGAGCAGGAAGGAAAGACTCTGTCGTGGGAGTCCATTTTACCATTCCCTCTCGACCATACCACAAAGGTCAAAGGGGAGGTAAAATGTGGTTCAAAAAGTCCCAGAGGGTCTTTCCGGACACACAGAGTGAATCCTCCTTCAGAGGCAGAGGAGGAGGAAATGGTATATGCCGCCCTAGAGGCTGGGGAGGTCCACAATACCAGCAAGGCTGTGATTCCTTTTGAGGGCGGCCTTATCGGCGCTCCTGATGTGGGGCCCAACTGCGTTTCTCTGGGGCCAGTCGGGGGTCACATCTCTTTGTATTCAGAAGCCTGGCTGAATATCACCTAAGACAAGTGGGTACAAAGAGTTGTTACCAGAGGCTATATCATACCCTTTTCCCTGCCGTTTGTTCCCAAAAAGATCCCAGATGTTCCACCCAATCACAGGAATCAGGCAACTGTGGAGATCAACAGGTTGCTCTTAGAAAGAGTCATTCAGCCCATCCCAGCAGACCAGACAGGATCCGGAACTTACTCCAAGTTCTTTTTAGTCCCAAAATGAACCGGAGACTGGAGGCCAATTTTGGACCTCAGCAGATTAAACGAATCCGTGAAGGACAAGTTCCAGATGGTCACACTGCAGTCGATACTCCTATTGTTAGGGAAAGACTATTGGATGTGCTCTCTGGATCTCAAAGACGCCTACCACCATATAAAAATGGACAAGGCATCAAGGAGATATCTGCGCTTCCAGCAGGGAGCCAGTCATTATCAGTTTCGTGGTCTGCCCTTTGGTCTCACCACAGCCCCCAGGGTGGTCACCAAATGCATGGCAGTAGTGACAGCTCACTTGAGATGTCAGGGATTCCAGGTGCTTCCGTATTTGGACGACTGGCTCCTGACCGCCCCCACCAGGCATCTTCTCATCCAAAGCAGGGACGCCACAATTCAACTTTGTGCTCAACTAGGGATCTCCATAAACTGGGAAAAATCTGCATTACTGCCCTCGCAATCTGTGATTTTTATAGGCGCAGAGATAGACACACAGTGGATATGACAGTTCGTCTCCCCGCCGAAAGAGCACAAAACCTCATCTCACAAGTTCAGCATCTTCTTCCGCTTCAGAAAGTCAAAGCAAAATGGATTCTTCAACTTCTCGGTACGATGGCCTCAACCATTCTGTTAATACCTTTAGCCAGGTTGCACATGAGAATCCTCCAATGGCTCCTGTCTTCCCAGTGGTCATTCCAATATCTACCGCTGAGTCACCCTATCCTGCTGATGGAATCATGCAAAAAGGACCTTCATTGGTGGATAGTCCCCAACCACTTGTTCACAGGAGCTCCCTTTGTTCCTGCCCAACCTGTTGCCACTGTGACCACAGATGTCTCCCAGGTTGGGTGGGGGGCATTATCTTGGCAGGACTGTCCACGGCACATGGCAAGAACATGAGGCTCATCTGCATATTAATGGTCTGGAGATGACGGCGGTGCTTCTGGCATTGCAAGCACTTTAGGACCTTCTTCCTCCAGGGACGATTGCGATACAATCGGGCAACATGTTGGTTGTGTGGTATGTCCACAAACAGGGCATTACCAGATCTTACCCACTCTGTCGAGAGGCCATGCGAGTTTGGGAATGGGCGATTTCTTCCCAGCGCTTTCTGGTGGCAATGCACATTCTGGGGACAACCAACGTGATAGCCGACAAGCTAAGCCAGGCAATCTTACTGCCTCACGAGTGGTCTCTAAAATGGGAAATAGTGGAACAGATTTTCCGGAGATGAGGACAGCCTTGTTGCGACCTTTTTGCCAGCCCAGTCAGTGTCAAGTGCAGCAGCTATTTTTCCCTGATTCCCCCTCTGGGGGAAACATCCGGAGATGCTCTGGTCCACGATTGGCCCACGGGACTTCTATATGCCTTTCCTCCATTCCCTCTTATTCCCAAAGTGATTCAGAAAGCCAATCAGCTGGGAAGCAAGTTGATCCTCATTGGTTCTTACTGGCTTCGTCAAGTCTGGTTCTCCTTCCTTAAGCCTCTTCTCCTGGATGATCCTTGGATTCTGGACCCAGTTCCAGATCTATTGACCCACATGTCGGGTTCACTACATCCCGCCCTCCACACCCTCAATTTGACAGCATGGCTGCTCCAGTTCCATCTCTAGTCAGGCTTCATGATGTTTCTTCCTAAGTGTCACATATTCTCTTATCCTCGCATAAACCCTCAACCAGAAGGCTGTATGACAGTAAATGGAAAAGGTTTTCTATTTGGGCACAGAAAATGAACGTGGATCCTTACACCGCTCCCATTCCCGTGATTCTGGAATTCCTTTCGGAGCTTTTTCAGCAGGGATCTGCCGCAGCCACCATCAAAGTACAGTTGGCGGCAATCTCTCATTTTTATTTAGGGTCCCCAAATGCCAACCTTATGTCTCATAAGCTATGCAAGACTTTCTTGAGAGGAGCCACTTTACTGAGACCACCATTACAAGAGCCTGTGGCTTCTAGGGACTTAAATTTTGTGTTGCCCAAATTGACACCCCCTCCCTTTGAACCTTCTCACTCATTTTCTTTAAAATATTTGTCTTGGAAGACTGTGTAGCTATTACATCAGCCAGATGTGTATCTGAGCTACAAGCCCTCTCTGTTAAGCCACCTTATTTAATCTTTCATAAAGACAGGGTATCTTTACATACCAATCCTTCATTTGTTCCCAAAGTTTGTTCTACTGCCACCTTAAATCAATCCATTGAGCTTCCAGTTTTCTTTTCCAATAACTGTAATGCAGCTGAATATCGTTTTCACCAGCTGGATGTTCATAGACAGCTACGTTTTTATTTGCAATGGACCAAAGAATTTCGGAAGTCAGACCAGTTATTAATTTCTTTTTCCAACTCTAGATTGGGCTTACCAGTTTCTAAGGTGACATTGTCTAATTGGATTTCTAGTTGCATAGCCTTCATCTACAATTCTGAGGGCAGACCTTTACCCCACAGGATCAAGGCTCACTCTACCAGGTCTCTGTCTACCTCTGCAGCCTTTCAAGCCAGGGTACCACTTGATCATATTTGTGCAGCAGCTACATGGGCTACCCCTCACACCTTTATTACACATTATAAGTTGGATTTGGCATCCAGGGGTAGAGCATCCTTTGGCTCCTTGGTGCTCAGGAGTATTTTCCAATGAGCCACCCAAGAATAAGGCACTAGGGACGCTGTCCCATATGTAAAAATGAAGGTGAGATTGGACTACACAACATAAAGAAGTTATGTACTCACCATAACGTTCCATGTTGGTAGTCCATCTCACCCTTCATTTTTACCAACCCGCCCTCCTGCCCCCATCCTGGAAGATCTGGAGGTAATAATTTGATTCTCTTGGTTGGTGACCCTTTAGTATTAGTTTGTTGTTTAGGGGGTTTTCAGTTTCTAGCGAGCAGCAAACAAGATCTGGGGATTGCACTGGTGCACCATGGGATACCTGCTTAGCCACAAGCCAACCAGAAGTCTTCGAGCTTGTAAATTGGCCGAGTCGGAGCCGAGGATTGGCTCCAAACCCATATGTAAAAAAGAAGGGTGAGATGGACTACCAGCATGGAACGTTATGGTGAGTACATAACTTCTTTTTTTTTCTTTCATAGCTCTAGCCAGGTACATCCCAAAGGGTACATTATATTCAGTAGTAGGTCTGACTAAGCCAGAAAACAGACACAGTGACTTCCATTAGAAGAGATGCTCTTCACAATTAGTTGAAAAATGTAGAAGGATTTCTAACTATGGTCGCCATGTGATGGTCATAGGATAGGGGGCTCTCAACCCATTTGCCCAGATCTCTGGTCATAAATATAATATATATATAAGGTACTTTCAGTCTAATAGCATGTAGAGTATTCCTGTTTCCTGAAGGAAGTGATGCTGCATTTCTTGGTCTTTAATCTGAGCCCTTTTTTATGCACCAGGAGTTGAGTTTAGTTCATTAATGTTGGAGGTATTATATATCCAAAAGGGATTTAACAACCACACCAAACTTGCAGTCCTCAGCAAACTTTGTTAAACATAGATCACTGTTATTAGTGTGGATGTCTAAAAAATAGATGCCAAACAGAAGGGGCCAGCACAGATCCCTTAGGGACACCACTAGTCACATTTCTCTCTCTGCCCGAGGTGGCATCACTCACTTTGATGATGTGCACTCTGTCCTTAAGCCAGTTTGGCTGTCTAT
Source organism: Protopterus annectens (assembly GCF_019279795.1). Taxonomy (NCBI): domain Eukaryota; kingdom Metazoa; phylum Chordata; order Ceratodontiformes; family Protopteridae; genus Protopterus; species Protopterus annectens. Next base: position 746,813,108 of record NC_056729.1, read on the forward strand.
CTTACCATGTAGGCATTTAGGCTTAAGGCCTTCAAGTTATATATAATTCCATCATGTGGTGTGGTATCAAATGCCTTGACCAGCAAGGTAGGCAGCATGGACTTTGTAACCACTGTTGACCACCTGTTGACCACCTGAGTGACCTCAAAGAAGCTGACAAGATTCAGCCAGGACCTGCCCTTTTCAAAGTCAAATTGCAGTGATTCTATCTTAATCAGATTTTTGGTGGCATGATTTATGAGGTCAAATAAGTATCATACCCTTCTGGAGGGGCATTATGACAGCAGTGCATCAGGATTCAGGGACACAGTCTGTAACAAGGCTTGGGTTAATCAGTCTGAGGAGGGGATAAACACGTGCATGTTTAACACTGTTTATTAGACAGCTCAGTATGTTTTCTAAACCCATGGAGGACGTTTCTTGGTCTTTGAGAGTACTTAAATAACATGGCCCTTTGTGAAAAGTAGGGGTGACTGTGCATCAGTTTGAGAAGGGATGTTAGTTTCAGGGAAGACCGTTTTTGCAAACTTGCTATCCAGAATGTTTGCAATGCCTTTTAGGTTTGAGAGGGAAGCTCCATTATGGAGAAACATAAAGCAGAACTGAGAGTTATTTCTAAGTTTTTCTGACTTAACTGACAAAGGACTTGAAATTATCCTTTGCTAGTCTTCATTTCTGTGATGCTTTACTGGCCTTTGTAGTTGTTTTCAGTTTCTTAGTGAGATTTGTTTTTATATGAGGCATTGTCCATTTATGTTGAGAAGTGTCTGCATCCAGTGTTGGATACTTATGAGCACATACTGAGACACCAAGATGTTTTTACAGAACTGTTCTAGTAAGACCAAGGGACTAATGAATGAATACTATTTTGTGACCCTTGATGTGACATCGTTATTTACAGTTATCCTGAATGATTGGGGCATAGACAATATCAGACAACAACTAGGTACGAAATGGACTGATACTGACAGTAAGATCAATTTAATTTCAATTTATTAGACATTATTTTAGAGAATAATGTCTTGGTCTTCAGAGATCACTATTACGTACAGAAGATAGGCTTAGCTATGGGCACGGCTTGTGCCAATAGCTACGCCAATCTTGTTTTGGTTCATTGGGAGCTGACATCGTTTTTACAAACCAGTGAATATAATCAACATTTGCTGTGGTACACCCGCTTTGTTGATTACCTTTTTCTTCTTTGGGGGGCTCTGAACAACAGCTACATGACTTTTTGGGATATTTACATACCACCACTACATTCTTAAAGTTTACATGTAATTTCTCCCGTGAGAGCATAGAGTTCCTTGATGCAACAGTTAAGAAGTCAGAGGCCAGAAAACTGGAGACTAGCCTGTATAGGAAACCTACCAGGAGGAATGCTGTACTCCATAAAAGAAGTATGCACCCCAACCACATTAATAGAAATGTCATGAAGGGTCAGGTTTTGACAGTCATGAGACTGCATAATAATGAAACATAGCTCACAGCAGGCCTGAATAATCTCAGGGAAGAAATTTTAGAAAGAGGTTATTCCAAAGATAAATTAGACAAATGCATAGAAGAATCACTGAAAGAAAGGTGGCACAGAGGGCAAGCTTATTTTGCACAGCAGGCAGATTCTGCACTAGATATAAATAGATCAGACAATGGGAAATTTAGATTCCCAATTTCATTTGCCGGTGATATTAATGTGTTTTGTGAGGTGTTCAGAAAGAACCTGAACATCCTGACAGCAGTGGATGAGCTTAAAGAGGTGTTGGATGACACCCCACTGTTCTTCAAAAATAGAAGTTGTCTTAAAGAACAGCTATGTTATAAAACGCAGATAGCTCTGCCGCCTATTGCATCTTCAAGGTTAGAAACTTACATTTGCAGAAATTGTGCAGCATGTAAATTCATACACTGTTGCACCACTTTTACACACACACAGGCAGTACATCAAGTGAAATGCTATGCCGACTGTCGAACTAAGAATGTTGTATACTTCAGTTTCTGTGTAAAATGTATGTTTTTTTACATAGGGAAGACAAATAGAATGCTCAAGAAGCGCATATTAGAACACAATAGAGATATCATTAATGGAAAGGAAAACAGTGCATTGGCCAAGCATGCTGAGGCAGAAGGGAGAGGCCACACTTTCAAAGTTTTTGTTCTAGAGGTTACCAGAAAAGGGATAAGAGGGGGTGATGTGAAGAATAGGACCGAAACAGTTGAGCAAAGGTGGATCATTAAACTCAATGCAGACACATTGCCAGGCATAAATGAAGCAGCATCACTGAAACCATTCCTCAACACCAGAGCACTCAGACATTAATTCACATATTGTAATAAAAAAAACAAACCAGCTCCAAGAGTTCTTGTGCCTTTAATGGACCAAACGAACAGAGCAGCAAACAAAAACATAAACCGCAGGCAAAAAATGTAATAACTCATACACAGCAATACTAGGTGTAATGACTTAGCGCTTTCACCCGTAAAGAACACAAACGGGCATCATCAGAGTAACCGAACCTGCCTAAGGTTCCAACTTTTAAAAATCACCCGCCCCAACTTTGTAACCAATCACAACACAAACACTGTCGTTGACCCGATAGTACAAATTAACATGAGGTAACAGGCTGTGAATTGGGTTTTTCATTTCCATAGCATTTACATACAAAAGTTGCCATTTAGAGATTAGAACATTGTTTATTAAATATTATGGTATACATTTATCTATTTATTTAAGTAAAAATAAAAAGTTGTTATAGTATTAGTTTTTAAATTAAGTAGGATGTGTAATGATCAATTAATTGTACTATCGGGTCAACGACAGTGTTTGTGTTGTGATTGGTTGCAAAGTTGGGACGGGTGATTTTTAAAAGTTGGAACCTTAGGCAGGTTCGGTTACTCTGATGATGCCAGTTTGTGTTCTTTACGGGTGAAAGCGCCAAGTCATTACACCTAGTATTGCTGTGTATGTGTTACATTTTTTTGCCTGCGGTTTATGTTTTTGTTTGCTGCTTTGTTCGTTTGGTCCATTAAAGGCACAAGAACTCTTGGAGCTGGTTTGTTTTTTTTATTACAAGTTGAGAAGATTCTACAGTTTATTGGTGGAGTTTACTGCTACGCCGACTGGTTTCCTTGACTTCTTTTTTGCTCTTTTGGGACTGCCGGCATGGAACAACTTATGTTACAATATGTGGATATTGCCAACAGGCTTATTAAAATGTTTCAAGACAAAGGTATGGCTGTTAACGTTCCAAGTGTAATAGACACTGGTGACATTACATTGAATCTCAGGTGTTATTGTATACATTACATACGCCCCCCATGATGAGTTCTAGAGAAGTTACACCAAGCAACAATGTTACCTCCGAGTCGAACAAGGTGCCTAGAGTTGTTAACCAACCTAATGTTTCTAATTATAGTATGCAAAGAAGTTTTGACACTATTTTGATTCCCCAGGTTACTAACTGGAAACCTGGGGTTAACAATCAATGTGAAACAGCTACGCTAAAAGTACAACTAGCTGAATTTGAAAAAAAGCTTAAAAAACTAAAATCCCTACAGATGGACAATGTGTTTTTAGAAAGATCTATTGAACTAAAGCAAGTGCCGAAAGGCTTAAGGTTGTTCAAGTTACCTATGGGTTTCGAGGATGGTACAGAGGGGTTCCAAGAACTTTTGGCATTTTTTGATAAAACAGGTATGGAACTTATGCATATTATTATATGAAACAATACTCACATACTGGAGTTGTTGAAGGAGGAATTGGTGCAGTTAAATGATAACATTATGAAAGACCTGCTCTTTGATTTCAACAAACACCATTATGACAAAATTTTAACAGAGGTTGACATGTTTGTGAAAAGAGGTCTAGAAACTAAATCTGGTAAACTTAATAGGGACAGCAAAGACTATGCTAACCACCAGGTGTACACCCACTTTAGAGAGTACAAAGGTATTAAACCTAGAGTGGAAAATGCAAATCATAATAATTCACAACAGGGTCGAATTTTTTTTCATGATCAGATTCACGATGATGTGATGATAGAAAATAATGTTGACGGTGACGATGAGTGTTTTTTAGACAGTTACCCTGTGAGATGCTCGGAACGCATTCGCGAGCGCAATCAGGGGACAAAACCACAAGATCAAGCCAGGGGGAGAGGACAGAGGTTTCACATAAACCGGAGGTGGTCTCAGGGGAACAACAGGGCAATGCAATAACTGTTGAATATACTTCGTTTACGCAAGTTTGTGATGAACAGAATCAAGTTTTTTTAGATTCTTCAGAGTGTTTGTCTACCGTTAACACAATACAACATGCAACTGCATTGCCTCATGAATTGTATTTGTCGTCTAAGTGTATATATGATACTAGTACTATAGACAATTGTCATAATCCAAATGTTGTAGATAAAGACGTTGGTAGTAGAAATTTACAAATGAAAATTTGGAACTATGATGAATTTATCGGTGCTAGTTTAAGTTGTGAATTGATTAGAGTGGATAACGTATGCATATACAATTTTACTAATATGGAATTAACTGACCGTTATCTTGCTCTTTTTAAAAAAGGTTTACATTTGTACCTACATTTAAAAATGAGATGGCCAAAATCCTTATTAATTTTAAAATGTATACGAGGCAACTTAACTTGGAAATGTTTTTTCATAAAAATCCTAGTCCATGGGCAGGTAACATACTTACACTTAAAAGGTCTAGCACTTTTATTCCCCCAGTTAACCCATGTATACACATCTTTGAACAGATGTGAGAAGCCTAGTTAAGGAGATTGTTTACGGGGACTAAACCTCCACTTGACAATTTAATACAAGGTGAGAGATTTTGTCTCCAAGAATTAACGGCTACTAATAAATACACGGTTATGAAACCCGATAAAGGGGGAGGAGTGGTGATTATGTCTAACATAGATTGTTCTAACAAAATGTTAGATCTTTTAAATGATACTAGTACATATGCAAGAGCTTCGATGAACGAAATTAATAGACCTATATTAAGATTGATTGACGATTATATGAGTGGTTAACGGAGGGGGTCATTGATAAAAATGAGTATGATTATCTTTTTGTAAACTCACCAGTAACCCCCACCATTTTTGCTATTCCAAAAATCCATAAAAAACACAATGATCCTTCATTTTGACCAATAGTTCCAGCTAAGGGTTCTAAAACTGAAGCTATGGCATTGTATATTGATTTTCATTGTAAAAACATAACTAAAAACTACCACACATCTTGAGAGACTCTTGGCATTGTTTGGATGTGATAAAGAACATGCATATTAATGAACAATTTTTAATGGTCACCATTGATGTTATTATCTTTTTTCTATTATACCACAGGAACAGGGCCTTGAAATGTTTAATAGTTGTTTAGAAAAACATAGTGATTTTCATATAGTAAAACGTAGCCTAATGGTGGTACTAACTGAAATGGTTTTGTCCAATAATTTCATCAGGTTCGAAAGTGAAATATTCAAACAGGTCACTGGGGTGGCCATGGGTGCCAGGTGTGCACCAATCTATGCCAATTTAGTTTTGACAGATTGGGAGACACAATTGGTTTTCCCCTCAGATTACATGCACAAGGTAACACTGTATCTGCGTTACATTGATGACATTCTAATTTTTTGGAGGGGAACAGTTGAAGAAATTCATGAATTTATTAAATATCTTGCCACCACAACATCTTTTTTGAAATTTACTCACAAAATACATAGTGAAAGCTGTGACTTTTTGGATATATTTTTGTTTAGAGAAAAAGACAAACTTGACTTACATTCTAGTATATATTGGAAGAAGACCTATTCCAACTCTTTTTTGCACTTTCAAAGTTGTCATCCTTTTTTTCAAAAAAGGAATGTAGTCAAAGGACAAATGGTTAGACTGTCCAGACTCATTAGTGAGGATGATTGCCTGAAAACTGAACTATCAAAATTGATAGATATGTTTAAGGAAAAGAGGTTATCCGAGAGACCTTTTAACAAATATTAGAGGTGAGATAGAGATGAAAAGACTTATTGTCTTTAAACCCATACTCATGGGAGGTTTGGTTAAGGAAAATACGCAACACAATATTAAAAATTATGAAATTAACATTCAAACTATGAGACGGGCTATAATTTTACCTTACAATGAACTAGCTGGACAAGTTAAGAATATTATTAATGACACTTGGCAAAGTGTTTTTAACAATGATATAACAAGCATAGTTGGTAAAATACCTACTTTCACATACAGCAGGGGTAGGAACTTGAAGGAGTTGTTGGAAATGGAAAGTAATTCGGAGACTTATAGGAAGTCGAAAATGAGCAAATGTGGTTTATGCAGCACTTGTAAGTACATCAACAATGGCCCTTATGTAGCAGTACAAAATATTAATAGGACGATTAAATGTCCAGGCTATTGTAATTGCAATACAAAGATGGTGGTCTACATAGCCACTTGCCTCAGTTGTTCCATATTTTATGTAGGCAAAACTATTAGGAAGTTGAGACTTAGGATTATGGAACATGTAAGGGACATTAAGAATAGAAAAACTACTGATGCCCTGTACATGCATAGTCTGAGTTGTCCTAATTTCAAAAAAAAATTTGTTCTTTGTGGTGGATAGAATTCCTTTTAGTGACAAAGGTGGTGACATTAAGACCTTACTGGAGGTCAAAGAATGCCTATGACAGCTTAGGCTTGATGCCTCTAAACCACCATGGATTAATGACCATATTTCATTGTCCAGCATTTTAAAATATAGATCGCATTGTATATGAACTAATTATTAGAATGGTTTTATTAACTGTTAGTGTAGATAGATTATATGTAGTATTTAATTATTCTTTTTGTTATTTTATTTTTTATTTTTTTACACTGTATATCAAATTAACATGAGGTAACAGGTTGTGAATTGGGTTTTTCATTTCCATAGCATTTACATACAAAAGTTGCCATTTAGATATTAGAACATTGTTTATTAAATATTATGGTATACATTTATCTATTTATTTAAGTAAAAATAAGAAGTTGTTATAGTATTAGTTTTTAAATTAAGTAGGATGTAATAATTAATTAATTGTATCGGGTCAACGACCGTGTTTGTGTTGTGATTGGTTACAAAGTTGGGACAGGTGATTTGTAAAAGTTGGAACCTTAGGCAGGTTCAGTTACTCTGATGATGTCTGCTTGTGTTCTTTACAGGTGAAAGCGCTAAGTCATTACACCTAGTATTGCTGTGTATGAGTTATTACATGTTTTGCCTGCGGTTTATGTTTTTGTTTGCTGCTCTGTTCATTTGGTCCATTAAAGGCACAAGAACTCTTGGAGCTGGATTGTTTTTTTTATTACAAGTTGAGAAGATTCTACAGTTTATTAGTGGAGATTAATGCACATATGTATAGCACTTTAAAAATGTGTAGACAAGTGTTGACATGTTCTTTTTTAAAAGTTTGTTAGAAAACATTTTTAATGAGGTTTTGATAAATTAAGTGTTGGATGTTTTTATGGAATCTTATCAACAAAGTGAGAGGGACACTTTAAATGCTTTAACTGCTATTAATTAATGGCTGATTTTTAAGTGTATAAAAGATGTAATTCACTTGTTTAATGCTGTCTGAGGAAGCAGTCATAGAGACTGTGAAAGCACTTACGTTTTGTTGTTTTAATAAAGGGTTTATGTTCAGCCATGGTGGACAAGGCTCTATTTATTTTTGTACTGTTGGCTTGCTTTTTATTAGAGACTGTCCTTTATCCAGAACTCTTGGTGTTTTGTGTTTTAGGTCTTAAATGTTGTTGTATTCTGTCTTGCAGCCATCTTGTAGTCATACCTACATAAAAGAAATCACAAGCTGAGCACAGGGCAAGATAAACCACCCCAATCGTGCCACAGCTATACTTTTCCTTAAAATCAATGTTAAATTATAAGTGCTGCAACATAACAAAGGGACCTTCATGTATAAATCTGCAGCTAGAACACCCATTACATTTATAAGTTCCTTTACTTTGTTTGCTGTCGATAAAGGGAATTTTTGTATCTGTTTTCTCTAATAGTTGCTTGATACTATATGTTTTAATGTTAACAAATTCTGGTTTATTACCCAAAGCCTGCCCAACGTCTTTATGACTACTAATAATTCACCAGTTTTGTATTATAATGTTTTTAATATCTAATGTATCTACTGACATCTCCAGGCAACAACGGGGAAGGTCATTACAACTTTCCTCCCCCTTAGGTTTGACCTCTAATCCCTTTTGTAGAATTGGTGGAAAAAAGTCTTCCTCTTAGCAAGAATTTCATTTGCAATCTGTTTTAATAGCTCTATTCGATATACTTTTTCCACAAACAATTGAATAATAAAATTCACTTCAGTTTGAAAAATTTCATCTCTGCTAATCATTCGTGATGCTGTTATAAATTGTCCCCTAGGTATGTTACGTTTCATGTAAATAGGTTGATTACTAGTCCAATGCAGATAACTGAAAAGATATCCTTCTTAAAAATATTGCTATTAAAACTACCACTAGAGGCATCCCATGTGAGTTCAATATCTAAAAAATTCACAATATTACCTGCGCTACCTAATGTGATGGGCAGAAATTCAGAAGTTTTATTTAATTCTTCTAAAAAAATTTGAACATTAATTTCACCCTTAAGAATAAAAAATAAATCAACGAACCTGTTATAAAATAAAATGTCTAAAACCTGTCATTTTAGGCAACGACTCATGTTCCCACCATCCTAATACTAAACTTGCATATGCTGGAGCTACACTTGCCCCCATCGCAACACCTTTCTTTTGTCTAATATTTGTCGTGAAAAACGAAAAAAAATTGTTGGTCAATACCATCTCTAATAAGTTACAATTCACATTAATCTGAACTGTAGACATTTCACTAAATTTGTTCCAGTAATCTCTGATACTTTCAACACCCTCATTGGCGGGTATAGAGGTAAAACTTTGTTAAACAATGGAAAATGTCCTGAAATTTTAGGACAAAAATGTTTCCTAAATTTTCATTAATAGTTGTATAAAACAGTTATTTTGAATCTGAAACACCTAAATGTTATATGAAATAGCATGAACAGCTCAAACACTACAAGACTGAGCTTTTATTTGAGAAAAAAAGTGAAGTTCTGCCTATGGGTATGTTTTGTCCTACAAAATCTCACATTGCTACAAAAAATGTCCCACTTTGGGCATTTGAACAGGTGGCAACCATAATGTGGACTAATTGTAATAGTGTTTATGCTGATGCCTAGTCTTGGATTATGTCCTGCAAAATCTCATGTTGCTACAAAAAATGTCCCACTTTGGGCATTTGAACAGGTGGCAACCCTAATGTGGACTAGATGTAATAGTGTTTATGCTGATGCCTAGTCTTGAGTTTTAGGAGGCTTGGTTAGAGATTTTAAGACAGCATTAGCCTGTTGTTCATATAATGATGTTGCATTTACATGGGTAGGAATGTGATAGCATTGGGCTTAAGCAGTGGGCTTATTAGGGGGATGCCTTCAGATTGGTTAAGTATTTGCAACTCTCACAGATGGCAACTTCATTGTTAAGCAGTAGTTTATCAGTGAGCATGAGATAGTTTTACCCTAAAGGAATGCAGGGTCGAAGGTGACTGCACCGTGTACGGAATCTTCTAGGTGAATAACAACTGCAACAAATCCAGCACTGAAGCAGGCACAAGAAATGGCCACTTATGAATGGCACCCTTTCTTTATTGCTTAAATAAATCAGCCAGTAAAAACCAAGGTCCACTAAGGTCCACTGAAAATATAAGGGGGGGGTGTACCAGTTTCTAAATTAAAGGTTTCATCATTAGTACCATGTCTAATAAACATAGGTCTACTTTGCATTTATAAAGTTGCAGTAAATTTGATGCCACAAAAATAAAAAATGTTCTCGTTTTTAAATATACTTCAATTCATTCCTATGACCCAAAACAAGTGCCAAGATATGAATCAGCTCTCAAACATGAAAAGCTTCATCCTGATAATAAATATTGCAATATTATCAAATATACATGAATATAATAGAACACTGCCATCTAATGGCTGAATGATTATTAAACAAATATAAATATGAAAACTTTAAATCAAATATTTTAGGGAAAGGGCCCCTAACTTTATAATTTGCTCCTTTAAATCAAACTTTCTCCATACCTATAAAAGTGTATTTTTCCTCAGAATATTTAACTGTATGTTTAAAAGAATTAGACATTCTTTTATATCTAATATCACTCAGGTGCTCAGATATATGAACCAAGGCATTCAACGATAGTCTTATATCTTTTATACGTAAAAAAGCAAGACTATGGCAATATACTACTTATGCCAGGATCAAACTGTAAAATGCCCCAATAGTGGTTAATTGTGTTACTTGATAACTTGCTTGTCAAGGGCTAGAAGGCTGGCAGTTGTGGTGGTAGGGTGCTGTCACTCCATGATTCTCAGCGCTGATGTGTGAAAAGGACTCTGTTAGGAGCAAAAAGACTAGGCATGTGATTATTAAAAAAATAAAAAAAAATTTGGGGGGAACTATGGAAGTGCTTTTGCAGTAAGACTGTTTGGGGGTAGTAACACTGAAAAGATGGAGATACCAAGATATTAGTATTTATGTTCCGGTAAACTGGACAGTTTGCCCCCAGTTGCATACTTTTTCACATCCAGTAATGTCTATGCTCAGCTCAGCACAATTTGTTTTGGCCCATAAAACAATTGTACCTGGCAGTAGCATAGCAAGGGTGAGATGAAGAGGGCATGTGCCCCAGGTGCAAGGTGTTAGCACAATCCTGAAGTGCTGTTCTTGCATTCTTCATTCTGTACTGGTATTCAGAAATGCCAATACAGAAAGCAACTTACACATCCTAAACAATTTAAGACAGCAACCAAAGAGCACTTTAAAAGTCACTGGTCCTGACACTGCACTCTCCCTCCTTAAACACCCCCTACTTCTCATACCTTTATCTACTTTCTGCCCTTAACTCACTCTTCTCACTAGCTCTCACTAATCTTCCTTGACTACGCTTTATACTGTCTAATAAAATCTATTAAGCAAATCGCCTCAGAAAAACATTCTATTGTAATTGTCTTGCCTTCATACAACTACATTATGATAAAACTGGGTTTTTGTAACCACTTACCCCAAAACTATACTCATCTTAATGACGTATTTCTTTTTATACATCTTGAAATAGTTATGCTATACTCCTGATTATTTACACTGTATAACATTGTATTGCTACTTAATGCCTTGTAATAATCCTGTAACATTGCTGTTTAATGCTAATTTATAATGAAAATTGTATAATACGTTGGAGCTTTTCTCTCCAGGCCTCCACTGTAAAATGGCTCTTCAGCTCAGTCAGACAATCACGGTCAACAAATGTAAAACAGTAAAATAAACTTGCCAACTTCTGGCGTAAGCTGTAGCAAGCCAATTGCTACAAATGTTGCAATCGGCATGTAACTGTTCTTACATTTCTTTTTGGCTCTTCCACTGAAGAGCAGGTGCAGGCGGCTGGCTGTCTGGACAGCCATTGTATCGGAGTGGAACAGTCCTTTTATTTATTTTTTTCTCTTCCTTCCATCTTCCAATGAAGACCTGCGGCATAGCAGGGAAGGGAGTGTGCTTTAGACTGCCATGAGCAATCTATTGGAGTGCTGACCTTTTTTTTTTTTTTCCTTCAATTTGGGCAAGGGACTGGCATTGAGCACTGGTTGGGTTACCACGGTCTCTGGCACTTGCTAAATGAATGTAAAAGTAGTACTGACAGTGGAGAAAAATTAGAGTTGTGTGCCACCAAAAGTATGTCTCCCCCACTTCCTTTTATATACCTTACTCTGGCACTGATCTGTGTTTAGGTGTAAAAAATTTAAATCCATTCATGGGAAGCAGTTGCATAATCTGGGGAATAAACTGATAAAGGGTCAAGGATAAGCTGTCTTGCACTATGGTCTTCATTATTTAGCAGTATTTGCCTGTCATGTGGTTGGAAATTGTTCAGTTTTCTTGTTGTAGCTGAGGTTATTTTACCTACCTGCTGGTGGGATACACTTTCCGTAGATCACCAGGTCATTTCAATGAGCTTTGTATTTCTTTGCTATTCATCAAATACTATAAAAGAACTCTTGTTACTGTTATCATATCTATTTGTTCTGGTCACCAGACAGCAGTTGGCTGTGTTTTATTTTTCTAAACGTAAAGTCATTTTTTGAAATGATTATGCAATGCCATCAAATAAATTGTAATTATTATTATACTTGTTGCTGTACTGTACTATGTGAGCTGCTCTTGCTGATCTAGTGGCTAGTGTAGTGATGTCATTGAGGGGAAATAGGTGATTCTTGTGAACTGTTACTAATAATACAACTGTGTGGTACTTTTCCATACTTGGAGAGACTGCTCCACATTTTAATCCCCTAATATGGGGGACCCCCATAACATGTTTAACTTTTTTTTTTCCTTTAGTTGCACAAAAGACATAGATTCCCATTAATGATGTACTGTGTATGCTCCACCACAAATGTCTTAACATGGGGGGTGGCTAACTCAATTTATCCTCTAGCCAGGGCAGGGCAACATTTTTGCTTAAAACATCAGAAAATAAGTGAACTCTGCATTACCTTTTTGTACGTTTTACTCCTTTGTGAATTAGCAGTTAGCATATTTCTGTAAATTGTACTAGATGTACGGATTTTTATGGTTTAACATAAGCAACCAAAGTTGATTGTTTTACTCTTCCAGCAAAAGTCAGCTATTTTATATTTTGTATATTAATAGTATAGGTAAAATTTAGTTTCTCAGTAGTACTAAATGTAAATATTTAGTGTGTACTGGGGGCTGATATACCATAATTTTATATGATAGCCCATTTTGTAGTCCAACACCCACTTGTGTTGCTAAAACAGTTCCCATAATGTTGGTTATGAGCTGAATGGAGCAGCGGATATGCTATATATGCACCAACTACTTTTGTAGACAAAATAAAAATGTAAATAATTTCATTGGTGAGGTTATTGGGAGGGATTGTATATTTAGAGTTTTCAAGTTTCCAGGTTAGTCATGTGAAGAGCTAATAAGATCAGGTCCAGAGGGGGTAGCTGCCCTTCTCCTTTGTTCAAGTTTTGCTTTGCAGTTTTGAGGGGTTTCTTATAAGTAACCTGGAGCTTTGCTAGTTTAGTCTTTACCTTTTACAGGAATCATCTTGTTATGCTGTCTACCTAATTGAAAAGTAAGATAGACAGGTATTCTGTTTATGCAAGAAAGTCCATATGTGAGATGCCTAAACTAAGGATTTTTTCTTGGAATTTTTATGGCTTAGTTGAAGGTAGCTAAAATGAAACTTTAAACAACCATATGTTTTATAGAAGGAACCCATAAGCAGATGCCAAAGTCTGTGGCATATAAGAAGCAAGTACTCCATATATTGGCCTCGGGTAACTCAAGCAATAGCTATGAATGACTATTGTTGTTAAAAGAGGCTTTAAATTTAGTATAGTAAATGTTAAGAATGACACCCAAGGGAAGCTTATTGCAGTGGAAGGTGTCAGTCCATTCTTTCAACTCGCCTTAGTGTTGACTTCTGCTTTTGCACCTTGTCATGAGATAACTGCCTTTTTCCATCAACCTTTCCAGGTCTTTTCTGACTTAACCATAACTTTTGCTTTGAGTAGGGAATGGAATTTGATTTTAGGTTCTTCCCTTGACAAATCTGTATCATTTTTACTTCATAAAAAAAGATACAATTGCTATCAAGTTTTATTAATGAATTTGACCTCTTTGAGCCTTATTGTCTGTTATACTCAACAGGAAAGGTGTTCACCTTCTTTTCATCTTCAGATAGATCATGATCAAAAATTTATTTTTTAATATCAATGAGTTTTCAAATGTATATCTTTAAATACAATTACAAACCTAGATATTTTTGGGACAATTTGTTAATTCACTTAAACATTACTACATGAATAAATATCAGGACTGACACTTCCCAAGAATAACTTTCAAAATTAAATTTAGTTATGACATTAGAGGATGTTCTACAGGATATACCATGTTGTAAACTAAGTAAGGCTCCTGGATCTGATCATTTTGATGCATCCTTTTTTTAAGTTCAGAAAAAATGGTTATTTTCAGTTTTTGACACATTATATAAATTGCCTTTGACTTAAGAAAAAGAAGTGTACATTTATTTTCTGTTTTCATTTGGGGATCCTGGTTGAACTCAGTTAAGAGGGACTTTATATGTACACAAAGAAAAGGGTGGAATATGTTTAATAAACCATGTTTATCATCTTTGAATTTATATAAAGTAATTAAATACATAAGACAATGATGGTTCGATTCTTACACAGATATTAAGTTTAAAATATAAAATGGAATGGTTTAATTTATTTAACACAAAAAGAAGGAGGGCTTATTGTAACAAAGAAATAGAGAACTAGCAAGATAAAATCATGTTATGGAAAATGAATGTCAAAATGACTGAAAAGGGAAGGACAGTATGGTACAATAACATTCTGGAAAAGTATTTTCAGATATATCCATGGAAAGGGTTGCATACAGAAATAAGGAGCACAACACAAGCAAGTATACAAAGATGTGAAGAAGAGATAGTGCCAAGATTTTTATGGAGCCTGATGATAAAATTACCAGTGTGAAGGCAAATATGCCTTATAAATATATAAAAAAAAAATAGGATGTGTTTGTACTGCTGAGAATTTGAAATTGCTGAGTATGTGTTTTGGGGATGTAAAAGAGTTAAAAGGTTGTGGAAAAAGTTTAGAATGGAATTGCATAGAAGGATTTAAAGAAGTAAGTGGTATAAATATGGGTATAATAGAATTTTGGGTATTATAAGAATAAAAGTAGATATTACGTCAAGAACATTAATAGAAAAATATTTTGCATTATCTGGATAATTTGGAAGCAAAAGGTCATGAAGGAAATTCTATTTAGTCAAAAATGGGACTTGGATATGAATAAAATAAGGTTCTGGTTTTGGAAGTTAGAGTGGTGGTCAATAAGCAAAAATGAATATTGTATCTGTGACGGAAAAAGAATAATAGAAAAATATACTGTAGATATTGTGCATAATGTAAATATGTGAATAAGTATGCATATTTTAATAAAGAACTCCTGCACTTTTTGATAGGTGCCATGGGATCTTTTACATCTACCTGAGCTACCACAGACTCAAGCAGATGGAACCTCTTATTAACTTATCTGAAGGAGGGCACACTCGGGAGTGGAACACCTACTCTAATGCTACACTGCAGTGTCATTAATAGAATTATCTGGGGTAGGAATAGATCCCACAGCCTTCTTGCCTTCCTTAAACAAAGGTGAGTTTGCTACCTGTAGCATGGCTGAGACTTAGCTGATAGTTCCTGTTGAAAGACGCACACAACTTTATATCTTCATGTAATGTAGTTCACTGCACATGAGTATAAACGAGGGAGAGGAGGTGATGTCCAGTGACAAAAAAAAACTTGTATATTCAGGAGAAACGAGTGGGATTTTTACTTCTGATGGAATAACAAAACAGCTAAGAAGTATTATATGTCATTATTGTACTCATTTTATTACTAGCAGAAGTTTGACACATCAGTCACAATGAAAAGAGAGTAAAATGTAAAATGTCAGACTTTAGCATTAAAGGCATATGAACTTAAATTATGGTACCTGTCTTTGAAGGGCTATATATTTGTCCTGCACTAAGGTTTTATTAGGAAATGTTTAAATAATAGTGCTCAGCTATAAAACCTTCTTATGACTGCAATTCTATCCTCAGAGCTTCACGTACAGCACACCTATGCGTTTGACTTCACAGCATTCCTTGGTATAGGTTCATAGATTAGTACTAGACTAATTGCCCTTATGGGCCATTCTAAGCCTAGCCAATTACCCCTATGAGAATCAAACCCTGCACCTTATGTCTGTAAGGTAAACACCTTAACCATTATGCCAGCATCCCACTCCAAAAAATATGTTCCTATACAGATTTCACATGGAATATGATATGTGCTGTAGTGGGATTCAAACCGGGAATGCCTTTTTGTTAGGCAGGTGCTCTAACCACTACACTATTGCTGTGCTTGTATGCATGGCATTGTAGGCATAACAAGTGCCAAATTAAAAATAAATTTCTGGTAAAATGTAAAGGATTTTGCTTTTGATCCAATGAGTTCTCTATAAAGACATGTAGGCCATTAAGGTCATTACCATGTTGTGCAGACAGATCAGATGTTCAAAACACCTCTTTCAGTGGAAACTAGGTATAATGCAATATATCAGACTAAAGTAGCAAACACCTGTAAATCTACTAATGTAGAATCTCTCAGTGAGAGACCATATCTCACGCTCTCCTTGAAATTTCATAATGAAACATTGTCATAGTGTATCAACAGGACAGCCTGCTACAAAAATTATGCAAGATTCCTGTTCTTCACATATAAATTTCAGTGCAGCCCTGTGCTGAATTTAGCCCCACTGCTCAAAATGTTTTGCTTGTTAACTATGGCAAGTTGCATACAAATGAAAATATGTCTTGCCTGGTAAAATATAGAAGATTTTTGCTTCTGATGTAATGACTGAATACAGAAGTGCTCTAGATAAGTACTGTGCTTAGCATATTGAGCATAAGCTCAGCACATCATATACAATGAAAATCAAATATAATCCAAAATGTCAGACTGTGGCATTAAAGACAAAAGAACTAAAGCCAAAGACCCTTTCTTTCATAGGACATATCTCCACCTCCTTTGAAATTTCAATATAACATTTTGAGATAATAGAAGCAGGATGATCTGCTATAAAACACTAATAAGACTGTAGTTCTAACCTCGAACTTTCAATCCAACCATGAATAAAAATATTCCCAGCAGTACGAATACCTCTCTGCTTACAAAAAATATAACTAAAAATCCAAATATCAAAGCTGAGAGATAACCAAGGCACACGTAAAAATCCAGCATCAACTATTCAGTGAATGAAATGTTGACCACGATATAAAAGTAAAATAAAGTCTTATTTATTTCTAAAACAACTGGTAAGCGCTTTCACCGTAGCTTCATCAGACCGTTAAAATTTAAACTCATGCATTACACAGATTAATAAACTTGAAGTTTATAAATCTGTGTAATGCACGAGTTTAAATTTTAACGGTCTGATGAAGCTACGGTGAAAGCGCTTACCAGTTGTTTTAGAAATAAATAAGACTTTATTTTACTTTTATATCGTGGTCAACGTTTCATTCACTGAATAGTTGATGCTGGATTTTTACGTGCGCCTTGGTTATCTCTCAGCTTTGATATTTGGATTTTCAGAACTTTCAATGTTGAACACCTCGGAATTTGACCTCACAGCTTTAGGCTCTTGTAAGCATTACATATTAGTCTTGACATGTTATAACAGATGTTTGGTGGAAGATATAGGAAAGATGTATGGTTTTATTTCTAATTTAATAATAAATCAGCAAAAAGGTACTCCAGGCCATTGCTCTGCATACTTGGTAGAATTTCAAAATAAAAATATATTACTATGGAAGTGGATACCTCTAGACACTGATGGTTAGTGCCTATCTGTAAAACACCATATCTTAGTCCCCCTTTGAGATTCCATTATGAAAGTTTCAGGAAGTAACAACATGATCAGCTACAAAAAAAAAAAAAAAACTGTTCTTTTATTGGTCACAGTGCAACACTGCTACTGAATTTGACCCCACACATTAGTTCCTCTTACAATTGCCATGTTGCAGTTAGAAAACAAATCTGACAAACATGGACAATTTTGCAATGACAATGCAATAAAGAATTATTAAGGACTATTCTAGTACTCTGTTTACTAAGCAAGTATTCAGCTCAACACAAACTATAGAAAATGAGTAATGAAAATGTCAGACTGTGGCAGTAAAGCATATTATCAAAGCCCTTAGTGTCTGACTTTGAGAGAATTTATCTCCGTTTTCCCTGCTGTTGTCATTGTGAAACCATAAGAACAAGAACGTAATTTGCTACAAAATGCTTCTAAGACTCCTATTCTGCCCTCAGGAATTGAATTTGAGACAGCCAGATTATATAAATTAAAGTATGGTATTGTAGTCATGACATTTTACAAGTGAAAAAAAAATGCTTTTTCTGGTGAGATATACAATATTTATAATTTATACAGTAGATTTATACAGTAACCATTTGAATGCCAGGATTTGCATGAGTGAGTATCAAATATAGAGACTGAATGTCCAAACAAAGCATATTTATATATACCAAGTACAAGATGGCCATTTCTTGGAATATTCCCTTTTCCCTGAGGTACGGCAATCTTGGAGAAGGTATAGCTAATTTTTGGGGTGGGGCTTGGCCCTGCAAACATAGGAGAAGAGTGATGTTCAAGATTCAATCTTCTGTTGCAGTTTTGGTCTTTTTTTTTTTTTTTTTTAGTCTGTCTGCACTAGGCATTACGAGTGCTGACATTTCAATAGATAGATGATTTTTTACTCTTGTCATAAACAGAACTTATTACACATATATTCTGGACATGGCATCAGATAGTCTCCAGTGGTAAACTATAGTACCAGACTGACAGAAAGCGCTCTGAAATGCTGAATTTAGTAGCTATGTGCATGAGGCCCATACATCACTATCCTGAAGGCATTTCACAGTAGCAAATTCAAGGAAAGATATCAGAATTCAGATGACTCTCAAGAATACCATTCCAACCCCAAAGATTTCACTACATCTCAGTCCTGATTTACATGATGCAGACTGCCTTTGTAACTACACATAATGTAGACTTCTCTTTATATGCAGTAACAAAATGACTTGGCAGTTGAATTTAATTTGTTTTGTTTGCTTCTTGGCTTGTTGAGGATGTATTGCACATAGATTCTGGGCATCATTTTCAAGTCATGCCAGCAATGGTTAAAAAGCTCCCCAGTAAATGATATTGATAATCATTCAGAAGGGTTCCCATTTGAAATGTTGGCAGTCATAACACTGAGTGCCAACAGGCCAAAAAAAAAAAAAGAAAATGCAGAAGAGCAACAACTATTGATAATCACTCTTCAGCTTTAACCATATTTATTGCAGTGGACAAGCCACCATGCTCCACCTCCATGAGCTTATATAAACTATCTCCAACATTGCCATACCTTAGAAAAAAGATGATAATCTGAGAAATTCGCCATCTTGGATTTGCTATGTGAAAGTCCATGTTTTTTGGTCATTTATCAGCATCATGGAACTCCCTAAGGTCTCAACATTTCAACTTCCATTCAGAAGTGATCCCATAGCAGCATTTGTTTTTCATATTTCACCCACCACAAAATGGTCATTATATACTTTTCTGATGCCTCACTGAAAAGAAAATGAAAAAAAAATAATGGCCACAGTAACATATTTCCTTGTTGCTGTGAGATGTATACACTTCTATCCAGCAACCAACATTATTTTTTATTGATCAATAGTCACTTTACTCTGTGCTTTCACATACAGTGTACCTCCTCATCCCTAGCCCAACAGGATAGCCACCATTTGTGTACACCTGTCATATTTCATTGTGAGGAAAGTGAAAGAAACAGTAAACTCTGTAATGCAGTTCAATGTGGTACTCTGTGGTAAGTATATATGCCTCCCCCTGAAAAAAGCTGTAACAATGATGTTTTGATGAATCATATAATTGTCCTCTGCTTTAATGCACAGTCAGTCTTCAAAAATGAAACAACTCCTTTGTGTGCAATTTCTGATGTATGGTTGTGAAGATGTCCTGGTGGCCTCAGTAATGAATTTCACCTTATTCATTGACACATACACTAGGCAATTCTGATCACATAACTGTTCCATGTTTTTACATATATTCATCTTTTCAACCTTTTACCTGCTCCTCTAAAAAGATATCTACCTTTAGTGTGTACCCTTCTGATTTTAGGTTGTGGTGAAAGAAGTATTTTAGTGACATGCTAAATTAGTGGTCATTATGTGAAACCAAGTATAAATACTAAAATGTTTAAAATCTTTCACAGAACACTGTGGTCAATAGCCATCCCACTGATAGAGAGGGAGTGTTTCTAATTGTACTGCCAGTTATCCAGATTTAGTGAATCATCTACGTAACCAGTAAATCTTTCAGAAAAGGCAAACACTGTGGGCACCCATCAAAAGGCTGTTTTTCCCTATAAGGGAAAAGGAAGACTGAGTGTTGGCATTTAATTGCCACTGACCAAATTTCTTGGGATTCTGGTACCAGCAGTAAGAGAAGGGGGCATTGAAAAGGTCCAACAAACTTACAGGTGCACATTTTGAAGATGAGATTGATGCAGATGACTGGAGAAGCTTGATGAATTGAAGGGTAATGGTGTCCAGATCCTGGGCACTTGAAGGCATCTGGGAAGTTGGTATTGCTGCATGAGTCTAGCCTAGCCCAGCCCTCTGAAAGCCTGTTACCAAGAAGGGGTAAGCCTTACCACGCGAAGCCTTTCCCATTATGACAGTTGCTGTAAGGTGTGTGCAAGTAGTAAAACTGAGGTGCTCATTGATGATCACTAGAGATCCTGCACAAAAAATGATGGGTTCTGCACTTGAAATGCTTATTTGATCTGGGATTTATTTTGAATGCGTGCCACCATCTCAAATCTCAAGAAAAATATAAACATTGCCATAGCGGCAAGTATAAAGGCATATACATGTGAGTTTTTTGACACACTTAGTAAGCTGTAGAAATTTCTGCCTAAAGTTATTTTTTTATAAATAGTGGCTGCTGAAAGAAGAGACCACTTTGGTAAAAAGCAGAAAAGGAGTGCTTCTTCTGTGGTAGAAATCGCTGAATAGAAATTAGCAATATTAGCAAAAGATGAAACAAACTGTACAACCTGAAGGAAGAGCTTGTGTTGCCAGCCACAAGGATGAACTGTTCATTCAGTAACTGTGCAGTATGGAAGAATTTGAAGTAAAATTCAAGCTAAAGTCAGATAGGAGGTTGCCAGAAAACAAAGGTGCCACATGCCTTAGAAAATCAAATTAGAGGGCTCCTAGATAGTCTAGTGAGTAAGATGTGATGATGTCACTGCCACACCCCTTGTCTGATTCCTGGTAAAGGAATTTTAGTAGATTTTTGTCTGGCAGTTGATGCAGCGGGTTACAAATGTGGTACAAGGTTTGATTCCCTCAGCCCTCATTTGGCTACTGTGTGACCTTGAGTAAATCATGCCACCATATGGTGCTTGGGGGCAAATGGGAAGTTGGATTAGGCTCCTCAATGGTCCCTTGGACTGTAAGCCTAGTTACAACATATATGCATGTATGAGTGCACTCCAGACCAGACCGTTTGACATACTGTCATGAACACAGTACTGCAACTGAATAACACCTGGTAGCCATGATCAGAAATGTTATCTTATTTCAGAGAGAGACAACCTAGGTCCTTTGTATAGATCAGGACCCATTCATTGAGGATCTGTGCAATATGGCTTGGGTCACCAATTTAACAGAGAGGCTGAAGATCTTTTAGCTTCACTGACTGTTGAACCAGAATTTCACAAAGCATGGATTAGCAGCATGTTTATCTGAAGATGATGGTCTAAAAGTAACCAAGAACTTTCTTTATATTAAAAAAAAAAAAAGTTTGTTTTGCATTTGATTGCAGTTTCATGTTTTATTAGCCATAGTATTCTTACAGAACTCATTAGACCAAGTGTTTCAACATCTGTGATGTGTTCCCTGCAATGTTTGATGATACTTGTTAGTATGTGAGAGTAGTAGTTGAAATACTTTGTATATGAAATTGATGCAACTAAAAAAAAAAAATCAAATTACATGAAAATATAGTTCCATATATATGTAGATGCTGTAGCACCTTATAAGGCAAAACAACAGCAATTATTTCCAGTATTTAAAACTTCTAATCTGGAAAATTCATATCTAAACTGATTGCTGCTTTATGGTCTGAATGTCTGGGGCAGGAAGGAGGGGTTGTGTCATTCATCTGGCCACCTGCTTGGTGTGCCAGCAGAGGGAAGATCTTTTGTTGTTTTGTTTTTTTTAAATGGAAGTGCTGGGGTGTAGGTGTAGATCTAACTGTAATAAGCCGATAACTCGCAGTGTAGTGATTGGCTTATTATAGTGAAGTGCTTTTTTTCCTCTTCCTCAATGAGGTAGGGAGTGTGACACTGGTTCATAATACGAGCCCAGGGCACCGGTTGAATAAACTATGCTTCTGGTCCTATGTTTGAAACTGTGTCCACTTGTAAATTGTTTAATTCAGAGTAAGTCAATTAACCGGACTGTACTCCCAGATCATCCCTGAAAAGGCACACTTATACCCAGTGGGCTTACCCAGTTACCAGAATGAAAAAGTGCACAATACAATAAAAAGTATACATTAAAACATAAACATCGTATTACAGCTAAGGCAAATGGTGTGCCACAGCCACGTAACATGCTTGAGAGATGCATAGCTGTACACAGACACAACATTGATGTACATAGGTGGACGTCTTCACAATGGACAACTGTGGTGATCTAACATACTATGTGAATTCAGCAGTAGCAGGAATTGCCATCAAGCACTTTACCTACAGGGACAATCTGCAGATAATTTCCACTTTAGAAGGGCAGCAGACACAATACAGATGATGTAGCCACATAGGGTAAAATAGAGACAGTAAATAGAAATGGATGGGAGAATGTGTGCTGTGAAGGAAGTAGTTGAAATACGTGCTTAGCTGGAAGAATTGGTATGAAAACAGTGATGTTATGTGTATTATTTGTTGAGGTAAAAACACTGTTCTCATGTAGATTTATATACAGCCAGGTGGTGTGCTCAGACGAAATTCACCATGGTAGCATACAGGAATGAAAGAGGAAATGGTTGCACAGGAAACATGAAAATGCAACACATACAGGGGTTGTTAAGAGAAACACCAGTTTATTTTATGTAACAGAAAAGCAGAGAGGTTATTATCTGTTTTTTTCACCACTGTGTCCTCATGCAGAAGACAAATCCCCTGAAAGCACTGGTGGAGGGAAATGGCCATACAGCTGTCACTGATGTGCTTCAGTCCACACCAGCTGCTCTTGGTTCTGCTGGCTGACTACAGTAAGCTTTTCAGTCTACACCGTATGATTTTGGGGCTTCCTCTAGCTCAGCACAAATGTCTGCAAAATCCCTACCATCTGAGCTTTAATGACTGTCTCTCTGCAATCTGGCCTAAAGCACAAAGGAAGTCTTCTTTAGCATCAGGGTATTACGACCATCAGGGTATTACGACCAGCCTTTACACAACCTGCATCATGTTTTCCTTGACCCTCCACTGTGAAAGTGGAGACCACCTGTTAGGCCTTTTTTGTGCTTTTAGAGCATGTGGCAGTGGAAGCTGTATTGCATGGTGTTACAATAAAGAATAGAGTGTTGTCATCTAGAAAGGAAGCGCAGAAAGGAATATTGGGATAGACAAGTATCACAGACATCATTCAGATTATAAAGGAGAGATGAAATTAGCAAGAAAAGGAGAGTAGGATCACACTATTACTGGACTTGAATTCATCCTCATGTCCTGGAGAGAACCTTCACATGGTGGACCTTGCTTTTACAAAATCTCACCAAGATGACACTGATATATAGACTGTATTTTATGTATCGGAGAAAAGTAGGTTAAAGCGTAAAAAAAGACAGCTGAGGGCACAGGTCCCAGTATAAAAAGTGCCTAACCTTGGTGTGTCCATTGTTGCCAGGACTGTAAAAAATGCCAGTGTAAAATCCCCCCATGGAAAAAAAACTAGTAGCAGTCCACAAAAAATGCAAAAACATAAGTGGTGAGTATGAGGTATTCTACCATAGCCATGAACAGCAATGTCATAGACATAATAGACATGTTAAGACTCATCTTATCACTTGATCTTCAAGGGGTGCTTTATACTAGGTTGATACTGTGGTACTTTTTCCCAGAGGCCTCTTAGTTAATTTCAAACTTCATTCCTGGGGGTATGCTCAATCACCCAATCCAGGCCATGTCAAGTGTCCCTGCCAAGGATATAAAGTCAACCCATGTAAAATCTAGGGGTCTCCACCTTTTATCAATAAAGAAAATTAAGAATAGAAAATTATAAGTTTGTAATACAACCAGGGGTTCTGCTACTAGGTAGCCAAAGAGACCCAACCACCAGCCAGGCACCAGAGGAAAAGATGGAGATTAAAGTACCCCATGCAAGGGGTCTTGCAAGAGACTTGCTGACTACTACAATAACAGACTTGTAAGCGCTCGCTGTATGTACCCTTTCAAGTGGGATTACACTTTACCACTACCCTAAAGAGATGCCTTAGATTTGTACTTCTATGTTCAAATGGAGAATTTCTACAAATGGGCAGCATAAATACGCAAAGTAGAAGGTTTCCTGGCAATATATATAGTATGTTCAACTTTTTCTGTAGTAAATAGCAACAGACATGGAGTCGAACCTTGGTGTGGAGATGATTGTTCTGCCACAGCACTAGAATGCCTAGAGGCCAGACAAGCTTCCAAAGAATCTGTCACCAAGTCTTCCTGAGCCACCAGGATGAGATTTGGCATTTCTATGAACTTTTTGCACAAACATGGAAGTCAGTGCAACTAAAAGGGAGGTTCAGAAAAGTATTCCTCTCAGTGCCACAAGAAGGTGGTCGCTACCTTCCTCCCATCCTAGTGAAGGTATCAGATACTTGGGAGGATGGCATTCACTGTGGCCATGAAGAACTTGAGGTCTGGGATGCTCTACACCTGAAAGATGTCCTACGTGTTGCTGCACTTCCAGGAGAGGATGTAAAAATGGCTCAAAATGACTGCAGAAATAGATCTTTCCATGTGATGTGAACTGCCATAAGTAAAATGCCTCAACATCCAGTGTCCCTTTCTGGTTTTATCAGGTATAAAATAATATCATCTGCAAATAGAGCCAGCTTTTCTTGACTACCATACCAATTATATCCTTGAATTTGAGTCCCTTATTTTCTTTGCCACTGATTCTAAATATAATGCAAATAGCAAAGAGAAAGATGACACCCTTGTCTGGATCCTCTGCTCAAGCAGAAGTTATCATAGAGGAACCTACCCACTTTAATTTTCACCTCCGATCCCTCAAATATCCTTCTAATCAAACTTATAATTTTATCAGAGAATGCAACTGCTTGTATTGCCCTGTTCATAAAGTCCCAGCTTACTCTGTCAAATGCTTCCTCTGCATCAAGACCCACCAACAACAGTGGTACTTTCTTACATTTGGCTTCCCTCTGGATCATCCGCGTTCTGTTAATGTTGTCAAATGTTTGCCTCCCCTCCACAAAACCACATTGATCTGGATCTATCAATTTTGGCATCACTTTTGCTAATCTTTTAGCCTTTATAGACATAAAACACTTTACAGTCATGGTTTAGTATTGAAATGTCCCTGTATGAAGCTGGATCTGATGGATCTTTACCCTCTTTAGGTATTACTGCTACCACTGCTTTTTTCCAGGATGTTGGCACTTCTCCTCCTCTTAAAATACTGTTAAAAAAACCCATCAAGATCTTTATCAGTTTTTCCCTACTAGCTTCCAAACTTCCACAGGAAATACCATCTATTCCTGTGAACTTTCCTGTGGATTGGTTATACATCACCATTTTTATCTCATTTCCTGCTATCCTGTTAGTAATATTGAGCCTCATCTACCTCTAGCCTTGTTATATTTAATTCTTCTATAAACATTTCCATTTGTACCTTTTCTTGATTTACATATTTCTCTGCTTTATACAGACCTTCACAGAATTTCCGAAAAATTTCTAATACCTCTACAGCGTCTCTTGTTAACTTCTTTGTTGTTCATAGGTTGGTACTAGGCTATCAGCCTTAGAGCCTATACAAGCCTAGCCATAACAATTCCCTGGCTATTTCTTCCCACATTATTTACTTTCCTGGACCCCTGTCTAGCAGGGCAACTGACGTGATCCCTAGGGTGAATTTCCTTTCTCCCATCCAATCGTCAAGGTTCCTCTTGAAGAGGTCCAAAGAGGCACTCTGCTTGACATGTATGGGCAGTCTATTCCAGAGTCTGGGGAGTCTCTCGGTCAGGAACCTATCCCTCCAGCATGTTTTGTTTATTGTGATGACAAGGTTTAGATCCCTGGAGAGTGTAGCTCTGAGGGATTGGGATTTCTTTAAGTGTAGCATGTCCAACAGCTCTGGGTTTGACATGGCCTTGTATGTTAAGCAGGGATCGCCTCTGAGTAGACGATATGCGACAGAGTATAGCTGGAGTTTTTTAAGGCGGTCGGCATAGGGCATCTGCTTTAGGCCTGTGATTCTTTTTGTGAGGTATTTCTGAGGCCTTTCCAGTTGTTGCAGATGTCTTGAGAGGTACATACCAAATGGGGCGTTGTATTCTATAATGGGTCTAATGAGGGATGAGTACAGTGGGACAATGACCTCCTTTTTTCTGGACGAAAAGCCCTTCGTGATGAGGTGTGCCACATAGAAAGATTTCCTGACTGTTGTGGCGATGTGGTTATCGAAGGTGAGACCACTGTCCACCTGTGTCCCTAAGTCTCTTATCACACTTTCTGTGTTTAGTGTACTGCCACCTATATGGTAATTCATGGATACATGTTTTTTCCCAAAGGGGATAACAATACATTTCCTGGCATTGAGCTTGAGCCCATGGCTTTGGCACCAAGCATCTGTTTCTGTAAGGCCCTTTTGTAGAGTATCCACATCATTTGGGGATTCAATAATGGCTCCCAGTTTGCAGTCATCTGCAAACTTTGTTAGCCAGAGTCCCTTAGTGTTGACCTGTACTTCAGAGAAGTAGATGCCAAACAAAAGCGGCCCCAGGACTGAACCCGGAGGTACTCCACTTGTCACTTGTCTGGAGCTGGATTTGGAGTCGGCTACTTTTACAGTGTGGATTCTATCAGTAAGCCATTTAGCAACCCATTGGGTGACATATGGATTAATGCCCAACTTAGTAAATTTATCTATGATTCCAGAGTGGGGGATGGTGTCAAAGGCCTTGGCAAGGTCTAGATAGGGTGTGTGGACCACCTTACACTTGTCCATGGCTCTGGAGACTGATTCAAAGAAGTCAATCAGGTTCAGGAGACAAGATCGGCCCTTCACAAACCCAAACTGGGTGGGGTCCAGTGTTTGAAGGTTGCCAATGTCTTTGTTTATAAGTTCCATGATAATACGCTCCATGGCCTTGCAGATAAGGCTTGTCAGACTAATGGGACGGTAGTTTCCAGGATCCAAGGTGGATCCCCCCTTGTGGATTGGGATAACTGTAGCTCTGCGCCACTCAGTGGGCACGAAACCTGAGGTGAGGCTATGATTAAACATGACACTTAGGTGAGGTGCCAGTTCATATTGTAGTTCATGTAGTACACAGCCCGGGATGTCATCTGGTCCCATGGATGCTGTATTCTTGGCTTTAGAGAGTGCGTTTTGTACCTGTGTGGCCGTTATTACTGGAATTTGGCAATCTTCCGGTATTGAGATGGGCCA
This sequence comes from Protopterus annectens, assembly GCF_019279795.1. Taxonomy (NCBI): domain Eukaryota; kingdom Metazoa; phylum Chordata; order Ceratodontiformes; family Protopteridae; genus Protopterus; species Protopterus annectens. The sequence goes on from NC_056729.1 coordinate 746,840,620, forward strand.
TTTAGGGGGGTGAAGTTGGCACTGAATCGATCTGCCAGGATATTGGCAATATCCTTCAGATCAGTATATTTAATGCCATTCTGTTTTAGCTCAGAGCAGATCTGAGCATTGCCATTTAGATTCTTGACATAGTTATAGAATGCTTTGTGGTTGTCTTTGGAATCTTTGGCAATTTTATTTTCGTAACTAGCTTTGGAGGATTTTATGAGGCATCTCAGTTTCTTACTGAGGCTAGTAAGGGAGTTTTTTGCATCCTGGGATTTTCCTCTTTTCTGCAAAAGTTTCTTCCTTTTGTTGTAAAGTTTGTTTATGGCAGGGGACCACCAGATTGGCTTCCTTTTTGGATGAGAGCATTTTGGTTCTATTTGGGATGGCACGATTCATGCATGAGTGGATGTGCTCGTACAGTGCCTTAGTGTAGGATTCAGCAGTTGAACTTTCAGTTCCCGTCTGCATGGGTGTCATGAAGTTTGTCACTTCTGACTTGAGTAGTATGAAGTTGGCTTTGGAGAAGTTTTTATGGTGGTTTCTTTACTGGGGGGTGGGGTGGGATGTGGATGTTAAGGGTGATTAGCTTATGGTCAGACCTGACTAACGAGGGGGTGACCATAGGTATGGAGCATTGATTTCCCATGTTGGTAATGACCAGGTCTAGGATATTGGAGCCCCTGGTGGGACTATGGATTAGTTGATCCAGGGCGTTGGAATTTATGAATTCCAAGAACCGTTGCGCAAAGGTTGGGACATGAGTAGTTTTCCCAGTTAATGGCAGGGTAGTTAAAATCACCCAGTATTAGGGTGTTTGGTTCTATCTTAATATTTTCCAGTATGTTTAGAAAGGTGTAGTGAGAATCTTGGGGTATGGTCGGGGATCTGTAGCAAGCTACAATTTGGATTGCAGTCTTACCTAGTGTTAGTTGCACTTGGAGAATTTCAGACACATTGTGTTGGCCAACTAGCCTGGTGGTGTGAATATCCTTGGTGAATATTGACACTCCTCCACCTTTAGTGTTTCGGTCCTGGTTTGGTGGCGAAAAGTGTGGTAAGAGTTGTAGCCTGATATTGCAGGGGTGCTCTCTGGAGCCTTGAACCAGGTCTCAGTTACTGCACAGATATCGATGTTCTCCATTTTAGGAGTGCCTCGAGAGAGTGCATTTTGAGGTTTAGACTTCTAGCATTGAGTAGCATTACCTTCAGATTTTGCATGCTTGTACCTGTTACGGTGGTGGTTTTGTCCTTTGAAGTTTGCCTAAAAAAGGCACTATAGGGGTGGCAAGAGCCTTAGCCAGTAACCTGAATCCCAGGGGCGACAGGTGCAGACCATCTCTGGCAAAGCATCGTGGTCTGTCAATCATGTCGTCCCAGGCAGACAGATACTGGATCCCCTTTGAATGACACCATAAGCTTAGCCAATTGTTGAAGTCAATCATTTTATCCTTATATTGTGGTATCATTCTGGGCGAAGGCAGGATGCTACTCAGGGCTAGGGTCATACTTGCCTGGGCCACATTATCCGAGAGCTCTTCCATGTCTCTTTTCATGTAGTCCAGGGAGGTACGTCTCAAGTCATTCACTCCAACATGGACAATGACAGAGTCATATTTGTACTTGTTGTGGAGTGACTTGAGTGCATGCGTTATGTGGCGGATCCTGGCACCCGACAGGCAGCTGACTGTAATTTTCTCCTTATTCAACCTGGTGAGAGGGACATCAGTGTGCCGGACTATAGAGTCACCTATGACTAAAGTGTTAGGTACATTGTCTTGCCTTAGGGGCTGTTGCTGGGTGGCACACTGGTGTTGTGAACTATGTGACACATTGGTTGTGATTGGTGTTTGTTTGCGTTTCAGCTTCAGAGGTATTTGTTGTTTGGGCAGGTTACAGTTAAGGGCCTCTGCATATGTGGATTTAGTGTTGCTATATGTGGGTGATGGTGGTGCGGGTTTAGAAGGGCTATGTGTTGCTTGAGGTGTAGTGTGGGTGTTAACCTTCTCCTCTTGACTGTTTAGCACAATCTTGGGTGGAGAGAGCTTTGCTTCCATTTTGGCTATGTAAGTGCATCTCTCACAGGTTGTAGTGTTGGGTGGTAGGAGGAGAGGATTGTCTGTGTACATGAGGCAATTGCTGCATTGCCCCAGTATGCCCAGATTCACCAGGTGGACAGGAGAAATCACCGGAAGCTGACCCTTGGACATGCCTGGTTTGGGGCTTTTTTTTCTTTGTAAAGTATAGGAGCTGTTTCTTAGCAAGGTACTTTGCAGTTATAGGCTGTTTAGTGCCTACTATTAATTTCTCCTTGTTAACAAGGAGAGTTCAGTGTTTGTATGAGTTTAAGGCTTCCTAGTGCTTTCCAGCAGGTATTAGAGAAAGTGCTAGTCACAGGGATGCTTAAAGGTAAGATTGAAAAGAATGCACTCTGCAGTGTGCACTAGAGAAGTTAGATATGAAAGTAGGTAACTTGAGTTTTACCTGTTTAAAAAGTTAAGGTTTAGTGGAGAGTTACTATTTTTAAAACAGCAAGATGGATTGAAAGGGGTGGTCACTTTTGTATTTTGGTACTATGAAATACTGTAGGATGGCCAATAAATTTAAATAATTGAAGGGGTGGGATTTCAAAAATGATGATTTTGTGATTACTTACATAAGCCAGTGAAAGTAGAGAGAAATGAGATATATGGTCAGATTAACATAAGAGGCGGGCAACTAGAATGACAGTGGTATTTAACAATTGTAGGCTTGTTGTAGTTGTAGGCTCCCTAAGCTTGGTGACAGCCCTTTCTACTTTCTGTTGCCTGAGTCAATGTGCTAAAAGGTTTTGTGCTATTATCCAAAAAAAAAAAAAAAAAACAGTTGATAGCAATCTTTGTAAACTCACGCATATTACTTAGGTAGCCCCTTATTTTCTGTTTAGCATTCTGCAGTTGCTCCTCCTCTTGTTCTGTGAGGTTCCACCTATTCTGCAATACTTTAACATTTTCAGTCCCTCTAAATAATTATTTTTATTTCTTAATCATCTCTCCTTTTTCCACCCTATTTTTAAACTCCACTTTAATTTTATCCCACTCATTAACTATATTTTTAGCAGAAATTTATATATTCTGTAGCTCCTGAATAATTTCCATTACCCTTTCCTTAAATTCCTCTCTTTTCAACAGGTAAGTGAGAATGTTCCAGTGTCTCATTTTTATTTCTTTACCCTGTGTTTTTGTTTTAGTTATCCTTGGTGCATGATCTGAAATAATTATTGGGTGTATATCAAGACCTTCAATTAAATAGGTTCATAGGTAGGTACTAGGCTATCGACCCAAGGGCCTAAGAAAGCCTAGCCAACAAGGTTACCTGGCTTATGCCACCCAAGAAAGTTAATTTCCTGTGCCCCTGTCAAGCAGAGTGACAGAAGTGATTCATGGGGTGTATTTCCTATTACCCATCCACTCATCAAGATTTTTCTTGAGTGCTAATGAGGAACTTTGCTTGACAAAGATGGGTAGCTTGTTCCAGAGTATGGGAAGTCTCTGGGACAGGAATTTATCTCTCCAGCATGTCCTGTTTATTCTGGTGGCAATGTTTAGGTCCCTAGAGCATGCAGCTCGGAGGGATTTGGATTTCTTTAGGTGTAGCATGTCCAACAGCTCTGGGTTTAGCATAGCTTTATATGTTAGACAGAGATCTCCTCGGAGTAGGCGATATACTAGAGTAAAGCTGGAGTTTTTTGAGACATTCAGTGTAGGGCATCTGTTTGAGGCCAGTAATCCTCATTGTGAAGTACTTCTGTGGCCTTTCCAGCTGCTGCAGATGTCTTGTGAGGTACATTCCAAACGGGGTGTTGTACTCTATAATGGGTCTAATGAGTGCAGAGTAGAGGGGGAAACAATGACCTCTCTTTTTCTGAATGAGAACCCTTTTGTATGAGGTGTGCCTCATAGAAGGATTATCTGACTACTGTGGCGATGTGATTATCAAAGGAGAGACTACTGTCCACCTGGGTCCCAAGGTTTCTTATCACACATTCAGCATTAAGTAGACTGCCATTTGTTGTAGTTCATGGGTACAGAGTTTTTACCAAAGGGGATGACAATGCACTTTTTGGCATTGAGCTTGAGGCCATGCCTCTGACACCATGCATTTGTCTCACTGAGGCCCTTCTGTAGGATGTCTACATCATTTTCGGACTCGACTATGGCTCCTAGTTTGCAGTCATCTGCCAACTTCATTAGCCAAAGGCCTTCTGTGTTAGCCTGTACTTCAGAGAGGTAGATACCAAACAGGAGAGGTCCCAGGACTGAACCCTGTGGTACTCCACTTGTCACTGGTTTGAAGTCAGATTTGGAGTCTGCAACTTTTACAGTGTGGGTTCTGTCAGTGAGCCAGTTGGCAACCCATTTTGGGACGTAGGGATTTTTGCCAAGTTTAGTGAGTTTAGCAATAATTCCAGAATGTGGGATGGTGTCGAAAGCCTTGGTGAGGTCAAGATAGGCTGTGTGAACCACCTTTACCCTAGTCTACGGCTTTGGTGACTGCCTCAAAGAAGTCGATCAGGTTCAGAAGGCATGATCAGCCTTTCACAAACCTGAACTGGGTGGGGTCCAGAGTTTGGAGGTTACCAATGTCTTTGTTTATGAGTTCCATGGCCTTTCAGATCAGGCTTGACAGGCTAATAGGGCAATAGTTCCCAGGATTAGTGGTGGCTCCCCCTTTGTGGAGTGGGATAACTGTTGCTGTTGCCCACTCAGTGGGCACAAAGCCTGACGTGAGACTATGATTGAACATGGTGCTTAGGTGGGGAGCCAGTTCATTCTAAAGTTCATGTAAAATGCAGCCTGGGATGTTGTCTGTTCCCATGGAAGCTATGTTTTTGGTTTTAGAGAGTGCAGCTTTTACCTGCATAGAAGTGATTACACGGACTCTGCATTTTTCCTGTATAGATATGGGCCCTTTAGAGGGTGAGAGGGAGGTAAAGTTAGCACTGAACCTGTCTACCAGGATGTTGACAATATCAGTTGGTTCTGTAATTTTCATACCGTTGTGCTGTAACTCAAAGCAGCTCTGGGTGTTGCCATTGAGATTCTTGACATAGCTATAGAATGCTTTGTGGTTGCCCTTAGAATCAGTGGTGATTTTGTTTTCGTAGCTAGCTTTGGAGGAGCTTATAAGGGATCTCAGCTTCTTACTGAGGCTGACCAGGGAGCTCCTCCACTCATGGGATTTTACTGTCTTTCACAACAGTTTCTCCCTTCTGTTGTAGAGTTTGTTTATGGCAGTGGACCACCAGATAGGCTTCCTTTTTTTGGTTCTGTTTGGGATAGCACGATCCATGCACTCATGTAAGTGCTTATAGAATGCATTTGTGTAGGATTTAGCAGTCATAACTGTATTGTCCATCTGCATGGGTGTCATGAAGTTCACCACTTCTATCTTCAGAAGCATGTTCCTGTGAAATGTAAATTCTGTCTAGCCAAGCCCAGTTTTTGTATCTTGGGGAAATAACATGTAAATTCACTCTGAACTTGTAGTACCGAATTCACATCTTCCATGCCAAATATTTTCATAATTTCTTCAAAAATCTAACCTCCTTTGCTATATTTTCCCTTATGGGCCCCCAGACACATCTTCACTGCTGCAAATCAAGTTTTAATCCCTACCTATAAGTAATATTCCTTGCTGAAAGCTGATTGTTTCTCTCAGAATTTTCTTAAGCTCTGTTATAGCAGTTTTAGGTCGAATATAAATACTTGCCAGTGTAATCCTCCTCCCTTGCAAGTAGCCCCTTAGTACTATAAATCTACCATTATTGTCTTTTTTTAACGTCTTCTATCATTGTTGGAGCCCCTCTTTCAATTAATATTACTACTCCTCTTTTCTTTTATCCCATGTATTCTGCTGAATAACCATCCTTGAAAACCTTTCTTTATCAAATTCACATGTTCATTTCTTTCCAGGGGCATTTCATGTAGCGTGGCTATTTGCACTCTATATTTTTAATATAGGTGACTACTCTTTCTAGTTTGTATTTATTTGAGAGACCATTGACATTTAAAGATGTTATATAAAGTATGATTGTGTTAAAAAGTTATTTCCACCTTTTATATATAACAGCTTTTTTGTTAAATGTCTAGTTCCAGTTTTTGTGTTACATGCATACACTGTTTGGCAGGTTGATCTTTTATACAGTTGTTTCTTGTCATAGCCATTTGAGCCTATGTCACATGTTACAGAACTTTTTGTTTTATTGAAAGCCCTCAAACAAAAAACAAACAGACCCCTAATACCACCCAAAACCTATTAACTTATTACTAACATACAAAACTATATACATCTTCAAGTATTAAAATTTTATCCTCCTAATAGGCACAAGTGTCCCAAACTGACAACCACACTTAGACTTGAGTTAACCTAAAAGAAAGGTTATCCATGCTAAGACGCATGGTATAGCCTGTGTTTCTACCAAGTGCTGTCTGGTTTTGTCTTATCTTTATAGCTCTCTCAGCAAGGAAAATACTTGCATGCTTTCAGCAAACATTATCTCCTAGCCATTCTCTTCATCAGATTGACTCCATCTAGACATGAGAAGCAGATACAGGATTGCTACTAAGCATATGTTTATTTACTAGAAAAAAAGCTTTATAATAGCTAATGTTCTTTTTCATTTACTTGCTTTCTCTTAAAATGTGTTAGTAGATCAAGCTAAGGACCTTAATCCAGTCATTCCCTTGTGCAAGAATGAAAAAAGTTCAAGTTTTTCTTTTGTCATGCTCTTTTGACCAGATGACTTCTGTTTTTTTTTTTTTTTTTTTTTTTTTTTTTTTTTTTTGACATTACAGTGCCTACATTTCTAAACAAGGAGAAAGGCAGAAGAAGGAAGAAAAAACAGGAGAACCTGTTTACATTAGTATCCCCATTAAAAATAACTGAGAAAATGTTACTTTATAGCATGCAAAGAAAATTATGCACTATAAAAATATTACTAAGAAAACATTTGTTTTACTTACAGTTAACTTTATCCCTCTTCTTCTCTCAAGTTTTTTTCTGAACATTAATGACATGAAGTAAGGCATATGTTTGAGTCCCCTACAAGTTTAACAAAGTTCAAAAAAATCCAGTACTTAAAGATTTTCTACTTCTGTCACGTTTCACAAATATAATTAATGCTTTGTAATTCCCCATTTGTCAATTTCCAAGTAATTGGTTTTACTATTGTTCATCTCTGTCTCCCAATCCTGTCTGTGCATCTTTCCAACATACTCTCAAGTCTTCTACTGAGCTCTTGTGCTTTTTTCCTTCTCTCAAGCATTTTCTGTTGAAACATTGGAAACGTTTTCACTGGCACAGTCTCTCTCTGATCTTTATAATCAGAAGAACAAGAAGCAGAATCTCCTTCTGTTGCTCAGCTCCCTTTTTGTTGGACAAACTTTTGTATTTCCTCTTTAGCATGTACTGCATCAAAAAATGATTTTGTCCCTGCAGGAAATAATATTTTGAAGATAGCTGGGTATGGTAGTTTGAATCTCATGCCTGCTCTTCAACATTCCCTGAATAATGGAATAAATTTTACTCCTCTTCTGCCTGGTGCACAGTGATAATCATTCTCCACAAATACTCTGCTGTCTCCCACTTTTAGTACTTTGTCCTTCTGCCACAGTTTTGTCAGAATCAACTCCTTCTGCTGGTAATATTGCATCTTCTCTATTAAAGTTCTAGATTGCTTTGCCATAGCCATAGGTTTGTTGTATACAGTTGATGTGCCCTTTCAGTTAACAACTCCTTCTGTGCAATACCAGTCCATCTGCTTATTTGTGCTTTCATAAAATTAATGCAGTCTGTTCCTTCCAGCTTCTCTTGTACAGCAGAAAATCTATGGTTTTCTCTATGTGCTCTGTCCTGTAATTGTATTTTTTTTTGAAACAGCTCTTCTTGAGCAGTCTCATATTCATCCAGCCTTTTCTTCATTCCAACCTCTGATTTTAGCAGTTTTACCTCCTCATCTGAATATCTGTTTAAAGCTTTTTCCATTTTCCAGCCTTTTGTTGTTTGAGTTTATATATTCCATCAGTCTTTCATTTATTTTAATCAGCTGTGTGTGCAATTGACTTTCAGTAACCTATAGGAATCTATAAGACATGTCTGGAGCTTTCACGGCTGTTTGCTGAACAGCTGCAGTACTTTTCCCTGTCAGTGTTTTTTCTTTAACTTTTGTAGCTGATTTTCTTTCAGGTCCACTGTATTTCTTTTTTTCTGGCATCCAGGCAGTGCACTTACTAGCCAGTTACTAAAATTTACCAAGAAATACAAGTCCATTGGAAGAAAAACAAGTCCACTGGCTTTTTCTAATGAGTTCATTTTCACACCAGGAGAGTTAGAATTAAGCTGTTACTCAGTGTGCAGCCATCTTGGAAGTCCTCCAGTTTCTTGGGCATCTTAAGCAAATGTGAGGTGGTGGCACATTCCTGGTCCTTGGAATAGTGATTCTGCTTGCAGAGCTCACTTTCCTCCTAGGCCTGGGCTGATCTGTTGGGAGGAAAAAAGTTTGCAGGAGGAGGTTTGCACATGCCCTCAATGGCTCACAGTGCCTTAGCCTCTCCAAGAGGTACTTGGTAATACTTTGATCACCTTGGAAGGAAGCATGTAGAATGGACTGGTAACCTCCTGAAGGTTGTGTGCTTGACATCTGTAAGTAGCCCTTTTCATCGTATCACTGATGTCAGATGTGCAATGGAGTACCTGTGTTAGTAACGCTTCCTGTCACATCACTAGTGTTAGATGTGTAGTACACAGTATGAAATCCCACTGAAAAGGCTGTCAGGACAGGTTGTTTTAGTGAGGAAAGTGAGAGAGTTTGGTATACCTTAATGTTCATGGGAGTTGTGAACCTGGGGCAAGTAGTTAACAGGGTACAGTATACCTTTTTGTCAAACTTCTCCATGGCATTGTCACTAGTCCAGTGAAATAATGTAATAGTGAGCTTCACAATTCTGTAAGAGGGATATACACACTGTATGTCTTCTTGTAGGTGGATGACCCGTAATCTTGGTATTTTTAGGCTGACGTAATAGCATCCATCTGTTCCAGATATAATAAAGGATTACCTCTGACTCTCCTTCCTTCCTCGATTCTTCTCGGAGAAAGGCTAAAGAGGCAGTCTATGGAGAGTCTTGTCAGATGCAAGCTGTACCCAAAGACTGCATCCCAGTTGGTTGGGAGTGCTGATTAAGGAGATTTATTATCTCTTTCTTAAATACAGGGGCCTATGTCCTATCCAGTCTTGCCACCAGTAAGGACTTTACATGGGATGGAGGTGGCCTTCTTCAGCTATCCCAAAAAGAGAGGGGGGAGAGAGACCTATAGCTTTCCTGAATGAATGATGTGGAAGAACCAGCAGCCATGTGCTTCTCTATTGTTGACAGGAACATTGTATATGCAAAAAGGTGCATTTGAATGTGTCAATGGTTTGAGAAGCTCACACATGTGGGCATCAGTCTGTACTATTGTCCTGTCTTGCACCCACTTGACCATCTCACACCAGATGCTGAAAGGATTACAAAAGTCCAGTTCTGACATAGTGCTGTCCTTAAGGGGAAACGAATGGAGTGGACAAACTGGGACTTTGTGCAACCTCAGAGATTTGCGCTGGAACTTATGAGCCAACTCAACAAAAAGTAACAGAAGAGCCTCTTAAGTGGGCCCTCTTTTCTCTCATTCGAGCACTGAAGGTGGAGTGAAGGGCAGTCTTCTTAAAATTGAATTTTAACACTGATCATTGCCATGGTTAAGTTCAAAAGTGCCATGGTTACTGAATCCCTTGTACCTATACATCTGAAATGGACTTAAAGTAATTAAAAATTAAATATTAATAGAACTGTTGAGGTGCACAACGCAAGTAGCTGTAATTTCTGTATGCAGACTTTAGGATGTGAGGTATATTACAGAACTGGAGAAATGGAAAAGGATCATTCTAAAATCCTTTCAGACAGAGTGACTCATTTCATTCAGGCTATACACAACAATGTTGCATGAAGAGCTTATGCTCGGGTAATGATCATCTTAAAAAGTCTATCACAACTCAAAATGCACTGATTCCAGTTTTCACTAACAATATTTTTAACTGATAAGAGGGCTATAAAAGTAGCAATTTTGAGTATGCATAATTTTTCATTTTATTAGCTTTAATATGGACAGATTGCTTCTTCTCTCCTTTTGCAGACAAAAATTGGTTCTGGAAAACTAATGGGGCCTAAAGGTGTCTCCGTGGATCGAAATGGACATATCATAGTGGTGGACAATAAAGCATGCTGTGTTTTCATCTTTCAGCTGAATGGGAAAATAGTGACAAAGTTTGGTGCCCGAGGAAATGGAGACAAGCAGTTTGCAGGTAGAGTTGCTAAGAAATGCTATCCACCCTTTATTGCCTGGCTTGTTTGTTTGCATAGAAAACTGAATGTGTTTAAAGATGTCCCACTACAAAGTATGCCATTTCCACTGTCTGGGGAGCGCACTGCATCTCCATCCACTTGATTCTTAACTCCATTGCACAGCATGGCTAGCTTTACTGCTCTGAGCATATTTAAGAGAAGGAGGAATTCAGAAGAGTGAAGTTGACAGAGACAATGGAAATGCAAATAGTTAGCAGAACATCTATGATGTGAACCTGAGTGTGGTAGTCCTGTATTAGCTGCTAAGATACAAAGATAAATACAAAGATAAATCATGAAAGAATAATTGATGCAAAGAAAAGTAGAAATTGGTTGCGTAAAGCTTTGATTGCATGCATGTTCCACAGAGAGTCAAGACATTTTTAAACATATTGTGTGTGCAGTGATTGCAAAAGATAGCCAAAAAGTTTAGAACTGTGTGACCAACTAGCAGCTTTAGTCATGGACCCCTATATAAATTATATTATTCTTGAGCAAATGATATATATAATCCTAATATGCATACAATTAATTGCCCTAATTAGTGAATGCAAGTAGTTCAGGCATAAAAGGTACATCACAGAAGTTATATCTAACAAGAAGTAGACATTGTCAGTATGAAATGCTTCAGAGTGAGATTTAAAGTCGGTTAAAGTCGGTCAGATGCCATATTCTTGAGGAAGTGCTTGAAAAAAAAACACCCATTTGGGAAATGAGGTTAAAAAACATTGAGTATGTCTACACTACCTCTTCTATTGATCGTTTTGCAGCTGGGTACTGTGATAGCATATTTATTCATTATGGATTTCCCAGCTGCACTGGTCATTCCTACCTGTGGTCTATAAAGTATGCGGCCTCAGGGAGTTTGTCCATAGTTCCTGTCTTTCACATGAAGGTGCAGTTTAAAAACACTCCTGCATCAACAGGAGAAACCCATAACAACCAAGGAAATGCATTGTCATTTATTTGCAGCGGTAGTGTTGTTGTCTCACAGCAAGAGGTTCTCCCGTTCGATTCTCGGCTGGAGTGTGGGGAGTGCCTTCTGTGTGGAGTCTGCATGTCCTCCCCGTGGTTTGGTGGGGGTTCGAAAGACACGCGTAAATGGGTGTGCCGTCGTTGAAGGTTGAACGTCGAGCTGGCACCTCGTGTTCATCAAAATCTACTGCCAATCATTAGCTGTAGCGACCCCTAACTGGGAAAAGCCGAAAGACAACAACAACAACATTTATATTTGTTCACTGGGGTTGTGCATTGATCAATACTGAATAATTTCAGTACACTACCCTGGTAAGCAAAGATAAATAATTAAATGACAATAAGAGCGTATTAGCATGCCTGCACAGCTTTAAACTTAAAGATGGAATTATATGGACACTTAAACTGATACCCTTTAATGGTGTGTTCATAAAAATGAAGGATTATCATTCTAATTCACTGCATAACTTAAGAAAAAGGATGTCTGACTTGGTGTGACCACTGAAAGCCCAGAGAATTCCTGCATGGATTAACTGCCCCAATGTCTTAACTGTAATATAAAAGGAAACCAAACACAGGTCCCATGCAGAGGGAGAAGCACAAGCTTTTATCATGGAGATTGTACAAAGTGGAAGTTAGAGCAACAGACACAAAGAAATAAATTATCCTACCAGAAATGGACTAGCAGCCTACCTCTCAACTGACCAGATTTTTGCCCTATATTTTTTGATCCGCTCCTCATAAAATTTGTGTTTTTATGGCAAATCATTGAGGATTGAAGTCACTAAATAATGACATACATTTGAGTTTCAGACTTCATGTCCTTTAGAAAATACATGCTAACAGAAACCATGTTATTCTATCAAATTTCTAAGTTTATGAGCAGTATTTAAAATCAGTCCCTATTTTCTGGGCCTTTGTCCCCGTTATTTTGGGCTTTTGTCCAGATATCTGGAGCTGAGAGGTTGAGAGGTATGACTGGCAGAAAAACTTGAAAAGAGCCAGAGAGGAGGTAGAATTGCAAGGGTCACAGAGAACATCTGATGTAGATACGCCTATGGGGAAAAAGAACTAGAGAGGAGCAATAGCACATGCACGCGCGCGTATACACACACACACACACACACACACACACACACACACACACACACACACACACACACACATACACACACAATTACTGATGATGGGATAACTAGGGTGGACAAGAACCTGGGCATAGCAGACTACAGAAGTGGAGAAAAGAACACAGGAAACAGGGGAGTGCACAAAAAAGGTGCACTAAGAAGAACAAGAAGCTTGCCAAAGCAGAAATTTGGCAGAGGAGATTCTGATAGTGACAACAGCAGAATCAGGGGTAGAGATACAAGAAGCAATAGAAGCATAATATGCCATCAAAGAAGTGAACTGAAAAATCAGGGGATTCAGACTGCCAGTCCTGGTCCCCTGAGGGCCTAAGTAAGCCAGACTGGTCAAGCAAGGAGGGAAGAAAGGTGAGACTGAACAGTGGCAGGAAGATTGGCCCAGAGGAGGAAAGAGAAGCCATCAGGAAGTGGACAGCCTTGTCATGTGTGGAGAGATAAGAGATTTGAAACAGCGCAAGAGAAATATGAGCAGATATAGTCAGCCAATTCCATCGTATGCATTATGACTGTAATTAAAAGGACTGAGAGACAAGAGAAAGGGGGGTAAATGAAACTGAAATAGACTAATGGGATCTATAAACTGAGCACTATTCAAATGTAAGAAATATATTTTTAATGGATATGTTCCAGCAGTAAAAGAAAGGGGGCACAAGTAGGCAGATTGCTGTTGTGTTGTACTACATTTTATAGGGTTCCTATCAGATGACCGAAGACGCATTTTGTCGAATGTGTTATGGTCGAACTTGAATTGTCGAAAAGGCAAAATGAAGCAGCATATAAGCGAATTCTTTCCCTGGGGAAGAAGTTGCATGGCCGTTTGTCACTTTGCCATTTTCGGCACTGTAGTGCGATCTTGGAGTTGGTATATTTAAGTAGGGGGGTGTGGGGTTGAAGTCCCCCACTTTATGCAATGTTTTAATGTCTTTTTTTGGGGGGGAACATCAATTTTTTTTTTCCCTGGGGAAAAAAAATCGCTGTTCTGGTTGTTCGATGTTTTGTGAATTCGAACTTTAGAGTTCGATATAACAACGTTCAATCATTTGATCATTCATTGTTATAATATAGACCCCATTTTATAATGCTTGTTTTGTCATAATATTTTCATGTAAGCATACACTCTTTATTGAAGCAGAGGGTGGCAAAAGTGTTGTACTTGAGTGGAAAATTGGGGAAGTAGAGAAAGAACTAATTATGAAAACACCAGTCTTATTAGTGACTGCAATGTATTAGAGCAGAGTGAAATTACATGTGTAAAACCATCATAAAAGTGCAATCAAATGCAATGGAAGCAAGTAGCAACTATGGGAAGGGAGGGAGGCACAGACACGGGAGCAAAAAGGAGATAGGAGGCAGTCAGGATGAAGTCAAAGAAAGGAGGACAGGGCCAAAACAGAACTGGGAAAAAAGAGATGGTGAATGACCCATGTCCAAAGGTGCTCAAATCATAGACTGAAGGGTGACAAACAGCTCAGGGGGGTTAGAGCCAAGTGTAGACAGCTGACTAAATAAGATGCAAGGGGGTGTGGTGCTGCAGGAGACCAAATTAAAGGTAAAAGACAGAGGGATGATCATAGGTCCACAGGACCCCAGGGACAAAGCAGAGAATAAAGCAGTGACAAGAGAGGAGTGGCTATCCATTTCAGAAAGGGATTACATGTAGAGAATGAAAAGGTGCAGAAAAGTGGGGAGGGGAGCTGATCATTTGGCAAGGAAGAGTAAATGGAAGGAGATGGACAGCATGGAACCTGTATGCCCCAAACAAGGATATAGAGGACTTTTACAGCAGGTTTTTTGAAAAAATGTCATCAGATAAAAAGGTGATAGAGAGGAAATCATTTGGGGGACTTCAGTGTTGCACTAGATCCCAAGAATCACAAGCTCTTTGGCAAAAGAGTACAGCATAAAGATGAAAAAAGAGAGTTAGAAAGGAACATGAAAGAAGGAAAGTGGAATGATATACGGAGGAGAAAGTCACCATGAAATGAATCAGTACACCTTTACCAGAAAATGCTTGATTCAAGCTGAAAGACTATACAGGTTACTGGGGAAAGAGAAAACTAAAAATAGTGAAGGAGACAGGGAGACAGAAATACAGAAATATATTGTGTCTTGCAATGATGGCAATGACAGTAAGGACACAGAAGGAACAAAGGGGGGGGGTTGAGATGGATATGGGTGAGCTACAAGTGGAAGGATCAGGTAAGGAAGCAGCTACTACAAAAACTGATATATAAGACAGTGGAGGGAGAACACAATTGACAATCAGGAATTGAAGAAACTCTAATGGGATGGAATTAAAATGACAGTTAAGTTAAAAATCAAGAGAGAGGATAGGGGAAAAAGACACAATGAGCAGGACATAAAACTTGAAGGAGAACTGAGCAGGATACAAATGGAAGTGTGGAAAATGGAAAAGGAGTAAGGACAGATGGAGTAATAAAACATGAACTAGAAGGAACAGTAACAACTGCAGTGGAAGTAGAGCAATGGTACTGGTAGGACTACTGGTAAGGTACTGGGGAGGAACAGGGGAGGTTATCTTGATAAAATGTTTAGGCATGTGTTTGATGAAGACTTTTATGAACTAATCTCCCTAAATTTTATTAACATCACTTACAATAAAATATGCTTTTTCTTGCAGGACATGGTAGATCAAGGAGAAATTTCCCAAGAGACTTATGAATTTCTTCAAGTAAAATTTCCTGTTGTCCCACCCTTGTTCGGCATACCAAACATACACAAGAGTTTAACAAATTCACCCATGAGACCATTAGTCAGTGCAAGGACATCTATTACCCACCCTATGGCTGTTTATATTGACCAGAAAGTTAGAGTTGGTCTACATGGAACCACATATTATTCGAGGTTCGTGGGATTTTTTACACAAGTTGAGAGCAGTTAAATATAATAGAAAGTTGGCATTTGTCACTATTGATGTGGTTAACCATTTTAACGTAATCCCACAAGCAGAAGGGTTAGAGATGTTCCATGAATTTCTAAATGAATCAGGTGCTTTTAGCAATAATTAAATAAATGTTTCAGATACTTTCCTGGAAATGGTATTAAAAAATAATTTTATTTTTCTTGATGGACAGTATTTTCAACAGAAAAAAGGTGTGGCGATGGGGGTGAGTTGTGCCCCAGTGTTTGCCAACATAGCTTTAATGCAATGGGAAAAACATTTTTTATTCAACAGCAATGTCCCGGCCTGGCATCTTTATGCCAGATACCTGGACGACATTTTTATTGCTTGGGACAGTAGTGAGATAGGCACCTTGAAATTTATTGAATATTTACATAAAACAGCTTCTTATGTGAAATTTACATACAATTACAGTGAGACGTCCATCAGTTATTTAGATATATTGGTGACCAAAGATGACCACAAGGAATTAATGCAGAGTACTATCTTTAGGAAGACAACTTACTCGAATAGTCTTTTGCATTTTAGTAGTTGTCACCCTATGCATCAAAAAAAAGGGATAATAAAAGGACAATATATTAGGTTAGCCCACATGATATCTGATTATGACACCTTTAGAAGAGAATGTGGCATACTAAAGAATAGTTTTTTAGCCAGGAACTACCCACAGGATTTAATTGATGAGGTGGACAAAGAAGTATCCACAAAAAGAATAGAAGGTTGCATTAAACCTGTTTTGTTGTTAGAAACATCTACACAGGTTGAAAAAGATAGTCGAGCAAAAGAGAATGTTCCTTCTTCTTTTATTACCACCTACACCTATCAATATCCACAGATCCAGCAGATTATTAGGAATAATTGGACTATTTTTAAAGTTTTGATGGTATTAGAGAAATTTTAGGGGATGTACCCAATTTTGTAAATAGGCGAGCCTGGTGTTTGAAAAATCTTTTGGAATTTGATGACAGGACCAATTCTGTGGTTAGTACTAAGAGAAGTAGTACAATGTGGAAATTGTGGTCAATGCCAATATTTACTTGAAAAGAGTGAAAGAAGAGTTAACAGATTGGTCAATAGTAAATTTTATTTTTCGTGTAAATCTGTTTTGGGATTTTTTGTGGTTACTAGTTTGTCATTGTTCTTGTTCACTAAATCTGTGGGTGTCATCTATTTAGCTTTATGCAAAAGATGTCCAAGTTTTTATGTGGGGAAGACTATTCGTCAGTTTAGGGAGAGAATTTACGAGCTTTTATATGATATAAGGAATAAAAAACCAGTAATTCACTTTGTTCCCACATAGCAAATCAACCTGAGCATCAATTGTTATTTTTCGGTATGGATGCTGCCCAAAATAATGTTATGGGGAGGCCATGGCATGATTTGATTGAATACAAAGAGCTAGTTTAGCAGTTGAAACTAAATGCCACAGCTCCACCTGGGTTGAATGATTCAATCTCCATTGCTAGTGTTTTGAGTCTTATTATTTATAGAGTTTTAATTGTGTTACTTGTACAACATTTTTGTAATATGTGTATTTTAATTGCTTTTTTATTGTCTTTTGAATAGGAGATTTCATATATCTTGTAACATTTTTTTAGATAGTGACATATGTATATTTAATATTTCCTAGTTGTTACATAGTAGTTTTAACAATTCTCCTAGTGGCATTTTTTATTGGTAGATTTAGAACACGTGATAGGTCCTAGGGGTTACTTATAGAGTTGTTTGTTTGTAACACATGATTCTGATGAAGTTTTGATACAAGATTATGAAAGCGCTTAATCTTCTCAATAAAGTGTATTCCTGCCTGCTCTTGCCTGCTCCGCTAATTGTCTGCAGTGTTGGTTACCAGTTCATTTTTTTGGTTGGAGTTTAATAAAAAATGAACTAGAAGGAATGGTGACAACTGTAATGAACGTAGAGCAATGGGCACTGGTAGGACTACTGGTGGGTTACTGGGGAGGAACAGGAAAAACATCTAGCAAGGAAGTACAAAAAAGGAAAAGGTAAGAGAGAGCAATAGCAAACATTAGGAGAAAAGGAGGGTTTATAGAGGAAGACAGCAGGATTAGAGAAGCCTTTAGGGGAATGCTACCAACAAGCATCAGGAATAGGAGAAGGAAAAGGAAGTCCATTCAGAGGTCACAGAGGGCACCAGGATGAAGGAATACAGAGGGGGAAGCAATGCAAAAGTTATGATGGAGGAGATCAAAGAGGGAACAGTGGTTCCCTATTGAGATGTCGGCATTCAAAATGCAGAGTACCAACAAGCAGGAAAAAAAAAGACTGAAAATCTTGAACAGCAAACCTTGAACATCATTCTTCTCCTTTAAACGGCATTTTTGCAGGGGGGAAGCCCTCCTGCACCCCCCAGTGTGGGAGGGAAGCCCCCACACACCACCCTGAACTTATATATACCAACTCAGAGATCATTATACCTCAAAGAAAGTGGGATATGCCATGAAATAGCCATCTCAGACTTAGGATATGCAAGTCTGCTTTTTGTCCCTTTTTGGCCATTGTCTCCCATGTTTTTGGACTCGCTGCAGTGAGTCCTGGCATTTTAAATGGTTGCTGGCAATAATGGCAATGAAAGACAGAAAGGTAGTGGGCCCATCTGGATACCTGGTACAGTTCTACAAGAAAGGTGGACAGTCAATATGGAGAATTATGAGGGTGGAGTATAAAATAAGTGAAACAAAGGCGATGATAAGCACAAGGAAAAGAGCCAGGGTGATAGTGATCCCAGAAGTGGGGGAAGACAAGATTGAAATAAGGGATTACCAACCAATCTCCTTAATAAACTACACCATGGTGGTGCAAAAGTGTTAGGGAGGAGAATGACAAAATCCTGCTGAGAATAATACAAGAGGATCAGGATAATTTTGTGAAAGGAAAAAGGGCAGAAATAAATGGGTGGACTTTTTAAGAAGCTTATGGACAGAGGGGGAAAAGGAGGGAGCTCAAGCAGTGGATTCTCTTTTTTGATCTACAAAAGGCCTTCAGTGCAGTTAGTTGGGAATTCCGCTTGGAGATGCTAGCAAAAAAGACAAATGGAAAAAATTATAGGGCTGATACAGGCAATTTACAGTGAAACGGAAATAGAGGTAATGGTAAATGAAGGAGTTGCCAAGGCACTGAAAGTTGGAAGGGAGACCAGACAAAATGCTACCCCCCCCCAAGCTTTTCATGTTAGTCATAGAAAAGCCAGTAAATGAAGTGAGAAAAAAATTAGTAAAACAGGAGCAAAGAAAAGGAGTACAATCAGTGTTCCTAATGTACTTAGATGACTGCATGCTTACAATGGGGAATGTGGAGATGGCCATAAAATAAATACAGCCAGTTTTTGCAAGGTTTGAAAGGGTCTCAGGGCTTAGATGCAACATGAAAAAGACAGTAGTGGTCAGGATAGGAGAGAGAAAAGGAAAGGGAGGAGTGGGACATATTGGGAATGGGGGGAATACCTCAAATAGTTGGGGCTATATGTAGGCCACATTAAGTGATGCAATACAAAATAATTTGGAAAAGGGGTGAGGGAGGAAATACAAGGAATACTGAAGAGAGGAGGACATAAAACGTATACACAACTAGGTAGGATCAATGCAGTTACAATGATCCTCCTAGTTCTAGTGCATATACCAAGAAATCTACCAGTGGACCCAGTAGAGTCTAAACTACTATAACTATAGAAGGACTTGGAAGGGTAGATAGAAAAAGGGAGAAGGGTCCCCAGAAACAAGCTAATAATGAGTAGGAAAAAAGATAGCTGGGGGTTCACACAAACACACACACACACACACACACACACACACACACACACACACACACACACACACACACACACACACACACACACACACACTCACGCCTTAACATGTAACCTACTTGGGCTGATCAAGAGGAAGGGGAAGGCCAAAAGTTGAGAGGAGAGGGGGCAAATAGGATTGTGGGGAAATATAAACAAATGAAGAGGCAATAAAGAGATGGGGCGACATGACACTTAGACAAGACAAAGAAAGATTGGAAGAAAGAAGGATAGAGCACTTTCATAGGGAAGAAAATTGAAAAATGAAAGGAAAAGTGGAGGAGAATAGTGTGAGTTAATGAAGAAAGGTTGGGAGGACAGACAGTATTCAAGACCCTACAGGAATCAGTGCAGGAATTTGTATCAGTACAAAATGAATAGTAGACATACACCAGAATGAGAGAAAATGGCTGCAGAAGAGGGAGGGGATCTCTAGGTGAGAATGGGGAAAAGCAAGGGAAAAGTAAAAGCAGAATGATTTATGAAGACCTGAGAGGGGAAAGTGGAAGAAGCCACAAAAAGAGAGAAGGAAATAATGGGGGGAGGAAGAAAGGTGGCAGACTGGGAAATATGAACGCTGAAAATCCTTCAAAATAACATCAGAGGTGCTTAAACACATGGGGTGGGAGAGCAGACATTAAGAGCGTTACACAGATGGAATCTCACACCAGCATGATTGCATAATATAGGAAGGAAAGCAGGCACAAGATGCTGCAGATATTCAATAGATGCGACAGGTATGTTCCGGAAATGTACCTGGGCACAAGAAATCTAGACAGAGGCTCTGGAAGTCTAGAAGAGGATCTAGAGAAAACTGGAACAAAACTCCTAGAATTGTTTTTATGGAGGCTATAGGCAATGAAGACCTGGGAAGGGGATACTGTCAGGAAATAAGACTAATGACAACAGAGGTAGAGCACAACAGCCAGAGACAAGAAAACAGGGGGCAAGGAGAGATGGACAGGAGATTTTTAGACATTGTAAAGAAAAGTATAAAGCAGAAGAAAATAAGAGTTGTGGAAGAAAAAGAAAGGGAAGAATATAAGGAGGCAGTGAGCTTCTACCAGTCAAAAAAGGGGGAGGGTGGAGAAAGTAAGCAGAATAGTAGGGAAAAGCAGTCAATCACCGATATAAAATAAGTGTACTATGCATGAGGATTGCATAGTGTGTAATCGTGAATGGATTTAAAATTAAACTATACTTGACACAAGAAGCACAACTTTAAAATTGCTCAATCTCTTGTGCAGTCATGTCTTCTACATGTCTCCCCAGTACTCTCAAACTTCAAAAAAAATTCAGCTTCATAGCCTCAAGAAGACTTGCAATAAACGTGCTAAATTTGCCACTCACCAGCCTAAAGAAGTTCATCACTTCACAGTCTTCAGACAACTTCAGTGGCTTGAACTCCCCATAAAACTTTTATAATGTATCCGCAGCTAAAAACTGTCCACTATATTCTATGCAAATCTAATTTTTGTCCTGCACTAACTCAGATACTTATAACAAAATGCACCCACAAAAACTTTGATTCCAGTACCTAAATCAGATACTGCCTTCCAAATCCTATTCATGGTAACTCCTTATACTCAGTCCACATAGCCGAAGTCTGGAATATTATCCCCCCCACACACACAACTTGGAGGTGAAAAAACTGTGGGGTTTGGTTTTGTTGGCCTGAATGTCCTCAGTAGAGTAACAAGGGTGGGACAAAGGAGACAACTGCCCCCTGTGCAAAGTTTTTTTTGCTCTTCAGTCAAGAGCTGAGTGGGTGTGGTGATACTTTGAGGACTGGCAACCAGTGCTAATTGAGACAGAGACATCTCTGAATATACCCATAAATACATGGAGTAAAAAGTGAAAAGTCATGGGCATTTAGAAGCCATGTAGCTGAAATGTTGGTATGTCTTTCATGGGATATTATAGCAATAACCCATGGCTGGGTGTGGGTAATGCTGGATTTACCTACGGTTGGTGTGATTTGGTCACGAAGCCCTCATGACCAAACCACGCCAACTGTGGGTACATCCAGCATTATCCACACCCAGCCATGGGTTATTGCTATTATACAATGGTGTTTATTTTGTATTATTTTTGTGTTGTTGTTTAGGTTTTTGTTTGCTTTCTGTTGTATTCTTCCACTTTTTGTGAGATAAAATAGTCCACACTTTCAATTTGTGTTTATTGCTTATTTCTGTTTTAATTTAAATACAAGTTATTTTTTAAATTTTTCAAGAAATGTTAGGAAATAATTTTATAAGTAGATATAGTTGTAAAGCTTTTGGTAGATATAGTTGTAAAGCTTTTGGTATGTCTTCATGTTGTAGTTTTTTATATTTCTGTATTGGTTCTGACTTGATGGTTGTCTAATGCTCATATGTTGAATTGAGTTCTTCTTAGTGTAGTACCTGTAATGAGAAATTGTGTTTATAGTTAATTTTTTTCTGATTCATTTTCCAGGTATGGATGTTCTGTGTTATGGACTTTCATATTTTTTTTTTTTCGTGGTCCGTTGTCTGTTGTGTTATTGATATTATCTTCATGTATTGTATTTTTTGGTGTTTCTTGTTGTGTTCCAGATATTATTTTTCCCCATGTTTTAAATCCATCTACTGATGGTTGATAATAGGATCGTAGTGATGTTTCACTTTTATGTCCTGTCATACTCATTATTTGTCGTGCTTCCATCCCTGATTGTGACAGTAATGTTACTGCTGTTGCTCTTAAGGAGTAGTTTGTGTATCTCTGATAGGTTTGCTTGTTTGCAGATTTGTGGTAACATGTTTGCAAGATAATTTATTCTCATCGGTTGTGTTGTGTACCATGTTTCCATTTTGTCAAGTACATGTTTTGGATGTTTTTTTGGGTGGTGGAACAGTTGATTTGTATTAGGTGGCCTTTTTTGTAAGTATTTTTTGAAACTTTTTACAGGACATAAAGGGTCTGTGCGGTTTTCGAACATGAATCCTCTTAGCAAATGTTTTGCAACATCATCATGTTCTTTGTGGTTTTTCGTATGTTCGTTAGAATTTTGTGTTACTTATCCTGTGCCATCTGTATCTTTGTTTATTGTAAAACTGTCTTCTTTGCGGTATCGTACTGCTTTATTTCCACGTCGTGTGAAGTGTAGCTGTATATCAAACCAGACTTTTCTTACGTGTCCATCTACTGTGTTTGGGGAAAGTACTTGGCTGTTTCTCAGTTGTGTTATTTCATGTATTGTGAGTGGGTAGTGGTGTTCTGCTGTATCTTTTCCTTGTCTTCTGTAATTTTTAATTACTGACTTAAATACGTTATTTGCATTTGTTAGACTTATATCTGTTATGATGTTAATCTTTCTATTTAATGGTGGTTTGTTTATATATCTGTTAAGTCCTGCACGTAAGGATACAAATGTACTTATTACGTATTCTTTTCCTTTTGTGTTTCGTACTGTAGCATATAATTCTCTAAGTATTGTGTTTAAGTTTTCTGGTGTAATAGTGTGGAGGTCTATGTTGTATTTTTTTGTTGTTTTTGCCAGTTTTGAAATATGTTTATAGCCCACTGTGTTTGTTTTCTTGTACGTAATTCTTCTTTTTCTAATTCTATTTCTTTGATTTTTTTCTGTATGTCTTTTGTTAGGTTTCTGAATGGAATAGGCTTTTAATGTTTTTTTTTTACCTTTCCGAAGTGTATGGCTTGTCACGCTATTGTCTTCTCTATGGGACGTGTTATGCTGTAGTACTTCCTGTTCTTGTGGTTGGAGAACTTCCTTGCTTGTTGATGGTTTCATCGTGGTTTCTGGTGTATTGTTAAATATTTCTTCTATTTCACTGTCACTTATTAGTTCAAAGTTTACTTCCATTTTTTTTTTTTTTTTTTCTATGTATGATGTCTCTCGTTTTGTTGTTTTTTCCTATCCGAGTTTGTAGCGTTTGTGTTTAACAGGGCTCGTGCAGGTTTTTGAAGGGATGTTATTAAAAGGGCTAGGTGGTGCTGGGTAAAATATAGTTTAAGTAGTGTAGAACTTTATAACGTGTAGTTATGTTTTATTAGTTATAGGTGTGTTAGAAATCTGATCCAGTTTTAATGCACATCAACTTTTTTAAAACATACTTTAATGTAGTTTTGCTAATTGGTCACTAGATGGTGATGTCGTATGTGCTTTTAGAAGGTATATGCTGGTTGTGGAAGTTAGGTATGGTGCGTCTGTTCTGACTTTGCCAGGGAGTGTGCTTACTTTTAATGTATAGGTTTTTGGAGTTGTTAATTGCTTGTAGCTATTGCAGGGAATCCAGCTGTGTGAATGGTTATATTAGAATGTTTGCTTTTATTGTGTTATTTTCTTTTGTAAACTGATGGTTATCTACTGTGTGTAGTGTATTTGCGGCTGCATGACAGTTTACTAAATTACTGTTCGAGGTGAGGGACTGAGCACTGTAATAGGAGAATTAGTGACTTTTTGGGTGATTAGGTGTAGTAACTGTAACTTGTTTAGCTTTGCTGTGGTTCTTTCCGTGTTGAACAGTTTGCCATTGCCACAGCATGATACGTTAGCGGCCGGACTTCTTCTGTTACTTCCTTTTGATTTACAATGTGCACGCTGGTTGGATTAGCCAATCAGCATGCACATTTATCAGCTTTTCGACATCGCATTGTATAATCGCATATACCCCTTGGGCCCTGACTACAGCAGGTTTAAGTTATTACACAGTAAAGACCCTAGCTTGATGTCTCTTGTCATTTTTACTGAATGGATTGTGTGACTTCACTCTTTGGCTTAGCCTTGTAAATCTATTAGCACTTATTTTTAAAAATTGCATTTGTTGTGGATCATTGCTGTGTAATTGCGTTGTATAGTTTTCCAATCCAGTATTTGTTTTGTCTGTTGACTTTAAAAAAAAAAAAACATGGGTGTAAATATTATCAAGTCTGTGATGGAAAATTTAGACAAGGAACGCAAACTGTACAAGACAGTCCTGAAATGGAATTTCCTGCTTGTGCGGTAGCGTTGTCGCCTCACAGTAAGACGCTGTCTGGTTCGATTCTCAGCTAGAGCGTCTTCTGCGTGAAGACGCGCGTGAATGGACGTACCTTCATTGAAGGTTGTGCGTCAGAGCTGTTAACTTGGCACGTAAAAATCAACTACCAATCATTAGCGGACCGGAGTTCCGCTGTGGCGACCCCTAACCGGGAAAAGCCGAAAGACACAAACAATGTAAAATTAAAACACCTAAGAAGTAAGCATGGAAGAGTGTCAAAATACAAACCACTCATCTAAATTGTTACTAGAGGGAAAGCAGAAAGATTCATGAAAGTTTTCACTTAAAATACAGTTTGTAGTTGTTTGGTAAACATTTAATGATCAGAACTCCAACATTTAGATTAGATCAGGCTTTCTGTTGTAGAGCTGTCAGCCCCTGTCTTGTTTTCTGTTTGTTACAGAGATGTGAATTCTTGGTGGCTTTCTCCTTTCGGTGCTTATTTTGCTAGCAAAATTAGAAATATGGTGCTGTACTAACTGGCTCCAAAACTTGTTTAAGCATGCAGGCATTTAAAATGCAATGTACTAATAATCCTTTACAAAATGTGTTTTCCTCCTCAACACAAAGTTTATTTGTACCATCCTTAGAATATGTGTCTGACCAATTATGTGGTTACTCTGCACTGAATTAGTTTCTCAGGTTTGGACAGAGATTTACAGTGTTGCAGTAGTCCGCAAAATTTAAACCGCTCAAATGGCATTTGTTGTTCCATGTATACAAATAATTATGCCCTTTGTTAAGTATCTTTTCTGCTGTTCATCTGAATACAGGAGGCTTCTGTTGATGGAGTTGTACAAGAATGCTTTTACAAGCTCACAGACCACTGGTGAAATATTTTAGTGTGTCACTTAATGCCCCCTCTTCTGTTATATCACACCAGCTCTATACTGCATTATCATGAACAAGAGGTAAGTAAATACCAGTGTGGCATTGCATTTCAGTAATGATATCTTCTCTTTTTTTTCTATCTTCTCCTGTTTAGGTCCACATTTTGCAGCTGTGAACTCCAACAATGAGATTATTGTCACAGATTTCCACAATCATTCAGTCAAGGTATTTATTTATATTGAATGGCACGACTAGCAGGGTATTTTCTATTGTGCATTTGTGAATGGAAGCAGAGATACAAATGTGATATTTTTGATTTGTGTTTACGGCATCCTATCAGAAAGTTACCAAAGGCATTCAAAATGATTTGCTTAATTCATTTTGGACAAAACTGTCTTGTTAACCTCACTACATATGTTGCAGTTTCTGACGACAATTGGTTGTCTTTGCTATCTTCTGGTGTCTTACCTGCCAGGTAGGCTGTCAGTGTCCAGGAGTGGATGTGGGAGCTAGTTTCCTCATACCTGAAGTTGTATGGAAGTAAGTGTATCCATGTCTGAGTGTACAGCATTGTCACTCAGTACAATAGCATTCTCTAGGGATAGGAAGGAGTATGCACACAAAAGATGGGTGCCGTCTGTGCCTGTGAGGACCCTGGTGGCATTGCATTTAGTAATCGATGACGGATTGTTAGACTCAGATGTGCGCTAAGACACTGCAGTAAATAACATGATCAGGATAAAATTCCTGGTTCTGTGGACTTCATACTTTGCTGTACATGATTGTGTATTAGAGGAACTAATACTTGCATCAGAAATATCAGGTACGATCACTCTATGCAGCATAAAAGATGGTGCTTCATTCCATGTACTTATTGTCAGCTTGATACGAAAAGAAGTTTATTTATATAATTGCTGAGCAAGTAAAACAGCTGGCCCAAAATATCTGTTTTGGTTGTAATGCAGACAGCAATGGCAGCAAGCAACAAGATAACTTATATCTTTTCGAAGCACAACAAACCCATTATAAATTACAATGAATATGCCATCTTTGCATATTACAAAGCAGTTTCATTATCAGGTGAGCAGTGAAGAAATGTGATTGGTACTAAAATGCAGAGCCAAAGCATATTTAAAGAGAGACTTATGTAGAGGCAATGGGAGCAGTAATACCAGATGGTCAATGAATCCAGTACTGTACATATTTTCCGGCTTTTCTGTTGGAAAATTACTCTCTAGTTTGGGGAAGTGAGAGGAATTCTTCATCCTACATCTTTTGTATGAGAGCTTCTAGGGTAGGGGGAGGTTGGAGTGTCTGAGCTCTAAGAAAACTTTCCATCCGAGTATCTTACCTAAAGTGGGACAAATAAGTCAAAATAAGACAAATAAGTTCTACGCTAGCTGCTCTTGTGGGCCATTTTAAGATAATTTCCTTCAAAGGTGAGAATCAAACCCTGTACTTTCTGTTTGTGAAGTCAACACTTTAACTATTATCCTGTGTCTCAACCATATCCTACTATTCCTATTTCCATAGTCCAGTTTTCGTTAATGCGAATATATCCTCTCCTTTTGATTAGGACAAGGTGATGGCAGCATATGGGGGACAGAGTGGCAAACCAGTGACTGTTGTGTGCAGATGAGCAGTATTGCTGTTCTGTTACAGTTAGTCCACCACCTAGCTGGGGAAATACCTCCCCGTGTGCTAGTTACATTTATGAGTGTGGGCTCAGCATTGATTTAATACCATCTTTCTGGTTATTTATGCACTCTGTCGATAATAGCCATGTAGTGATCTTTTAAGAAGTGTGAGCCTTAAACACTGCAATTTTAAAGGCAGGTCACTACCACTTGTACCTGTCTGCTGTGTAAGGTGCAGAACCAACAGATACATTTTTTTCTATTTTTTTATGTGGCTTCTATGCCTTCTGTCATTTCACATATTTAGTTTCTTCACTCATATTATGGTTGATGTCTCAGTTTTACTCAAACCCATTGTCCTTGATGTAGTTATTTCTCTTAGTAGTAGTTCTTACTCAAGTTAGCTCTATTCCTGTCCATAGATCCACTAAAAATTTTAGATTTTGTACAATTTTCTAAATTGTATGGGCAATTTTGTATGGAGAAGGTCTTTCTCTTAGATTATGATTTTATCCTAAGTATAATATCACATTGATTACAGCAACTTTGAAAAATCCGTCAGATTTGTAATGGCTCAGTCACTTGTAGAAACTGGTGGAAGAGTATTCGAGTGAGCAGTCATTGCTGGCTCAGCCATCTGGAAGAGGGAGGTGGCCCTAGATCACCACATGGGTGACACCTAGCAGAAGCACTAGAAGTTCATACCATGGAGCTACAGCCTCGTGAGCCCTTGCTGCTAAGTGCAAG